>NC_092824.1:77439506-77740506 GCF_023375885.2 Dermacentor andersoni | reverse complement strand
CATAACGCCGCTTGCAGCAGACAACCACGGCGCGTTTGGGTTAACGCCTACTAAATGTGTACGTTACATTTCCAACAGCAACAAGCCCCATGTACTGTAAAACAGATAGGTGAAGATGCTTATCGCAATAGGGTTAGCAGCAGTAGCTGTGCATGCGGTGTGCGACGACTAGGAAGAAGATTTGCTGGTACCGGAATAAGAAACTGAGTGCTCCTGGCGTTTTCGCGTGAGGTGGGCAGTCTAGTATTACGGTGTAGCCGCCGTGAGGGGTGGCTAATGTTCTCGATCATGCGCACCTTGCGCATTTTCTTGTATACATGAGATTTAGCAGCTGGAAAAACGTATTGTGATCGCATTTTGGCCATGTACCGTATGTTGATGCCGGAAAATCGTGTTTTCGGGGAATGTATGAACCGGTAAAAAAATATGTGTAACTCTATTGGGTAATTTTTGTGTTCTCATTGCGGACGTCGGCGCTGGGAAATCTTACATAATGGGATCGTATCAACGAGGTTCTACTGTATCTGGTGAGAGCAGGTTGACGGAGAAACAGACTTGTTTTTGGACGCTGGGTGACGTACGGCCACTGCCGCGTGGCAGACACCTAAAGTTTGTCGGTTTCTGGCTCTGTGGAGGCCTGGCTTAATAGAAACGTTTGCAGAGGACACATGATATGTTAGTTGCTGAACTTTACATAGCGAGCCAAACTCTGCGCACAATGAGTGAAACTGGTCACCCCCATGGTGCCAAGCATGTACCTGTCCAGCGGGCACTGTGCTGGCAACCACGAGCCCTGCACTGGCAGCAACGGTGGAGCTGTGTTCCATGGCAGCTGCGTTTAGTGCCACGGCCACTGTCATCAGTGTCCCGCGCATGTACACGCCAACGACCAGCCACACCAGCTTGATAGCATTCTCCTGCATCGATAGATGATTCAGCAGTGATGATGATCAGTACACAGTCTTCAACTAAATAAATTACATCGCCGTAATCATTGCAGTGCTAAGGTCACTGACAAAAGATCACTTATGGGCTTGGAAGAACGGGAAACTAAGGAATACTGTAGCACCCATTAAAATGGAATGGAACTGAATAACATTGGAGAAGTGTTCAGAAAACAGCAGAGCAACGATGACATGAAAAGTTGCTGTAAAGATGCACTAAATGCAGTCATTGCATAAAGCACATCAATCAATCATTTGTTCTATGCCGAGGAAATGAACATTGTGACATTTCGGCACTCAGTCGTATGCCGTACTACTGCTTGTTGCACAACCCATTGTAGCAGCACAGCAGACGATCAGGCAAGCTGGATCAAGTAGCAAAACGTTCCTTGTTCTGTTCTCACATGGCCACCTCTTGCATCTGGGCACTTAGAGCTCTTGGTAAGTAAGACTGCTTCTTAGAAAAGCTGTTATAGTAAATTATCCAGGGTGCTGTGAAGCTTGCCAGAATATTCTCTGTCGTTTTGAGGTCAAGGATTTTCATTTGCAGCAAAAAAAGAAAAAAGAAAATGAGAAGGTTGTTTCTGCACTTTTTTAAATACAGCTTCTGCGATCGAACAAGCTTGGAGGAAAATGGGCGCAGTTGTTACTGCTTAGCAAAAGTACATCTGGGGATTTCTGACCAATGGCAAGGAGGTCACTGAACCTGATAAAGCCTCTTTCTCACATGGGATGCAAAGCACTTCGAACACTTGTTTGGTATGTTCCAACCTTGAGCTACTAGCACCACAGCAACCACCACTTTTCAGAGAATAGAGTATGAACAGCAAGCATGAGCTGCCACTGACATGTCCACTTGTACATCACGTCCTGCTAACACTCTGCCGTTAATCACAGAGGCAGTACACAGACATAGCTGCTGTGTAGGGTCGGTTTTTGTGATATTGGTGGTGCACTAAAGAGCTACACCAAAGAAGCTTATAGTTGTACACTCTTTTTTTTGTGCATACCATATTTTCTTCATTTGATGGGAAAACGATCATTACTGAAGAACTTATAAAAAAAAGAAGAGTTCCTGAACCACGCCTTGGGCTTGGTGAAAAAAAGTTTACAGATAGCATATGCTGCTGTGAACATTTCGGCCAAATTTTGCACTCATGCGAGGCACGTGGAGATGCAAGCGGAGCGCTCAGTCACCTTTTTTTCTCAAATGCTCTCTCTTCAACAGAAGCCTGCTCCTCACTCATTTCTGGTCACTTTGTTCCGTAATATAGCAGGTTCTCATACACGGCTGCTATTGACCACTAGCTGACATCAATCAAGAAGGGTGCTTGAATCAGTGTGCTTCTTCCTACAGTTACTGTGTATATTTATTGACACAGTTTAATAAACAGAATGAAGTAAGCGAAAGTCTGCTTTCGAATTTCGGTAATAATTAGGTACTTCTGGAAGAAGCAGGCTGTCGTCTGCTCACGCTCAGCCACGGCCGCCCGCTTAGGAAGGAAACTTAGGCCACCCTGCTTATCGGTGTTGTAGCCGTCAGGTCTCCCTAATTTCAACTAGTTTTGAACACTCGACTAGCCTCAAACCACGCGAAACTTAAGGTCAGACCACACGCATTCTTGCCAGCGCACGTCCACTAATGGCCACTCCTGGTTAGAAGCCTTAGCAGATTTTGCTTTGTATTGGGTTATTGATAGCTCAATACAACACGCCCTGCTCTACCGTAGCCTTTGCAGTGCAAGTAATTCAAGAAGTAGTGGAAGCACTGCGAAGAAGGCGTTCGATTGCCAATAACTCTGCTTCTGCTGAATGCATTGTAATACATTTTGAGGAAAGTACTTCTGAAATAGTATTTTAACTTCGAATGCTGGACTTCAGTAAAAGGTATTTCAGGGCCCCTTTAACGACCCAACTTTCAATTTCTCATAGATACGGTGCCATGATGCGTCGCTGTGACGTCACGGATTTCAAAGTACATTTTTTTCGTACGCGGGCCGTTCCGCCTAAGGAAAAGCTCTCGAAACTTGCTGGCTTGAGTCTGCTTCTGTTAGATGGCAATGAAGTCCTTCATTATCATTGAGCAATTAATTTGACCCAAACAAATGTCGCAAAAATCTGCAACATTACAGAGAGCTGGTGTGGGAAATGCTAAGCAGCAATGCCACCTCTTTCGAATTCTTGCCTCGTTTCCAACTTGCTAGGGGTGCTGTTTTGGCCACTGTCAAATTCGTCACGTTGTAAGCTCCGATAACTCTCAGGGCTGACGCAGCCTCCTGGATTGGATAATAACACCTACATGGTGGAAATCAACTCTCCAGAGTAGCTCCCCAGGCACCTTCCTCGCAGTAGAAAGTGTCACTTTGCAGAAACCTAAGTTACTACAGTTGCTTACTGATAATTCAGGCTTGTCGGGAACTGCCGAAAAGTGAAATGATTGGAAATCGGAAATAGTATTGGACTCACCAGAAAATAAGTGACATTCCTTACATTTCTGCATGCATGTACATTTGCCTGCCACCTAACGCATCCTTCCCTAACAATCACTTTCGAGATTTCGAGTCCCACAATATTTCACGTGGCTTAGCGCCAAATGCAAACAAGTACAAAAAAAGAAGTGACAGCATTTCCATAACTGTGCAAGAACACCATAACTGAATGCATGCAGTGTTGAATAAAAAAAATCTCACAAAAGTGATTTTGTCTCTGAAAGTGATTGCTCAAGAATACCACCCCTGGTTATTCAGTATGGCGAACAAAGTATAATTACAACCTAAAATATTCTTCTCCACGGCTGCCAACAACTTAAGAATGCATTGGCATATGTACCTCTGTACAAGATGATTTGTATATACACTCCAGCCAGTTGCATTCAATAATTTTAGTGAGGTCATATGCTTTCTGTGTGTGCTTGTTTCTCCCATACAGATCCATCTTTGTGTCACTGGTTTTAGGAGGAAACTCGAATGTCTTGCCAAGTTTTATGGGAGACCATGATAACAGCACTCGGCCAAAGGTAACATTTTACCTAGAAACAAGAAGCTCTTTTGCACTCGGCTTTTCATTTACATTAGCAGAGCAACGGCACTTAAAAGCTATGAGCAGACACGAGCAGGTGCAGCTCTTTTTCAGAGATGAAGTCGGAAGCAAGCGCTGGCTTCACCTTTCTTGTGCACTGTTCGAGTGGAGCTTGTTACTTAACCTTTAGGTTATCACACCGAGTACATCACTCCTTTAACTAGGATGATGGAGGAGGCCCTTCTGTTCTTCGGAATACAACTGTTGGGCTGGGGCAACGGGTCGTACCTGGAGCCCGATCGCAAGGCCTTCGAGGACCGAGTGGACAGCCACGGCGGCCACCGTGAACGCCAGGCGGCTGGCGGCGCTGGGCCCATCGGCGTCCGTGTCGTCATCGCTGCCACAGTACGAAGAAGGCTCTGTGACGATGCCACGCTCGGAAGGCGTCGCGATGGTGTAGGAGCGCTGCTGCCGGTTCTGTCGCGGATTCTCCTCTGTGGCGAAGCAGGAAAAAAATTTGTTCTAGCTGTCATGTAGCGCAGTAGGCACGACACATCCCGGAGAGGCTAAGCTTGTTTAAAGAGCCCCCTCACCAGGTCACATAGCAAAGTTCGGTTTTTATGCTAGAAGTTGTTACGTGCCCTCTGATCTACCAGAATAATTTTTCAGAATAGTTCATTAATAGCAGAGATAGAAATACTTGAAGTGCAAACAAACGATACTGCACCCTACACCCCTCTTAATAGTACACCCCTCTTAAATAATACACCCCTCTTAAAAAAGCATCAACCCGATACTGCAAACAAACGAATGTAATAAACAAAAACACCCGTAGCAAACAAACAACAAAATAAGAAAGTCCGCCAGCGTGCGTAAAAGGGCTTAAGACTCGCCACGTGGACCACTTCAGATAGTGCGCGGCGCCGCTGTGAATGCGAAATGCCGTCTGGCACGACCTCAAAGTACAGTTCGCAAATACGTCGGATGATTTTGTAGGGTCCGAAATAGCGTCGCAATAGTTCCTCACTGAATTATCGTTGGTGTATCGGGGTCCAAACCCAAACACGGTCGCCGGGCTGGTACTCGAAGTAGCGTCGTCGTAGGTTGTAGTGTTGGCTGTCGGTACGCTGCTGGTTCTTGATCCGTAGGCGGGCGAGCTGTCGGGCTTCTTTGGCGCGTTGGAGATAGGTGGCGACGTGAAGATTCTCTTCGTCGCAGACGTGCGGCAGCATGGCGTCGAGAGTCGTCGTCGGGTTCCTGCCGTAAACCACCTTGAACAGGGTGATCTGTCTTGTTTCTTGCACCGCCGTGTTGTAAGCGAACGTTACGAACGGCAATACGGCATCCCAGGTCTTGTGTTCGACGTTGACGTACATTGCTAACATGTCGGGGAGGGTCTTATTCAGGCGCTCCGTAAGATCATTCGTCTGTGGGTAGTCCTGTGCCTTGTCTGACTGTATTGCAGAATGGCTTGGGTGAGCTCCGCTATAAAGGCCGTTCCTCTGTCGGTGATGAGGACTTCTGTGGCGCCATGTCGCAGCAGGGTGTTCTCGATGAAGAATTTTGCCACTTCGGCTGCGCTACCTTTCGGCAGAGGTTTAGTTTCAGCAAAGCGGGTGAGATAGTCCATCGCCACAACGATCCACTTATTTCCGGACGTTGACGTCGGAAACGATCTCGACAAATCCATTGCGATCTGCTGAAATGGTCGGCAAGGAGGTTCGATTGGCTGTAGTAGTGTTGCTGGCCTTGGTGGTGTCTTGCGTGGCTGACAGTCTCGGCAAGTCAACTAACGGGCGACGTCGGAGGTCAGACGCGGCCAGTAATACCGTTCCTGTATCCTTGATAGCGTCCGGGAGAACCCAGTACCTCCACAAGATGTCACGTAGTAGTGACGGTGAAGAAGGCAGCAAAACTGTGATTAACTAGCGTTTTATTGGGCGAACTTGTGCCCTCAAAAGCAGGCTACACTCAAAGAACAACGATAGCGGCGAACACACTCGGCGATCGTCAAAATCTGATCAGCGGGTCACATCAGGTGTCGAATGTTCCACAATAATCGCTGGGACCCGCGTGTCTTCCACAAAGTTATACACTATTCACGTCGCGCATACATGCAATCAGATTATACAAAGTTCGGTGACAGACAGCAGATGGAACCATCGATAACATTCCAGAAACTTCTGATACATGCAGGCGCGTCCTGCGCTGTGCAATAACATTTGTTAGGTGGTGAAACGTAGTCGCCCGATAAAGATAAACAAGTACACGTGTCAATATTCTGAAGCACAGTGGTTTCAGTCTACGATGTCACGTTACCATGAATCTACCGAAGATGGCAAATAGATTGCCAGACCATCCTTTGTACGTGGCATGGTACGTGGTGTACGGCATTGCGTGCACGCTTGTTCCATGCTTTTTACTTCCAGTCCCGCCTGGCCACAACAACAGCTGGGAGAGCATGGTCTAGATAACATAGCAAAACAAAATACGGAGACTAACGCAATCTTGCGCACACGATGGCTTCCCCATGGTACGAGACCTATATATAAGGAGCTGCACACGCATGAGCACCCACCGCTATAACAAAACCGACATTGTGCCCCACCAACATGTCTGTTACAGCATAAAAAAAAACGGACGTGGCTTAGCTTGGTTAAGCCTAGTGATTGCCAAGTAATAGTGTGTTATTCTTGGATCAGCTGGTAGTAATTGAGTAAATATACTCAGTAATGCCTGAGGAGCGGGAGTTAGGCCGCCGTTGGTGGCTACCGCCTCGCCTCGCGACGGCGTGAGATGGGGCCCCGTTTTTACACAGCTGGTGTGACGTCACACCGACCGTAGCGCCCCTGGTGAGAGGAGCGGGAGTTAGGCCGCCGTTGGTGGCTACCGCCTCGCCTCGCGACGGCGTGAGATGCCCCGTTTTTACACAGCTGGTGTGACGTCACTCTAGGTCACGTGGTGTGACGTCACGCAGCGAGGTCACGCTAAAGGTCAATGGTGCATGCCTACCACCGCCTCGCCACGGAACGGGCTGAAGTGCGACCTAAAGTAGTATTGCTTCGCAATAGAAGAAGCATAACTTCCTTAACACTTTTCCTCCTAACGCACGTAGGGGGGCAGGGCCTCTCCTCAGTTTTGTCCTTGCTCTGTGTTCTAGGGCATATGCCAGTCTGAACTTCCATATTGGAGTCAAAAGTTTCGTAACGTCCATTGAAGTGGTGCTCTAAAAAAGGACAGCTTTGACTTTTACATGCACGTTTCTATAAAAGCTCTACACTGACACCAAAGTGGTTAACTTGTGCACTTCAGCACAACCATTGTTCACAAATGCTTAAGAACTATATTGCGGCATGCGGTTTGTAAACCCAGTTATGTACTGGGGTTTATTTTGGTGGCATGCATGTTGCATTCCGGAAAATACTTCGGCTCTAAAGACAGTATAAGGCGGTGTCTATTGGCCATGATTGGTGAATACAGAAACTGACGCTTTCATTTTGTTCTCTCTGCAGATATATTTGAACACACTTTTATGCCCTTATATGCATGCAAGGCAGTATTTATACCAAGTACATGTATAATGAAAAGAGCCATTTTAACGTGATAGCATTAAGGGCCCCGTGTTGCAAAAAAAACAAATTGTGGCGGCACTGTCTATTAGCGGGAAATCATCCGTATATATTTAGGTATAATTATATGCCACACCTTGCTATATGACATGCGGGTTATATTGCCACACCATCCTATCACTAAAGTTGTTTATACCTGAGTCTTACATTGTTGACTAAACAATGGGCAAAACGAGAACAAGGTAAAAGTAGGAGCCAACGTTTCAACGAGTGGACTTGTCTTTACCTGCGTTTTCCCTGGATTCTTGACAAAGTAATTCCTCAGAATTCTGAGAATGACAGCCCACAAACAAATGTCATGAAACAAAACACCGACAGCGCATGTCACTTATGTTAAATCTTCTCAAACTTAAATATCAAAAGTGTGAAACTAAAAAGAAATGTGAAAAATGATGAATTTTTTTTTCGTGCAGCTATTCACTATCTTCGGGATCGGCATACGCAAGATGCCGCGTTTCTACCAGAAAGCTCACATTCAGGCATAGCGTTCACCGCCAGCTGTTTCCCGGTAAATACGGTTACAGAGGCTGCACTTGCTGGGAAATGTAAGAAGCAGTCGGGGATCTTTGAATGGACGAAGATTAAGCGTCCTCCAAGTTTTTGCATTGCAGACAGTGATCGTTAGCATGCATTGTGTGCACTGCGCTTGTCGGCTCGAAATGGCCAGGCCTGGTGAGGTGCCCTTTAACACCCGCCCACTCCTCAGCCCACCCTTACGTACCCGACGCAACGGTTCACGCTATGCTAAAACCTACTAAATGTTTTAGCACACTGCCACTTCATTCAAGTGTATTCCGCACATGCGCAGTGGGCGACATGAAATGCTAAACCATAGAAACAAGTTACATGTATGCAATACTATAAGTGTAAGGCATATCGTGATTAGAGTATAGGTATATGCGAGAAAAGATTCAGAAACGGGTTTCAAGTTCCCGCACTTATAATTTCTCGTGGCTATATTATAGCTTGGCAGTAATGTGGCTGTTTGGGCTTGCTGGTATAACATATTGGGGAATTCTAGCGTAGATGTATGTAGGCAAGGAGGGGAGAAATGAGTGCTCATCTGTCATCTCGTTCCTTCTTTTTAACGCGACAGCTCGTGTCGCAGAAAAGTCGGTGTCGGCGTCCGCGGCGTTGGCCGTGAGAGAAAAATCCTAGCAGGCAATTCATAAATAAAAACTTGCAACATGGAACTTGCGTGGGAATCGAACCAGGGTCTCTGGATTGTGAGGCGGAGGCGCTACCACTCAGCCACACGTTTTTTTTTTTTTTTTCTTTATTACCGGCTCGGCAAGTACATACAAATATTGTCAAATAAAACCGAATGTTAAAACGTCTAGTCGATACTAAGACTGACGTGTCATGTTAAAATGGCTTCATCGAAGCCAAACTGTCCAACACTGAAAGCCAATTTGGCGGATCACTCAGCAGTTTCAACACTTCGCTTGTATAATTAACGTTCTCAGTAAAATAATACATTGCTGACCTTGCATCAACATCAGCATTGCGTACAGCCATACGAGTTCGCCACACACTTTGCATACACAATAGCATCAACATGTCCACCGGCACACCGTCAGGTTCAGCACATGGCAAAAACCTTATTCCGAACGCAGTGATAGGAAGCTCCTTTTTTAATGTTCTTTGCAGGATGTCCCAAAGAAAGCGGGCATCGTGGCAGTCAAGAAAAATATGTTCGACAGTTTCTTCCTTGTTACATATAAGACAGTTGTCTGACCATGGGACAAACAAGCCCTTGCTTCTTAGCCATGGCTTAACAGGCAGTGTGCCGGTATGCAGTTTGAAAAAGAATGATTTTGTGTTAGCTCGTACAGGCATATTATTGACTCGCTTGAAAACATCTCGTTCAGGCCCTAAGTAATACATAGAACGATACACTGGTGTAGGTACAAACACTTCTACAAGATCCTTATACAATTGTTTTCGTGAGACTGCAAACAAGTAGTCTTTCGAAAAACGAGCGTTTAGAAGACGTATCGCCATGGAAACTTCACGCAGATAGCCCTTTAGTGCCATCGGTTTGATTGCGTGCGACGATACAACAAAATCGGGCAAAGCATCGCGCAATCTCACTTGGATTACCGTCCGCAGAAACCCATCGCTTTGGTCGCGGAAGAAAACAAATCTCGATACAAGTTGCTTGAAAAACAAATGCGTTAAACCAAGTCCCCCATTGCGCAATGTGTGAAACAAATTACTTCTGCTCGTGCGTTCCCACACCGAACCCCAAATAAACTCTGCAAACACTCTGTGTATTTTTTGAATTGAAGATCGGCTCATGCATAGCACCTGCAGGACGTAGAACACTTTAGCTACTAAAAAGATATTACATACTTTGGCCCTAGCAAACATCGAAAAGTTGTGGCCTCCCCATTTGTTAGTTTGCTCTTTCATTCCGTCTCTCTCGCTCATCCAGTATTCGATTGGCTCACGGTAGGCACTGAGCGGAACCCCAAGATAAGTGCCGGGTAATACACTCCACTGCATTTTGCAAAACACTTCTGGTGCATCTGGCCAATTCCCGTGCCAAAGCCCTAAACATTTTGACCAACTTATGGCACTACCGGAAGCATTGCAAAAAGCTTGGGCTTCTCTCACAGCTTCTGCAATGCTCTGTTTATCGCGACAGAACACTGCTATGTCGTCGGCATAAGCTAAAACTTTTATTTCTCTACCAAAGAATGTGTACCCGCAAATATTATGGCTATGTAGTAACTTTAAACAGAAAGGTTCTAAATAAAGTGCAAAGAGCAAGGCCGAGGTCGGACAGCCTTGCTTTATGCTAGACATTACTGCAATCCGCCTGCTCAGTTTGTTGTTAATAATTAAGTTTGTGGTACAACCATCATACATCATTTTTACCCCGTCCAAAATGACTGATCCGACATTAACATAATCAAGAAGCATAAACAGGATTTCGTGGGACACCCTGTCAAAAGCTTTGGCCAAATCTAGTTGTAGCATAGCTACATGATCTCCCATCGTATCGCAACATTCAAGTATGCTTCGTGCTATATGTATATTTGTGAATATAGTCCTGCCTTTTATACTGCATGTCTGATGTGTACCTACTAGGGATTTGACTACACTTTGAAGGCGATGGGCGAGCACCTTCATAAATACTTTATAATCAATATTTGCTAAGCTTATTGGCCGGTAGGCCTCTACGGATTGAAGTTTAATGTGGTCTGTTGATTTAGGTATCAGTACTACATGTGTGTCGGAAAGAAGGAGGCGTCCATTTTTGTTCGTAACACTTGGTTATGACGCGGTGCAGAGCCTCAGCCATTTCAACCTTGAAAATTTTATATATTGCTGCCCCAAGTCCGTCCGGTCCAGGCGATTTCCTTACACTAAGGTCATCTATAGCCTTTTCAATTTCTGCTACAGAAATCGGCCTCTCGAGGGCATCCTTAAGTTCACCATCAATTTTCGGCATAAGAGGTAAATATTCACTCTTAAACGCAGAGATCTCGCTTGTCCTCTTGCTTAGCAGCGTGGTATAGTAGTCAACGGAAGCACGTTCTATCATTTCCCCGTCATTTGTAAGCTGCCCTTGATAAACGATTTCTTTTACTTCCTTGGTCATAGCGTACCTCTTCTCTTCACTTAAAGCTCGCTTGGTGGGCGTTTCACCCAGCCATACACGTTCAGCGCGTGCTCTTAAAACCGCGCCACGATATCTCTCTTCATCAATCACTTCAAGTTTCACTTTAAGTTCTTTAATATCATGTGCAAATATACCAGCCCCGCCGCTTTCCATGTTCAACAAGTATGCTAACGTGCATTGTAGTTGCTTTTCTTCTTGCTTTTGTTTCTGCCGCAACATGCATGCTCTCTCTAAAGCAATTGTTTTCGCTTCGGTTTTGAACATCTCCCAAGCTTCTACAACATTTTTTACATTCTCAAGGAGAACAGCGTCTAATTTCTCTTTTATTCTTTTAAGAAATACTTCATCTTGCATAAGGTTGTCGTTAAGTTTCCATAGGTGCCAATTAAATTTCTGTTCTTTCTTTTTCATACCTATCGTAACCGTTACCAAACAATGATCACTGAAACTGATACATTCTACACCATATTCAGAAAGTAGCGGAACTAAGTGAACAGGAACATAGATGCGGTCTAACCTTGAGTGGCTGTCTCCTTGAAAATGCGTATATTGCACATGACTGTAAGAACCAAGAACACTCCCAACATCCTCTAGATCAACATCACACAAAATTTCATGCAGAAGTGCGGCACTTTTATCTTGGCTAAGTTGCTTTTTCGATCGATCTATCGGCCGGCATACACAATTGAAGTCGCCAAACGTTAGAACGTGTCTTTCACACCGCAAGAAAGACCTCAGATAAACGAAAAATTGTTCACGTTCTCGAGCATTATTAGGGGCGTATACACAAACCGCCCGCCACAGCAATCCAGAAAAAGAAAAATCACAAATAAGCAAACGCCCCCCTTCACATGAAGTAACTTGTTGCTCTATTATCCCAATGCTATTTCTAATAAACAAAAGGCAGCCCCCAGAAGTACCAATCGCGTGGCAAACGCATACATTGTACTTATTTCTGAAAATTTCAACCAATCGAGCCGTTTTTTCTTCAGATTCAATTTTTGTTTCTTGGACAGCCATCAAATCAATGTCTTTTTCTAGTAACATGCGACTTATCTGACACTGTCTTCGCCTCTGCGACAACCCTCTGACGTTTAATGTCGCCAAACGAAGCGGACTGGTGAGGTTAATAGCGTCTGCCATTGTTTTAGTTAGATTTAGGGTACGCCCCTACACAATTTTTCTTAGGAAACATACGGACTCTGGTATGCAGTGATGCTCGTTGAACATGGCCCTCCCTTTCGAGCCGACGACTGCCAACTCACGTAGTCGCAGGCCCATTCCCGATCAAAGATCGGGTTTTGGAAGTTCTTTCCGGGACACTACCTCCGCTAAGGCGGAGGTGGCCCGTGTAGCAGCCGTCTGTCTGGCGGCACGTTGAGTTTGACCTTCAACGTCGACCTTCGGCCTGTCTGGGTTTTCTGTGCCGGTCTTTCGGTACCCGCGCCGTCGGTGTCTCGGCTGCGGTCCTCAACATCGTCGCGCAACCGCTTTCCGGCACCCTTAGCGTTGGAAGTCATGTCCATGCTCTCGGAGATGCTGACTGTCTCGTCAACTGCGGTGGTTGGGGTTGCTTGGATAGTTGAAGACGCACTCGTCGCCTCAACACCACTTTCCTTGACTTGAACCTTGGCAGGTGGAGGCGCAGAATCGGGCACGTTGCCCTTATCAGTCCCCTCCGAGTTCACCTTTTCGGTCTTCATTTCCAGAGATGTAGACTGAGCATCCGCCCCTTCAGCTGCTTCCTTAGCGGCCTCCTCGGCATCCTCTTGATCCATAAGGAGCTCCGATGTGTCTTCGCTCCTGCCTGGACCAGCAACGTTGGCGTACGTTCTCACGCACTGGGTCTTGTCGTGGCCGAAGCGACGACACAGCCCACAGCGTGGAACCCGGCATTCTCGTCTAATGTGTCCGGTGCCACGGCACCGGAGGCAGAGGGGTGCTCTGCCCGGGACAATGACGAGAGCCAGGTCTTCCGCGACCCGAAGCTGATGTGGTAGGTCGTCCGCTGTCATTCCGGGCTTGAGTTTAAGGACCACAGACCGTGTCGTGGTTCCTTTGTCGTTGCAGCCTTGTACTTTCCACTTCTCCCTCGTCACTTCGGTCACTCTCCCGAATGGTGCCAACGCTGTTCGGACGTCTTCATCGGGAACACCGTGCAGCAGCCGAAAGAGCTTGAGCCTGACACCCTGATTGCACGGGTCAATGACCACGCATCGATGTTCTTTAACAAGAAATGCTTCAGCGTCAAGTATCTTCTTTTTTGCCGCCTCGTTCGAAAAAGTTACGGCCCACACATGATTCATCTGATAAGCCCCGAGGGCCACCACTTCCGGCAGCAGCATCAGTCTTGAAAGCGCGTCTCTGAAGTGCTCAACACGGTAAGGCCGTGCTTTAACTTCGCCGTGGATAAAAATAGTGTTCAAAACACTAGCACCTGAAGGAAGTTGTGGTAGAACCATCTGGTAGTCCGGAGAAGGCTTTTCCGTTGACCGGGAACCGCGGCCAAGGGCCGCTGTAACCGCTCCTGGGGAGCAAGACATTCCGCGTCCGTTCACTGCGGTGGCCGGAAGTGGACTCACTCAACCACAAGTTCGATGCTTCAAAGCGGTACAAAAGCGCCTCTAGTGAATGCGGTGTTGTCTTAGAAACGTGCCGTAGAAAGTTATACTACGGTGTATATCGGTAATTATGAGCATGTAACTTACAGAAGTTGCAGTTACACGAGTAGCGAAGTACGTTTCCGCTACATTTCTGCGCTTTCCGCACACGCAGAGCCATCTTGCGGCAAACACAGAAGACCCCTTCCTCTCAATGTACGGCGCTGCCCCGACAGGTGGCGCGCCACGCGCGCATTGGGGTTGTGCGGGGACCGGTGCGAGGCGCGTCGCGGCCCCGACTCCCTCTCCCCTGACGACGGTTCGCCGTGCTCTCTCACGGGTTGCAGAATCACGCGTCCTTTCTTTAGATCACTATCTACATATCTCTCTGCCCGTGCCGATCACGACATTTGGCTGGCGTAGATCGTTTCCCCCTCCGAGACACCGAGTTCTTTGGTTCGTTCCGCTTGCTCAGGCGCACGTTTCGTTGCCGCGCCGTAGCGCATTGTCTTACACCCCTTGGCGGGTCGACGGGAACACTGTCGCGTTTCACTCTTGAAGGCGAAGCTTAAGCGTCCTCCAATTTTTTTGAAACCCCCGCCTCGCCTGAAAACTGTTTCTGCGACTTAGCTCAAATATATGAGACCGCGATCAAGGTGACCGGCGGCAAGAACTATTTCGGCTTCCGCGAATCGACGCCACAAAAGAGAAACGTGACCACAGTAGAGTGACCTAGTATTCTAGGCCACAAGACAGTGACGGGAATGGCGCAGACGTGCTACAATCAATCATCGCACTTCTTCAGGCTTGAACTCGTCGCCGTTGTTGTCGGGCCAGCGTCCGACTGCAGTTCCTTTAAGCTTTCGGCGGTTATATTAATCGACGATTGTGCCTAATCAACAAAGTTGTTCAGAATTCTTCTATTTTTTTCTTCCAAGAGAAATCGCACCGACACAGCGGAGAAAGATTACCGACGGATGATCGTATTTATTTACATGTCACGTGGGCTCCACAATACGTGCACTACTAACTCGCGTACAACCCACACTGATCGCACCATGTAAAGGCAGACCGCATTCTCTCGATTAATGAAAGCAGCGTATTTGATGTATTTGACGCGAAGTCGTCGTCGTCTTCCACACAAGCAGGTGTGCACCCTAAAGGGACACCGCTTCGACGCAGAAAACAACCCCATCGTCTGAATCCTTCGCATTTCACCCACTCAGCCGCGCTTCGCGTCAAGCCACGGTAAGCGGCCGCGTCTAAAGTAATCACCGCTAGTTTCCCAAGTCAAATACTCATCCATTTCTTCAATGTCTACGATAAAGAACCATAATATCTGCATAGTCGCCCTGCAATGCGTGGGAGCTAGTGGTCGACCGCGACTGCGTCACAGTACTAAAGAATGGGTACCTGTTGTTGGTATAGTGTGAACAACTGTCACCGCCCGCTATAGACTGCATGTCGCTAAATTACTCCCGCATTGTATGTTACTGAAGAAAGTTGGCGTGACCCTAACTGTACTTCATTAAACGTATTTACTTTGCTGGGAATGTGGCGCCCTCCAAGCTACCCCAGATTTATCGCCGCCGGGAAGGCCGAAGAAAATGCAGGAGGTCATGTCCAAGGTCTCAGGGTCGTTGGCCCCATGCCCGCTCTGCTGCTGTGTGCCGTGCGCAAGGGTTGTCTAATTGGTTAAATCGTGCCACGTGGTATGCTGATGCGCGGGAAAATTTCAACTGAAACAGTCGAAAGTGGAAAACAAGCCATTAGCGCGGCGGGTTCGTTTGGCTGCTGGCGGCCGTTGAACTTGGCGGCGATATTGGCGGGAAGCGATGGACTTCCGAGTGGGATCGCTGGCTGACGATCGCTGCTGGCGGATTAACTGTGAGTGTTTCGACTGTATTGATGTGCATCTGGGAGCTTGGACGTAAGTTAATCTGCGGGCTTGCATAGTTGTATGCTTCTGCTGGGCATAACTTCCCTGATTTTGGCGGGAGAACATGGGCCCCACTTGCTTGGGCGATGGCAGTTGGTGCTGGCGGTCGTCGAATGTTTCAGCCATAGTGGTGAGCATTGTGTGTTCCTCGGCGGTACTGTATATTTGTGTGCTTCTTACAAAAAGATGCTACTACCGGATCAACATCGCTGCTCGCTGCACTACTGGAGGGGGGCCCGTCAAATGCGAGTGTTGACGGGCAAAACAGAGTTGATTTCTTTTCCGCTTTATTAGTAAATTAGGCGGCTTAGCGATTGCCGTGTGTCGGGGTTACAGTCGCTCAATTAGAGTTCTGAAGTTTCTCTTCGAGAAGCTTCTGCTGTTGTAATTATCGTGATGTGCGCTTAACCTTCATTTGGTTTTTGTTCCTTTATAATCTCCCGCCCCAGCATTAGTGTTACTATAATGCTTCAAGCAGCAGGAATATTCTCGCTTATGTACTTTTGTCTGCAGGCACGGCAGCAGGAGTTATAACTCGCTCAAGGTCTGAAGTTGATCGTGACATGTTATGCCGCGAAGCGACACACACACACAGGTTTTATAGCATGCTTTAGTTCAGCGTGACGCAAGCGGAAGGTGCTGTTTTCTCATTCAACGCGGTGAGTTGCTAGCTTATTTTCTCTCCAAGAAGTTTAGAAGCTGCTACAAACAGCGCTAGTTTCAGCTTTGGAGCGTTGGATCGGCTGGCGCACAATGCCGCTAGTTTGCTTTCTGACACTGTACACACAGCTAAACTTCCGGTACAACTGGTTTAATTCGTTGTCAAGTGATATGCGTTTACACTACTAAGAGTGTCTTAAATTTTCCCAAACGGCACCCTCACTAAAATTTGCAGACCGGTCGGAAGTAACTCCAACTTCGTCCGATTGGTTGTTATTCACTTAATCTCACGCTTCACCGGGGTTCGAGAATTCCTGCGGGCGGAAGGTGTCTGCTGCGTTCCCAAGCCCGGGTCCTACCTCGAACAATGCGTACTGCGAGCGCGAACAAGCGCCAGTCGTCGGACGCAGACGACTTTATCGCACGTATCAGCCAACTATATAAAGGTGCACCCCGACTCACAAGTGCAACTCTCATTTGTTTTTATACCAAGACACACTGATTAAGTAACTACAGTTTCTAGCCTCGTTCCATCGGTGCAGAATATCCGTACATAGCTTCTGAAAGCACGACAGGCGCTACTGCCTGTACATTGTGAGATGCTACATGTGATGTATACTGCAACATGGGTTGCAGTGTGGAGGTGCCTATGAAGATCAAGAGCAGTCAAGTATCGTACATGTAGCAGTGCAACAACCAGTGGCGTAGCAACGGGGAAGGGGGGGGGGTGCACGGGGCCAGAAGGGGGGGGGGGGTGATATACGTATGAAGACACCCGAAAATTGTCGATATCCTCGCCTTCCTCGACTACATCCGGGGGGGGGGGGAGGGGGTTGACAGAAGAGCTAAGGGCCCCGGGTGCCAGATGACCTAGGTACGCCACTGCGCGTAGTGTCCATATAATTGCTATCCCATTCATAATGACCCGCTGCAGTTCCTGCTATTTTTTAATTGTCGCATATTCATTTGGAGGTTTATGGATGTTAATGTTCACGGCTGGGCGGAATATATGCCAAGTAGGCCCTTCTGAAATGCGCTGTAAAGAACGTCTCCCGATTTTACCTCTCAACAACCTCGTTCTGGAGTTTTCGGGCGAGTCGATCAGGTCTGAGTCGCTGCTTGGCGACGTGGGCTCCGCCCGCGGTGCAGCCGCGGACTCCCGCACCGAGTCGCGAGAGGGCGCACCTACGCGCCGGGTCGCCGCGGCTATCTTGCCGTCGGCGTACAGAGCGGCGCAGAAACAGGCGAACACGAGCGCCTCCGCGAAAGGGAAGGCGCCGCGCGCCGTCTTGTGTTCCTCCTGCGCCGCCTGGACTGCAGCGCGCACCGCGGGCATCATGGCCAGGAACAGCGTGCCCAGGAAGACGCCCGCCGTGAAGCACCGCACGTAGGACAGTGCGCAGGCGCCGCCGCAGTGGCGGCGGTGGCGCTGGCTCCTGCAGAACGACGATGGCCCGGCGTTACACAGTCGGCAAACGCCTCTATAACGAATTGCTCGGCGCCTTCGAAATAATTCGTTATACAGGTCATTTCGTTGTAAAGGTAACGCACCGCACCACTGACGCAATATGACCGGGACGTAATTGTTCGTTCGTTATGCAGGTCTCTTTCGTTGGTATAAACGTTCGGCTGTAATTGGACAGCTGGCATCGAAAAGAAATACGGCAAATCGGTTGTTTGGTAATTCGCACCGTGCAGGAGGCTGCCACCTCAAGATCACTGCAAAAAATCCAGAGCTTTCCCCTCGATGTTGCAGTAAGGTTTTATGTCGATTCTTGCTTCGTTGGTCCGTTCTCCGTTAGAGTATGAAGTTTGTTTATCGGCCGATGATCAAACGCCGCAGACAGGAAACGATGTAGCCCAAATGGACAAGAAATTTTATGGTAAAAAAAATTAATTATGGGCTGGGAAACCCTATAATTCGCCAGAATGCCAAAACCACAATCTGATTATGAGGCACGCCGTAGTGGGGGACTCCCGATCGATCTTGACCATCTGAGGTTCCTTTACGTTCCACGGCACACGGATGTTTTCCTTTTTTTTTTTTTCATTTCGCCCCCATAAAAATGCGGCCGCCGCGGCCGGGATATGATCCCGCGACCTCGTGTTTAGCAGCATAACGATAAAGCCACAGAACAGCCACGGCGAGTAAATGTTTACAGCTAAACATGTATGCTATAGGGACAGGACAGGTAAAGCAACTGAATTACAACTTGAAACAATACGGCAACCAGTGTCTCACTCGACTGTCTCAATGACTGTTAAAGCCCTGCCTACCTGTACGGTGCGGCTGCCTCTCTGAACGAGCAGCAAAGCTGATTACAGCCAAAACTCCTTTTAACGTACATGTACGGAGTCTCACTGATCTATCAGTAATCCTGATTTTAGCCGCACAGGATATCGTCCGGATTAGCATAGGTCAGACAAAGAAAAAGGGCGGTACCTAGGGCCGTTAGGCCCGTACCACGGGTGCAATTGCCAATGAGAGTCAAAAGTGTGGTTGGCTACAACCTACAGGGATGGGCATATCTCTTAATAAGTAAAGGTCATCAACATCAGCCTGGCTACGCCCACTACAGGGCAAAGGCCTCTCCCATACTTCTTCAACTACCCCGGTCATGTGCTAATTGGGGCCATGCTGTCCCTTCAAATTTCTTAATCTCATCCGCCTACCTAACTTTCTGCCTCCCCCTGCTACGCTTCCCTTCCCTCGGAATCCAGTCCGTAACCATTAGTGACCATCGGTTATCTTCCCTCCTCATTACATGCACTGCCCATGCCCATTACCAAGTATACCTAGTAGAAATGCGGCCTGCCTTGCGCACGGATACGTGGCATACAACGGGAAAACGGCGAGGACTATGGCGTCGACGTGCAGGGTCGCTGCGCGCGCGGTGGCCGTAGTACCTCGTACGACGGGCGAAGCCGCCCTGCTGGCCGTTGTAGGCGCAGGCCGACGCCGCGGCCGTGTAAGCCACGCCGTACACCGCGCAGTTCAGCGACAGGCCAAACAGGGCTGTCTGGACCTGCACCAGGGTCACGTCTTTATCCGCGCTGCTCGTCATGTTTCGCAGTCCCTGGCACGGTTTGGTAAATGCTGTGCGGTGTAGTCGACAGGCCGGCCTGAGTTATCGACGGGATTCTAAGGCGTCGGAGGAAGGAAATAGATTAATGCAAAGGGGGGATGCACTGAGCAGCCAGTGAACCAGCTGTAGACGTAGATGTAGAGACCTAGATTTTGGTGGCACGTACCCACTCTGCGGCATTGGCCAAGAACAGGGAAGTTAAATATGACAAAAAGAAAAAGTAATAAAATAATGTGAATAAGATTTGCGACTATAGATACAGATGGGAAAAAATAATAATACAGCTAATCTAATTTATCTTGTAAGAACGAAACCTTAAGTTCCGCCGAAATCTTTCTGGTCCTGCAATAAAATCCTGGTTGGCATCGCCAGCTTTCCACTCAAGAGAACAACAATTTTCCTGTAGCTGTGCCCAAGGGTCGAGGCCCCTAAAGATAGTAAATTTTGAGTTTAATATATGGAGGCGGAAAGGTGTTTCTAATGTAATCCCGGCCGCGGCGGCCGCATTTCGATGGGGCCGAAATGCGAAAACACCCGTGTACTTAGATTTAGGCGCACAATAAAGAACTGCAGGTGGTCCAAATTTCCGAGTGCCCCACTACTGCGTGCCTCCTAATCAGAAAGTGGTTTTGGCACGTAAAACCCCATAATTTAATTTTTTTCTAATGTTCTTTTCCGCAATTCATAATATCTGCTGCGGATATCCACCCTATAAGCGTCATAGGGTGGATATATCAAGGTCATAAACGTCAATTATGAAGAGGCAGGATGAGGGTGGGAGTGCTTCTCCCGCCCTTTCCCCTGTGCCGGATACCTTAGGCAACCCCAATTACTGCAGCTTCATGTTGTTCTGGCCACGTATACTGCTGCAGTCTTATGATGTAGGATTCACGGCTGTTCCCGGGTATGTCATTAAATAAGCTGCGACGCATAATTATGGCGAAACAAGGAACAAATGTACATTTTAATTAGAATTTTTTATGGTTATGTGTTGTAATCGAATGTTACAAGGAGATTGTTTTTGTACAGTGGAGTGAACCATGCCAAAATAAACTTCCAAATCATCGCGCGACTAGCCGGGTGGCGCAGGGTCTCCCCTGCGTCTTCTCTGGACCGAAATATTGTTACTTCACTCACACTCCAAATCGTGATTTAGTCCGGCTTCCACACTCACGATACCGAATCGATACCACACAATATCGAATAGCTAAAAGCAGACGCATATTTGCAACAGAGTTATTTACTTCAGCATTATCGAGTAGCGCTCTTGTGCTGAAGTAAAAAAAAAAAAATAAAGACAGCCAGCTTTCACGGACAAGGAAAGGAAAAGCCTTCCTACACCTTTAGAGCCTGGATGCTTTCCAAGAAGAAACGGCTGCTGAACGACTAGCTTTCCACAAAAACGCTAAATAAATGGTTGTTGAAAAAGGGATCAGACATTGAGAAATAAAGGGGAAAAAATCGCCGGTGATTACGGTACACCATAATGCGAAATTTGAGCGCAGCTCTGTACGATTTTTCATTTCGCGATATATTGGCTGGTGCGGACAATGTCTCGTGCGGCTCGTTGCAAACGGAGTGAAGTGTGGCGCGACTTCCTCGCTAATCGGGAGATCGCGAGAGGCAGCGTGTGTCGTGTACGCGATTCACAGCAGCCGCCGCAGACAGACCTCCGCTCATGCAGCGCTTTGTTTCCATGTACGGCATCGGCGGACGCGCTTCCTTCATGTGTTATCGATGATGTCATCGGTGAGCAGACGATGCGCGCTACTCCGGATCCGAGCTCGTAGGGATCGTCGCCGCAGAACACGTCTCGCGCGGCGCAACGCTTCTTCGCGCTTTCGCCATACCCTCCTCCTCCGCTTTCAGCCTCATGGTTCCGCTGCCCCCTCCTCCTCTGCTTTCCCCCTCGCGCACTCCGCTCTCGCCGTCTTTCATCCCCCGCTGCGCTCCGCGTTCGTTCTTTCATCCTTCTTTGTACTAGTTCGCTCGGTTACGCCGAGGGACGCCGACGCTCAACGCAGGAATGAGCGCCGAAGAGCGGCGCTCTAAAAAGAAAAGAAAGAGCTGCTGGAGGATTGTGTGCCATAAACACATATAAAAGGAACCGCGGCAAAGAGACTATCACTGGTCGTTGCATAAAAAATGAAACTGTCCATGAATAGACTGCGCGAAACACTAAATCAGACTTCAAGCCAAAAATAATGTTATCTTGTAGACTTCTGCCGTGAAGCCGAAAACAAAGCTTGCATTACGCGTTTTGTTTCTGCATTACTTCGACATTTCTGATGGTCAGTTGGAACCGAAAGCTCCTCCATCAGCAGAAAGGGGTAGCAGTACGTAGGGGCTTTATTCAAACCCTGTTACATTAGCACAGCAGCATAGATATGACAGCAGCCTGGAGCGCTACACATTCGACCACGAACTACAAAGTAGGCGGGAAGACGGTTAGATGCAAACATAGATATATACAAGTATACAGAGAATATTAGTAAGTGACCCCGGAAAGTGCGTGAAGTGCCCTAAAAACGCTAACGCATTAAAAACATGAAGGAACAACTCAATTAGGGACCGTAACTTGGTGAATGAAAACCAATATCGACACCCATAGTTCTGCCATATTGCAACTCAGCGAGTGTTTGGAACACGACCTACTGTCTGTAGGTCGTGGTTTGGAATAGAGTGCACTCTAATTTGGAACGAGCTGAAGCCTTTTACATCGTGGCCACTATTTTGCAAACATTGCTATCATTATTCGAACCGAAACCGATACTAGCTAGAGCATGTTTGCTAGTCGACAAGAGTCGCTGGTAACGCACATGGCCCCGCTTTGCGCACGACACCAATAGCGTTGTTGGTCGTCGACCGGCGGATTTGCCATCTCACCTCCTGCTGTGATTTTCACATCCGCCGATCGTCCGTTGCCCTCTCTTGTCTTTCGATTGGAGTTTCGAAGCGGATAGCAAAGTGAACGAGGAGGAGGGTCATCTATGCTTATTGCTATCGCGAGGCTCGCCCCACTGCGACTCGCGACCAGCAGGACATCGTTGAGCGTCGCCGGCGTAGCAACAAGAGCTTGTTTCGCCGGAGTCCGATCAGCACAGCAGCCCGTTCTCGTGCCGACGAGGTGCTACTGCGACTCGTCGCTTGCCTTGAACGTCTCCCGAACCCGTCGGGAGCAAACCTTCAGCATGGATACGGAGAACGGCACCGCCCCCGGGATACTGAGAGCATGGGACTTCGACATTTCTCCCGAGGACCTGCACGCCAGGGCGTCCAAGATCATGGACGAGTGCCGCAAATTATGCGACAAGGTTGGCGCGTTGCAGGGTGACGAGATCACCTTCGAGTCTGTGCTTGAGGTGAGTGCAAGCAAAACGACCTCACAAGAGTGTCGAACCAGCGATGAAAACCAGGTTGAAGAACGCGAGATTCACTGCACGATCACTAGGCTGTTATCGACTGCAGTGCTACGGGATAAAACTGCATACGTGCCAAGAGGCGGATATGCGATGACCGTGGGTTTCAGCAGCCCATCGCGATTGGACATTCGTGAAACTTCGCACATTGCGGACGAAATCACTGGTCAAGTGTTTGTTAGCATTGCTCTTGCGGTACAAAAGGTGCTGTAGCAGTTTTTGCCTTTTGCTTTTGAATGCTGTACGCCACAGTATTACTGCTGAGTTATGTTTCTCTAGTGAACGTGTGCGCTTAAGTTTCAGTCAGGCATACCTTGGCTACACCAGTTTGCCGTACGTCCTCAACCTGCTAATTACGCCTGTACAATTGGATCTGTTGCGAAACTGCAGAAGTCATCTCCCCTGTGATTGGTGCCACTAAACTGGTTGCTACAGATGCGCCCTGGTCGTTGTGTTACATTTGTGTGGCGCCTGAGTTTCCTCGCGTATTCGTGCGACACGTTGGCAGATCGCTGGTTAGAAATACAGCCGAGATACAGTGACGTCACAAAGTTAATGTAAGGTCGTCCAATGTATTCAAAATGTGTTGGAGTGAGTAATTTCCAATCCTATTGCGTGATTTGCAGGTTATTTTCAGTAAAACTGGTATATTGAAAACCGCACAGAACACCTGCCTGTTCCACTGAACCTTTAGGAAATTCTATTACTGCGATAGTACATATTTCTAATGTTGAAGTTATTTGAAGGCTTGATGCTAAGGTGCTGCGGTGGTAGTACATATTTCTAATGTTGACGGCTTGATGATAAGGTCCAGATTCAAATGCATGCAAGAATTACCTTTTCCACTCTATGTTGTTGTACGTGGACCTCGGAACTGTTAGCATGTTGCAAATACGGCGGGGAGTCCTAATCTTTCTAAATATTAACACGGAATTTCTTATGCTTCTTATCAATCATGGTGCACATTCATTGTGCCAGTTATAAACAGCTATAAACAGTTTACATCAGTCTTGCAGAAGCGTGCTTCTTATGTCTTGGTACAGCAGGCACAACTTCTCTGAAGCATAGATCTGAATTTGGCATAACAGGTCAATCCTTGACAAAAATTTAAGTTTTAATATTACAAAGTACTTTTTCATCTTTAGAAATGCTTTTCATGTTTTGATTTTGTGCTCAAGTATGATCTTCATACAACAAATAACATTTAATTAATGGGCATGAGGAGTATAAAAGCAAAGCAGTTGTATATGTATGCATTTATCAGGTTCTTTGTTTTATCTATAGCAGATGACAAATTGTAAAGCATACATCAATTTGACACATAGAACCGGGTTTGATTCATGGGGGTTGACATCCCAAAGCTACACTTGTGCTATGAGAGATGCTGTCTGGAAGGCTTCTGATTAGTTTTCATGCCCCGAGATTCTTAAACCATTTTGTGCTCATCGAAATGCAGCCACACATGAAATCATGAAAATGTTGACTGACCTGGCATGCATACCATTAATTCTCTGAGGCGGGTGCTAATCATGTTTTCATGGTGCAATCATTGCACTCTGTTTTTTGTGTGTCATTGTGTGCTGTAAGCTTGTTTTTCTGACTATGCAGGAAATTGCCGAGGGCCAGCGTATATTTGCCAATGAGAGGCTCTACCTCGACTTGCCTATGTATGTCTCAGCCAGGAAGGAACTTCGCGACGCCAGTGCCGATGTCTCTGCCAAGCTCAACGAGTTTGAAATTGAGATCGAGTGAGTTGTCAGTCAGTAGCAGACTCCAGTGTTGTACCTCAGTATGTGTTTGCAGTGTTGCATACAACTTATTGCAGTGAAGAGTAAAGTTCAAATTAAAAAAGAAATTACACTAAATTTCTATTTTTTCTAGTTCTGTTATTTCTAGTTCTTCTGTTCTAGTCCTTCCATTACATGGGGAATGCTTGCAAATGTAAAGCTGGGAATATTCTCTACAAATTGAGCTGCTTGTAAGTACTGCAAGTATATATTGTGCGAGCAGACGAAGATATTAAAGAAAAATAATGAGAAACAAGCAAGGAATGTGTAACTGCGCTCCTAAATACAAAGTCAGGTACTGTATGTGCCTGACTTTGAAGAGGGTATGCAAAATTCTTCAAGTGCACTTCCACACGCATCTAGTTTTGTACCATGGAAGATGGTAGATGTCGCCCTAGACGTGGAAATGAACCAGCAGCACACAATCTGATGCCGCTGTCCTAGCCACAGTCTTGTCCTTCCTTACCGCATCCTCCCTATTTGCTAGTTCCGCTAAACTGTGCATCCTCCGCTAAACTGTGCCGTAAGCGGAAGGTCAGCCATCTTGTGTAAAGAAACCTGATAGTGTGGAAAAGCCCTCTTCCAGTGTTTCGCACACCTCCTATTAACCTGCATCACTGCGCAGATGAGGTTTCGGAGTTGCATGCAGAAGGCACCACTGTGAATAAAGAGACCAAGCAGATGAGTTTTGAAAGCGCCAACATTGCACAGCTTATGCTGCAGAAGGAGCCTCTTAATTTGGCTGACATCTGAACAGAAGCACTCGAGAAGACGGCTGCTATTGCTTGTGCATGAAGCTTTATTTATTCCTTCTTCTGATAGTTTATTCGTCCCGCTGTAATTGGGTAAGCTCGTGCTTCTAGCCTTAGCACGTTCCTCATGTCCTCCATGTTCTCGTGTTCTTTACCTCCTAATCAGCATGCGGACTGACATCTTTGAGAAGCTGCTTGTGCTGGAAAAGAAAGACACAAGCTGCCTGTCGCCCGAGAGGAAACGCTTCCTTGACAAGCTCATCAAACTCCGCAAGAGGGACGGTGAGTAATGTCGAGAGGGGCAATAGTAATTGGAATACTCCGATGTCACGAGTCGCTGCTTATTCTAAAGAAGGGTTGAGAGAGAGGAAGGGCAAAGAGGTTAAAGCTGGAATCACGGGACGAACATGATTGTGGATGAATCGGTCACATAATATAGAAGAGGTAGCATATTTACCCCCATAAGGCCTGCCCTTGTGTAAGGCTCGTACCCCCACTTCAGAGTACGGATATTTGGAAAATAAATTTCATTAAGCATCATGTGTACGCAAGCGCTGTTTAATTTTGCAAACCGCTACTTGATGGCACTAGTTACTGTATTGCCGACAATGGCATTGTTATCGTCATCGTCGCCATATCCCAGAATCATGCAACAGATCCAGTGTGCTTAACGCTTTCCTTACCAGTCCTTTAGAAATCGATCAATTTGATTGACAGTATTTCTACATGTTCTTAAAAATTTCCGTTGGAATTCTTCCACAAGCAGCATCATGCACCGCCTGAAAGGATGACTGAAATTTAACTATTTGTCAGATTTGCCAATTTTGGCTGATATGGGAGTCTGGAAAAAATAAAACTTCAACTGGAAGTATTGTTGAAACTAGACTCCAGTATATTTCAGATTTTTTTTACTCTCAGTACCGTATTTACTCACATAATGATCGCACCCCTGAATTTTGTCGTCAAAATTCGATTTGTTTAATTTCCCATGTAATGATCGCACCCCGAACTTGTCGCAGCGATATGTCGTGTGCCAAGTCTAGCTAATAATGATCGCGCTTACCATCTGTCGAATGCTACACAAACGACTCTTCAAGACAAACTAAGCGGTCTGCACGCATCAAACATTCTTAAGTAGATGCCGTATTTCATTACTTTCATCACTTTCTGCACCTCCATGACAAAAAGAGGTACAACCAAACTTGCCTTTATTATATGTAGGCTTATAATGATTGTGGTCAACAACAACAACAAAAAAAGGCGCCTTTCGATTCTTATCTGCACTCGTGGGCGCGCAACAAATCGTGAGTGGCAACGATAGTAGCCACTCGCCCATAACATCCATCCATCCATCCATCCATATATCCAGTAGCCACGTTTACATTGATACGTTAGAAGTGTACCCTATTCATACGTCGACGCTTGTAACACACCTAGGATATTCGCCCACTCTTAGCGGAAAAGTGCCGTATTAGGATAGTAGTGAAGACAGATGCCACAGTTTCCGCAGCATGCCGGCCATGTGTTTCTATATGACTGGCAGCTAGGCGCGCCCATCTGTTTTTGTCGCCTCAAAGCGGACATGGTGAGGTTATTGCCGCAAACTTGCCGATATTAACAATATTATTCATTACTGATACGGAAGAAACTGTTTCGGTGCACATAATGTACTCACGAGAAGAAAAAAAAATCATGTTCGGCGCGTTCGGCTTGCTCCGCCGGCTGCCATTTTTGTTTTAGTGTCCCGCACTACAAGAAAAGAGAAAAGTTTATAACAGCTGTGTCTTACCAGTACTCACGTACGGGGCAGAAACCTGGAGGCTTACGAAAAGGGTTCTACTTAAATTGAGGACGACGCAACAAGCTATGGAAAGAAGAATGATTGGTATAACGTTAAGGGATAAGAAAAGAGCAGACTGGGTGAGGGAACAAACGCGAGTTAATGATATCTTAGTTGAAATCAAGAAAAAGAAATGGGCATGGGCAGGACACGTAATGAGGAGGGAAGATAACCGATGGTCATTAAGAGTTACGGAATGGATTCCAAGGGAAGGAAAGCGTAGCAGAGGGCGGCAGAAAGTTAGGTGGGCGGATGAGATTAAGAAGTTTGCAGGGACAACATGGCCACAATTAGTACATGACTGGGGTAGTTGGAGAAGTATGGGAGAGGCCTTTGCCCTGCAGTGGGCATAACCAGGCTGATGATGATGACTACACACAGCGGCAGCCGCCTATTTGTTGACCTGTTGTCATCCCGCAGCAAACTCGGGATGAAAAAAATTTTTTCTTCTCGCGGGAAATTTAACCCGTGTAATGATCGCACCCCTGAATTTCCGTTAATCTTTTGGACAAAAAAGTGCAATCATTATGTGAGTAAATATGGTACTTATACTCATCATCATCACCAGCCTGTTTTATGTCCACTGCAGGGCGAAAGCCTCTCCCTGCGATCTCCAATTACCCCTGTCCTGCACCAACCGATTTCAACTAGCACCTGCAAATTTCCTAATTTTATCGCTCCACCTAGTCTTCTGCCGTCCTCGACTGCGTTTCCCTTCTCTTGGTATCCATTCTGTAACCTTAATGGTCCAACGGTTATCTAACCGGCGCATTACATGACCTGCCCAGCGCCATTTTTTTTTCTCTTGATGTCAATTAGAATATCGCCTATACCCGTTTGCTCACTGACCCACCTGCTCTCTTTCTGTCTCTTAACGTTATGCCTAGCAATCTTCCACCAAATTATGCCTATCAAATTCTCAAAAATGGTCTGGGTAATTATTACAGCTTTACACCCATTCGAAACACCAGTGATAAGGCTATAATATTATGTCTCGCGGTATATGTTGTTACTTCTGTGCCTTCAAATAAAATGTTGCACCGACAGTGAGCACATTTCTTGCAGTAAGGAAAGAGTTTAGCAGTAACGGCCGTACTGCAACACATTGTTTAGCTGCATATTGCTTTCGAGTGCATGAACAGGGCATTGCTGCAAAAAAGTGCGCACGTGAATGTTGAACATGTGGTGTGCTGTTTTGTTGGAGACCATTGTTAAAAGCTTCAAGGTGAGGAGAATTTCTAACATTATAAGATGGCATGGAGGACAACCAGTTCTGGGAAGGTGCCAATCAGGCAGCCTCAGGCAGTGGAAGATATAAAGATGACCGAATAAAAATGTTCATATCTGTTAAGTGCAATTCAAAGATTTGGTGACTACCCATAAGCCTTCGTCATGCAAGGCCTGTACCTTGTAAAAAAAGATCTGAGAAAAAGGGTAGGCTTTGCACAAGTAAATACAGTACATTGGATCACTTGATGGCTAGCATCGGTGTGAAGGCGAACCAGACCAACTATGTTTCTACTCCCAAAAGCACAAATGACTGCATGAACGCTCTTTCTTACTTGCAGCCGTACAGCTGACAGCGTAAGCCACACATTTTTGTTGCTGTCATTCTGATTCAACAAGCAACTTAGATTAAAGAATTGAAGCTGGTTGTTGCCAGGCTAAGGCGTATTGCTGTTGGTATTTTGCTATTTCTAGCAGAAAGTCCCAACAGTGATTTAACTTCAGTTGTATCGGGCGTCGCTTCACATGGACCGGGCGAGCAAGCACTGTTGGGACGGGTCGCTTACGATTCCTTGATGTGTATGCCGCAAGTCCAACTCACAGTTCAGTTTGTCATGGGAATTATGTTAACGAGAAAAACATCTGGTTCACTACCCTACATTGAGGGAGAAGGATATAAGTCAACGTCCGATTTTTCGAACTCCCTAGGGGCCACGAAAACATCAGAAAAATCGGGCAGTCCAAAAAAAATGAATGCATGCCTTTTACTGCCTCTAAGGGCTCAAATCACCACAGGCACGTCTGAAATATCCCTGAAGGCCTGCCAGTACACTTGTAAGTCATATCGGTGCTCGTAATGTGATAGGAGAAGGCAGGTGCACGTGTGTGTAATTAAGGAATACGTACCGTGTCATACACGCAGTACACACCTAAACTTACCACTTCGCTATAGTTAGTCGAAATCCGCGATAATGAAATCCTGCAACAATGAAATTCTCACGACAGCGAAACATTTTCGTATCCCCAGTGAACGCCGATAGGATTCAATGCATTTCGAACCTCTCGGCACTGAAATGTCGCAGTACTGCAATCTTGCATCAACGAAATTTACCGGAACCTAACTCCGCATATTACCTACTCACTGTAAGGCTAGCTGGCTCAAAAATGTGCTCAAATGCGATTGTTTTGCACTAAAATTGCATAAAATACCACCACATTACACTAGTGTGGGCGCCGCCATTTTTCTTCACAAGAACAAGCAGGTGCCGGAAGTGGTCAGTGCGCTGGAAACACGTCTTGGCCGTCATCTTGTTTGTTGATCACCCATTTGAAGCGGCACACATGTTGCTACCGACATGTGACGGCAGTTTTTGCACGCCTGCTATAGGCGAGGTCGTAGATCGTGGTTCGAAACGCGTGTTCAGTTTACATTCCCCGCGGCTGACGATTCGGCGAGGTCTAGGCCAATCCCGTGACACGAAACTGAACGCAAACTGAATGTGGGTTTCGAAGAACAATCGCTGATCGCAGCAGTGCATTGCATAATGTGCGCCTCAGTGAGAAAAATGCTGCAAAAACAAGGAAATCCACGTCCCACCGACATGGAATTGTTTATGGTGCTTGAGATGGCGGTCGCAGCATATGGAGTATCACGCATCGGGCCATGATTGAGCGATCATCCGGGAATATGCATCCCTTGCTTCAAGAATGCTGGTTTTGGTGCCACCCGACAGGCATCGTGTGCGGATGTCGCGCCGGCCGTAGATTCGCGCGAAAAGGCCGTTATCTCGATCGTTTGCCTTCAGGTGTGCACGAGATGCGATCACTTTTGAGCTCGGCAGCGAATGCATCGGCACCTACGCGCAACACCATGCACTGGGGAACTGCTGCTGCATGCGCTGTTGCTCTGCGTACAGTACCGAGTTGCGCAAAATCTCGCAAAAGTGATCGCATCTCCGAAAGGATTTGACCGAGAATACTGCGCTACGGCAGTGCTGCCACTGCTGGTCGACACATGCGACGCACTTTGTACTGTCGGCAGTGCGGTTCTACATCCTCGAGCAAAGCTTGCAAAGTAGGCTAACGAAATTTTGACAGTAGCGTTTTGTTGTGCAGTGCATTACCTATCTGTGCTGTCTCTTTTCCCAACAAGGAAATTCTCACGAAAGTAGATTTTTTCGTGTACCCCGCCAGTCTCATTATTGCGAGGTTCAACTGTAGTTTGTCCTGCAACTCGTGCATTTCTCCGGAATGCCAAGAACTCGGGATGAGACTTGTTGCCAGCACATGAATTCTTAAAATAACCTATTGTTTGAATGTGCTTTCGTAACCAGATTGAAAGTGCTTGCATCGTTGTCGTCATGCTATACGCCAAGAACTTGTTGCCACCCATGGACGCCATCTTGAGATGAAAATGACACTGGTTAGGCTGGCTCTGATGGTGACTGGCCGCGAACACTGTTTAGTTTCATACCGAGTTGTACCGACCAATCAACTTTCAGACAAGTTTTCTTGGGAATATAAAAGCTGCACAAAGGTGCGCATAGCCGCAATGGAGCAGGTTAACAATGAAGCGGCCTTGAACAAGCTATCGCCCATCGCCTACTAGTTCGTCTTAGCTTAGGTTAGGTTAGCTGGGCTGTCCATCGTCATAGATATCAGCAAAACCACAGTAGAGAAGGTTGGCAGGGGGTCACAAGGCGCTGCTTGGATGTTGCAGGTCTCCACCTGGCGGCAGAAGTGCAGGAGCAGGTGAAGCAGCTCAAGAATGAGATCAGTGACCTCGAAGTCAAGTACAACAAGAATTGCAATGAGGAGAACACTGTGCTTGAGTTCACCGAAGAGGAGCTGCGGGGCACACCCGAGGACTTTATCAAGAGCCTCGATATGGTGCGTTAAAATAAGAACAGTAGTAGTAGTAGTCATAGTTTCAGTTGTAGCACTGATGCGTTAGGAAATCCTGAAGGTAGTGATAAAAGCGGTAGTAGTAGTAGCAGTAGCAGGGGGCAGTTGTAGTTTTTATGCTTTTCAGTGTATTGGAAATGATAGTAAGAGCAATAGTATTCAAAGTAGAGATAGCTTCGGTAACACTAATGCCTTGGGAGGTACTGGAGGTGGTGGCAGTATGTAGTAGCAATACTTAGGTAGTTTTACAAAGTTTGAGAACCTTGTAAGTGAATATCTGTTGAAAAGGGGCCATGTGAACAAAGTACAAGGTATAGGAATAAATAGTATGCCAGAGATCTTAGTATAGGAATGTAGAAGGCCTATTCACATAAGGATTGAAAGAGATCGGAGGTAGGAAAGGCAGGGAGGGTAATTAGAGTCTGTCCAGTTTGCTACCCGACAAATGGGGAGGTGTCATGCTCATGATGTCTCTGGGAGATATCTTGAGTTGCAAGGCTTCGTGGAATCAAGGCCGTAGTTTCAGCTGTGTGTAATGACATGTTGTGCTGTGCTTGCATGGTTCCTTCCTCTTAGGTCGAGTCCGGCAAACGCAAGGTGACACTGAAGCACCCACATGTGTTGCCCATCATGAAGATGGCTGTTGACCCAGCGACTCGCAAGAAAGTAAACTTTGCTTGCGAATCCAGGTGCGTGAGTGTTTGCGTCGGTATCTTTCCACCTCTGTATGGGCTTGGTCTATGTGTATGCAACACGCTGACTTGCTTTAGCTTGACACTTGTGCTTGATTGTGCTGAGAGGGGCAGCGCCTTCTATTTGATATCAGCCCTGCAAACAGGGCCGATATGATAGACGATTCCTTTTGATCTATTTTATGACTTATCATCCACCACTCGCAGGCCAATTGTGGTGATAACATGGGCAGATCTCCACTCATAGCACTGACAAAGCATGAAAAGAATTGGAATGGAATCATTACATACAAAAATAGATGGGCAGAGATTAACTGGTAAGGCTCTCGCTAATGAGTTTAGCCACCACTTTTTGACTTTTGGAGCGTCGGAAGGGACCACCTGTGAGGATTTTGAAACATATATACAGAACACAATTTGTCACAACCTCTAATTCTTTACCCGGTTACGCAAGTTGATATTGCTGGTGTAATTAGCAGCCTTAAAAGTAATGTTTCGTGTGGTTTCGAAGGCATTAAAGCAGGCCCAATTAAAGTGGTCTCAGATTTGCTATCCAAAGTAGTTTGCCGCTTGGTGAATACTATTTTGTTGACAGGAATATTTCCAGATAAAATGAAAGTTGCTAGCATTTCAGTTCTGCGTAAAGGTGGTCCTCTTGACTGTATTTCTAACTACAGACCAATATCAGTACTTCCGCTATTTTCCAAAATGGCAGAGAAAGTTATAAATCCTCGAATTTCTCAGCATTTCTGTCAGCACAACCTAATATCCAAATATCAGTACGGATTTCAGCAAGGCAAATCGACTGAGTCAGCATTATGAAACATCAGAGAAAAAATTGTAACTAATGTAAAAAAATCAACTGTACACAATAGGTATTATCTTAGATTTTAACAAAACCTTCGATTCTATTAAACATCTCATACTGTTTGCAAAGTTACTGTGTTATGGATGAGATGACTTCCACTTAAGTTACTGCATAGTTACCTGACTAACCGTACTCAGTTCGTTGTGACTAATAATGTACAGTTGGATACTGAATTCATAAGTTATGGAGTTCTGCAAGGATCTATATTAGTACCAACAATATTCTTGCTGTATTTAAACAATATTGTCAACATCCCCCTGACCACAGACATTGTCCTCTACTCAGATGATACAAATGTTTTTTTTTCTTTTTTTACATCTGATAACTTTTCCTCTCTCACTCGTACTGTTAATTTATGGCTTCAAAATTTGTCCTGCTGGTTAGATGCAAATAAACCCTTTTTGAATGTTAGAAAAACCAAATACATTGTCTTCTCATCTGTTAGTAAACCAGTTCACCTTGATAGCTCTATAACGTTTAAATCGTGTTCATTAGAGCAGACTTCAGAATACAAGTTTTTAGGAGTACTATTTCATGAAAATGTTCGATGGACAAGTCACGTGAATTTTATAAAAGGTATCATTGCTAAATCAATTGGAATGCTAAATAGATTCCGGACGTTGTTGCCAATAAGATTAAAACGGCAGCTTTATTTTAGTTCAGTACATTCCCGTATACAATATTGTCTACTAGTTTGGGGGGTTACATCAAAGTATAATTTGGAACGACTGTGCGTAATGTAGAAGAAAAGTATATGATTCAAAATATATCTAGTTGTGATCATACATCCCCATACTTGGCTGAGAACTGGATACTTCACATAGAAATGTTGTATAAACAGCGTTCGTTGGAATGAATTTTTCTCGAATTAAAAGCAAATTGTGAGCTGTTCTTTCATACATATACAAATACGGAGACACCATATTATTTCAGAAACAAAAACTTCGTAAAGATTTCAATGAGAACTAGATACGGTACGCAATTATTAAAATGGCAAATTCCGAACCTTCTGAATTGTTATCCATCGTTTTTAGATACAGTGGAGAGTTCTCCCTCTTTGCTTGCTTTCAGAAAACTAACTAAAATGTATTTCATTCAACAGTTGTAATTTGGGTGCACAATTTGTTTTGTTCTCTTCAATCCAATTGTATGTAGTCCATTGGCCTTAATAGTTATGTGTCATGTTGATGATGAATGTCTCAATGACTAATTCTGTTATTCTTTCTTATATTGCTTTATCGTGTTTGATACTCTGTACGGTCATTTTAATTTGTATATGTTTAATATTTTGCAGTGTGTTTTGAAGCATGTTGCGGTCATGTTGTCTACTGCGCGTGCTGTCTGGTGTCAAAGGCCTAGCCAGGTGGCTTTTACTGCTGCCTTTTGCCTTGTCACCAGGACAAACTGCTCTTGAGCGTTGTTTTGTCAATAAACAAACAAACAAACATTATCTCAGCCCTGAAAGTGATGAAGCAGAGCACTGTTATATATAGAGAGCACCCATTGGCTGGAGCAGTTACTGTGGTTCGCTGATTCCCATTATGTTGCATCAAGCCTCCAGCCAGTATGGGGCTCCAGTAGACATATTTAAAGAATTCTCTTTGGCAGTACCTTCCACGTGGAGTTTTGCGAGGATTGCATTTAACTCCAGTGCCCTTGATTGTGCAGATTATGAAAGTTGGTAGTCATAAAATCTTAGCCCATGAATGGCTGCTGAGAAAACTTGTAACTTGGTGACCATATCTTTACCCTCTACGTTGTGAAGTTCGACAATCATTGGGTTGACATGTGCTCGTGGGGTTAATTGTGTTGAAAAAGAAGATAACAATGCCCAACACGTGTGTTTGTGTTAATTGTGTTTCCAGGTGTGTAGCTGATAACGTACCGCTACTTGAGAAGGCCATTTCTCTGAGACACAAGGTATGTAGTTACAGCTGTAATTCTTTGTTGTTTTACCGTAACATACAGTTATACTTAACCCCGACACACCTTAAAGGCTCATTGCAATGAAATTTCGGACCATGTAAGAAGCCTGATTTCAAATAGTGTAGATCTAGAATTTCAAGTAGTGTAGAAACATTTACATTTGTAATATTTATTAGCTTAATATGCTCTCAGAGCCAAAGGCATTACAAAGGGAACTGGTTACACCAAACAAAAAAAAATACAATAAGTTAGAACATAAGTTACAAAGGCTGTGTGGACGCATAGCAAAAAGCTAGCAAAAGAATGCTGTCATTACCGCTCATCAGAAATGATGAAGAACCCAGAACATTGAGAAACAGCACAGTTCGTCGGCACGACCTCAGAGGTCAGGCGGTGCCTGCGGTGCGCCGAGAATCGCAAGGGTAACGTGCTGGGGGCATGTTTTTTGAAATGTCATCTGCTTAGGTGCTATTTACTGGCTGGTAATTAGACAATTAAAGAATTACCTGGCCCTGCAGTTTTTGCCAAGATGGCTTCAATCACACATATTACTTATTTATCAGTCATTCAGCCACAGGTAAATTTCTTTGCAGTTAGCTTGTTAGCGTGTTAGCGTGTTTTTTTGTTTCTGCTATAGAGGGTGCTGGATATTCTTTTTTGGTTCGGGAGCCTTAGCTTAATGCGCCTTGCTCCCAATGCATTCAATCTTTTCCCCCTGCAACCTGCGTTTGTCAATAATAAGCCACAAGAGATGCATACCTGTGAAGTCTCCCTAATTTTCCATAAGCTCTAAGAATTCAGGGTCATTTACGAATTTGTGAATGTTGCGTCAAGACTTACCAGAAATGCTGTTCGTAAAAAAGCTTCGCTCATCAGTCTCTGAGCCATACTATCGGAAGTTTTTTGTTGGCGAAAGCGTGCAAGAGGAATAGCACTTGCTTCAAGCAAGTTCATACAGCCTTGTTCCAGAAGCAGGCGAAATCGGCAACAGCATTGTCGCCGAGTCGCTGTGATATAAAAAACAACTGGTCGTTTTTTAGTCTCAGCTGTTCTAAGTTTGCTGCTGCTGCTGCTGCTGCTGCTGCTGGCATTTAGAGCTAAAGCATCCTTAATAAAATGCATGCGCATGCCGCAAAAGGAGTCTGTTCGAGGCAAGCCTTAAAGGAATACGTGCCTACAACCCCGCCTCCCTCTCAGTGTTGTGTCCGTGGAACTTTTACTAATTTTAATTTTCACAGCTTGGCAGATTGTTTGGATTAAGTGTGATACCGGCTGTGCCATTCATGTTCCTGTAACCTGCCATGGTAACTCGTTGGCTGTGGCATACTGCTTTTGAGCAGAAGGTAGCAGGTTCGATACCCGGCCACAGTGGTCGCATCCTGACGGGAGTGGAATGCAATATTGATATTGATTGAGTACTTACATTTACATTAATATTAAAGGGCCACTAAGGAGCAACACTAAATCAATATAAACTGATAAAATGTTCCTTCAAAGCTCTATTTCAATAATTCGGTGGTGCGAAGTTGAATATTAGAAGATAAATTGAAGGTTAATTTTTTTAAAAAATGCAAATGAGCTTCCTGTGATTCTGAATGCTGTGCTTACTTGATGATGTATAATGCCCCATCATAACATCTCATAAATCTCATTAGACCGTAATGTTATTTCTTGCAAGTGACATTGATATATTCATGGCCTGGAGGAGTTTCTTACTGGGCTGGCCTTGCTAAATGCAGGGATTCAGAAGTTGCCAGCCATAGCTGTAGCCAGTCGTAGCCATATAGCTGCAGGAGAGAGTCTTGTTGGGCTAGTTGGTGTATCACATTGATGTTTATGTCACGATGAACATGTCATCATGACAACTGGCATAGAGAAAAAGAGATAGAGCAAGTGCTATCCTTAACTGAACCTTTATTTAACCAGAAGCAAGAATGTTGTAGTCTGAGCTATTGAAGGTGTATTTCACGGTAAGTAGGGTCGGTGAGACAGTCTGTGTCGGTGAGACATCCATCACATTGTACCCAACTGAGATGACCGTTTCGGATTGTCATTGGTTGTCATCATTTGTCATGACTGCCATGATTTGGTTGTCATTCTGTTATATTGTCAATATATGCTCATGCCAATATACCCATATGTCATTATGCGCATGGTACGGCAAATGTACGAATCTCTAAAATGAAAGTTCAGTTGATAATGGCACTTCTTTCCTATGTCAGTTGTCATGTTACATAACACAAGAAATACAGACGCCAGTCAGTAATTATTTGGTTTTAATTCCAAGGGAAAAAGCGAAATCGCTGTTTTTGTTGTCTGTGCAAATCCCCAATTGACCCTCGACTTAGCCGGCAAGGCAAGACAGCTTTTCCTCCTCGACATCCTTGACTTTTACCGTATGTCATTGCAGAAAGCACAGCTTCTGGGCTACCCGACGCACTCCGACTACATCACAGAGTTGCTGATGGCACGCTCGGCTGCCAACGTGCGGCGCTTCCTCACCGAACTGGCTGACAAGCTGCAGCCCCTGTGGGCAAAGGAGAAGAAGGTGCTGCTTGAACTGAAGGAAGAGGAGGTGGGTCGTTTGCAAACTGCACGAGAGTTACGTCTTTGTCGCAAGTGAAGGTTTAGTGTTACCAGCGTGTGGTCGCATTTTGCATTTAAAGGAGTACATTGTTGATGCTATAGAGTCTTTGCTACACGCCGCTCACACATAAAAGAATGACTGGAAGGTTGGGAAACAGAAAATATCTTAGTTTGGACGGTAAAGTTAGTCTCAAAATGCCAGACCTGGTGTCATCAATATCGCCTTGATGTCGTGACACGCAGGTGAATTTTCTAACATTCTGTAGTGATAAGGCTAATTATGATAATGTTTTAAAAAAAATGACCAAGAACAACTACGGACACTTCTTGTCGCTGAGCTTGCATTGTGGCAGCCACAGCGATTGCAAGAACTGAGCGAGCTACTGTAGTACAACATTGTGATGTATCTACCAAACCAAAACTTGTTTGTTAAGGGGAGATGCTCCTTAAAACAACTTTTCTTTTCTATATTACTTGTACTAGAGTTTTCAAAATTCAGCCAACTATAGAGCTTTCTATTCAGATTTCAAGTATGTCATTACTTTTTGTTTAGCTGTTAGAGTTCTTGAGTTATGTGATGCACAATGACAAGATATAGCCCTCTTTGTGGGCACCTTTCTTTGTTCGCTGCCACATAGTGTCATGAACGTGACTGGTACACTTGTTCGTGGAAAGTTTGAGTCTACTTGCTACTGTAAGCGTTAGGTGCATTCCCATTGCCATTTATTTGCCATGTTGTGGAACCATGGCAGCAGGCAAAGGTTGGGTGCGGCCCATCATGGCCGCTGTCCAGGCTGACGGCCATCTCCTTCTAAGCTTGCACTTCCATGGCATGCTCTTTCACAGTTGTGTTTGGCGGTAGAGTGGAGTGGAACCAGCACATTACACTAACGACATTAGCTTCTGCACGATACTGTGTAGCAAAAAAAAAAGCGTCACAGTAGCAGTAGGGATGTGTTCAGTAAATGTGACGAGTCAGTTTAAACAGTTAGTTGAAACACGTCCCGTGTTCTGCTCCTCTTTCCTCCCACCCTCCCCTTTTCTCACCAGTGCAAGCGACATGGGATCCCCTTCGACGGCGAGCTTCATGTCTGGGACGTGGCCTTCTACAAGAATTTGGTGGAGGAGCGCCACTACAAGGTGGACCAGGAGAAGTTGCGGCCGTACTTTCCCCTGGAGGTCGTCATGAAGGGCCTGTTCGGCATATACGAGGTTGGCATAGCAGCCGTGGCGTGGCACTTCTATACCCCATGTACTTCTTTAGTCACCTTCTGCTTATTCTTTAATTTTATTTTTAAGCGTGGCATCACGAAGGTGCCCTTTTCGTTTCAACACTTTGTGCTTACTCTATGTAAAACTCTGGCTCATTTAAAGGAAAGTTAGAGAGACCCCTTTTGTTCTACAACGTCAGCTTGCAAGATCCTGCTGGCACATACCATGCCTAGTCTATGGTATTGAATTGCGAACATATACACTACCATATAGTACACTTATTAAACAAGAAGAAAGGGAGTTAACCGAGGGGCCCGATTTTTATTAGTCACATCATAAGAAGCCAACAAACACTGACACCAAGGACAACATTGGGTAAATTACTTGTGCTTAATAAATGAAATAAAGAAGCGATAAATTAATGGAAATGAAAGTGGATGAAAAAAGCAACTTGCCGCAGGTGGGGAACGATCGCACAAACTTCGCAAAAAAAATTTCCCCTATGTTGTCCTTGGTGTCATTGTTTGTTGGCTTCTTGTGATATGACATATACACTTATTGTTTCATGTGAATGGCCACAAGGCTTCTTGTGTTCCCTTCGAAGGCTGAATGTGTTTCTGTGATTGGTTGTTTGCATGCTCCATTGTTCAGGGTTGATTATCTCGAGCGCTGTCTCTGTAAGTGGTTATTACAACTATCGGTAATCATTAATGTCTCCAATCTTCTGTGTGCATAAAATGCAACACCGGGTGTGCGTACTTACTCACGAAATGTCGTAGAGAGATTGTGTGTGCAATTTGTATTGCCTGATTAGGACTGATTCAGGCAATAAGTGCTGTAGCACAAGTGCTCTGATAAGTTTAGCTGGTACTGTTTTGATGATCGTAGTGTGAAAGCTCTGATGAAATGGGCTCATTTACACTCTGCCTTTATTTGTTTGAGAAAGTGTCCTTCAGCCTGCTCAAATTGCAGCTGTGGAAGTGTGGCTGAAAAAAGAGAAAGCAACACCTTGTCTTTCCCTTCTATGCGCAGCTGTTGCTGAGCCTGAAGTTCGAAGAGGTTGAGAAGCCGGCCCTCTGGCATCCTGAGGCTCGCCTGGTAAGTGAATGCAGCTGGTCTATTTTGTACTGTGTTTGGCACATGTGTTTGGAGGTTTAACTTGGAGCCTACGCTGGTGCTGCCAATTCTAATACATGTACGGTCAACTTGCGTTAATTCAACTCTGGTTAACTTGATCTTGACCAGAGGTCCCAATCAGCGTTCATGCATTTCTGTGGGCCCTAAGTTTCTTTATTTCGATCCTAAAATTGGCCTTTGCTGGATAATTCGAACTTGACCAGTCTGCATGCACGCACCCGACCCTTATGGTGATTCCAGTAGTGATCCCTTCGGTGGCAGCGTCTGTCTCAGCGGAGCTTAGAGGACAGCGAATGCATTGGAACACAAGTCATCTCCCGTCAAAAGCGTCTAATATTGGCCTGCCCTACAAAGATTTTCAAGCAATAACCGTAGCCCTACGTCTGATTACAGTATTTAGAATCGAGAAATACACAGAAATAGAAACGAGAAATATGCCGGCAAGCATTGAGTTTTCCTCTTCTGGGACTAGCAACTTTTCTGGAGGGTGGTTGCATTGAGCAATGAGCATCTCCACTGTTTATTTCACAGCGTGAGTGGCATAGTCTCGGGAGAGTACTGCACACTTTTAATGCCCATAACCCATGTGCATCGCACCTCTCTGCAGCAAGTGGCGGGAACGTGAGCATCATGTTTCACTCTGGCGCCATCGTGTTCTGGCATTGTCGGCTCCCAGGGCAGTTTTGTTTTGGTTTCCTGTCGCGGTCTTAAATTTTAACACTGTGCAATAGGAAAACGGGAGTGTGCATCTAACTGCTCGGGCCCCCACTTGCTCAGCGCATGTCTGTGTCTCCGGCCGCTATGATTCGTGCATTATGTAGGTGTAAATTGCAGTTGAATCTGCCAAATTTTTCAGTGACTTTGGATCGCACGTTTTCCTTGTTAGTAAGCTTTCTTTTTGCATTAGTATATATAACGTATGATTGACGTTCTAGTACATTAGCTTGTGCAGTCGAACTTAACTACATTCAAGTAACATCCGACACAGTACTTTAATTATATCCTATATTCGTTATAAGCATGCACTTAGGTAATATTGGCAAAAAAGTTCACAGACAATTACAATACTCCTTAATGCGAAATTTGTGTGCAAGCTATATACGTATTTTTATTTCATGATGAATTGGCTGGCACGGGCAATCTCATGTGGCGCGTTGCAAATGAAGAGAAGTGTGGTGTGAGTGCTTTGCTAATCGTGATGCGTGGGCGCGATTCGCAGCAGCCTCCCCAGGCAGACTTACGCTCATGCAGTGCTTTGTTTCTGTACAGCCGATGCATGCTACTTCGCCGTCTTCTCGTAGCCATTGTCGCCGCAAAACCCGTCTTGCGTGGCACCACACTTTTCTTCTCCCGCTTTCGCCATAGTGTCCTCATCCGCCTTCCGCCTCGTGGTTGCGCTGCACCTTCTTCCTCCGTTTTCCTCCTCGCACTCTATTTGTTATCTCCGTCTTTCATCTCCCACTGTGCTACGCGTGAGGAGGAGGAGGAATAAACTTTATGTGTGCACAGCAGATTTGAGACCTAGGCCTCTCTACCTAGATGACGGCCTCGAGCTCTTGGGCCCTGGCGGCATCTTCGTCCTGCTGGATTGCCTTGAGTTGGTCTTCCGGTGCACAGGTGTGCAATGCGGTCTCCCACAGCTCTCTGTTCTTGTTTATTTTATTCTGTGTGGGTGCAAGTTCTTATCTTTTGTTGTGCTCGTTCGCTCGGTTACGACTTAGGACGCCGACGCTGACACTCACCGCAGGAACGAGTGCCCAAGAGCTGCGCTCTAAAATAACACATTTGAGACTCCCTTCATTATGTACGAATAAATCAAGGTATCACTGTATCTGAAACTGCTGGTATCACATGCACCCTATTGGGTGCGAAATACAAAACATGTGCCATATTTGCACGTAAATGACGTGGCCACAAATACAATCCCCAGAGGGGGCTTCCAGTCTCTCAGAAAAAGATATATATATATTACAATAGTAACACGAAGTGTTGCTGCAAGGAAAGAAGAATTGACGCATAAAAGCAGATGGCCACTGTGTGCTGTATTCATCGTTACTTTGAACTGTTGTCGCAAAATACAGTGAAAATGATGAGTGCACACACAAACAACCTCTCCCTAGGTGACTTTACAGCATGATGTCATCGGCACACATGCGGTGGCCCGGTTTGACAAAACAGCCGCCCTCAGCTCTCGGTGTGGCGCAGTCCTGCAATGCTTGGTGCGAGTGTATGTCTCGTGGTCTGGTGTTCTTTAAAGCCTCCAAAATCGTCACGTCAGCTAGGGTAGCAGTACTTTGTGCCGGAGAACATCGGCGTGTGGTAAATCGCGCAAATCACGAAGTGGTCCGTGTTGGACCGTACGATGAAGAACAGCGACATTGGCTTTTCTATGGAAATGCACCACGCCACGTTGGTCATGGTGTAATAAAGATTGCGGCAGAAAACGATGACAGTATTGGCTCATCTTTGCGTAAAGACACAGACCACGCTGTGTGCATTTGTGGTGCACAGTGCAATTAGCGACGCATCCCACTTATGAAAATGTGGACACGCATTGCACGTGATAAGAGCCAGTCGCAGCGATCATGCGGCCACACAGTTTCAAGGCCTGTCATTTGTGTACAGGTGAGAACGAGACGCAGTGATCAGTGAGCACGTGTATCTCGGTGCCATCGGTGCTGTGTGCAGAAAAAAAATTTGTTTGAGCATGAGGTATCGACTGAAAGGTATGACTGTAAATGAGCTCCTAGCATGTTTCTGTCATTGCGGGATCAGCGTACGCCTCAGCATGGGGAATTTACATGCTGCACTAACATCTTTTTTTCCACTGCCAAAGTTTGTGGATTCACCACATCTCATCACTCTTGACTCCTGGGTAAAACAGTGAACTTTCTTGTTTTCCTTATCGTTTTTGCACTTACTTTTACGACAAAAATTTATGCTGGGATGATGCACATAAACATACAAAGTTTGGTCTTTTAAAGTTGAAAGCAGCAAAGGGAGGTAGCAGACACGTTGCAATCGTCAGGCACGACGAAGTTACCATGCAACTGATTATGTGTTAATCTATGTTTTGTACATTTTATAAATAGCACTGTGAAGGCAACTGCTGTCACTGCTCATGTTAACAACCAACAAATTGTGTGTTGCATATGAAAAGATATGTACATATGGGTCCTGTCATTTGATTTGATATTAGGTCTCATACTTTTATGTCGCAAAATTTGAAAAGTACATACTCCCAAGTGATTGAAGTGACTCAGTAGCATGACTTATCGGGCTAGTTGGTGTTGAAACATCTTGTGTAAAAGCACGGACATTTAACAGCGAGACATAAACAAGAAGACACGAGGGCCAGTGCCAGTCCTCATGTCTTCTTGTTCCTGCCTTGCTGTTAAACGTTCAGTTTCACACAAGAGTTGAGACACATTTCTGCAACCAGCCGCCATACAGCGCACCGCTTGTCTTCGCATGCATGTCACGTACCGGAAGCACTGAAGGGCTCAGGTAATACATGCCTTGATATAACCTTATGTTGACAAGTTGCAATGTGTGAAGTAGGTATTTCATAGAAAGCATCACAGATAAGAAACTATGTCACTGCAGACACCCACAAAGTGAGACTTCTATGGCCGCACTACATAGGTAACTTTTGCAGCGTTGCCTGCTAAATATGAAGTGGAGTGTACAGTCGAATGCCTTTGCAATGAAATGCTTGGGGCCTCCGAAATCATTCATTATACAAGCCACCTGGTTGTAAAGCTCGCACATCACCCAGCTTTCAATAGAACCAGGACAAACTTATTCCTTTGTTATACAGGTCATTTAGTTGTTGAGGCATTCGTTGTAGAGGTGCTCGGCTGTATTGATTTTTAAAAATTTTTACTCTGGTCTTCATCATGCGTTCAAATCGCTACATTCTGGCTAACTAGTAGAAGCACCCTTGAAATGTCACGCGAGTTTGTCGTGCAAGGTCGGAATGCAAGGATTGTACAAGTGTGCGGGGCCTCTCCGTGCATCATCCAGCTTGTGTTCTTATGTGATGTTGCCCCCTTTCTCCTCTGCGACAGTTTAAGGTGATCGACAGCGAGACCAAGGAGCTGCTTGGCTACTTCTTGATGGACCTGTTCCCACGGGAGGGCAAGTACAGCCACTTCTGCAACATGCCACTGCAGGTGAGCATAGAAGGAGCATTAATTCTCTTGAGTGCTGTGTCCAAGCATACTTGTCTGGCCGCCGATGGACGCACCCGGCCATGCCCAAGATGATTTGTGAACGTGAAACTCCCTCAGACTGGTTGCGCCATCTCCTGAGGAGTTGATCAAACTAAAATTTTATGATAGATTCTGTTTTTGTAAAACAGATGGTGCAACAAAGCTAACTGACTTAATGTTGCTTGTGTCTCGTTTTCTGACTGGTGCAAAAGAAAGCCCTCACAATTTGTGAATGATGCAGAGATGCAAGAACTTATCAACTCATATTCAAGGACTTCGATCTTGATTACAGGGTGTACTTGAAGGGACATTAAAGGCAAATACTAAGCCCACATGGACTGTTTGAATACCATTTTAGAAACCTTGCAGCGCTTGTTTCGTGCCATGAAGAGACTTGGTTTAAGAGAAAAATGCATCTGAAGCGTCCATATAACATAAGCGCAATGCAAATCACTCTGCCCCAAGCGGGGGAGTGGTGATGTTGCATGGTGCCATCACCACTCTTTACTGCTATCGGTGAGTAAAACTGTGCCTGACAGACGGCGCCACGGTTTTGTGTGTGTGTGTGCAAAACGCAAATGCACAATCATGGAAAAGCTGAGCCAAGATTGAGCATTAGATTTGCCAGCAGCTGCTTTCAATCAAGTGGCATGGACTGTTTGGGTTTCCTGCGACATCATATCGACGTGGAATTGTCGCCAATTGTGTCTTGCATTTACCTCAATTTCTCGATTACTAAAACTGTTTGCGATAATATTGACACCTTGGACGTTCTCAAGCATTAATCCATCATTTTCGCATGGCCTAATATTTGCCTTTAGTGTTCCTCCAAGGGGCAGTGAAAGTGACTAAGAGGCTACGCTGTCTGATGAAGTCTACCGTACAGTGCTGCCAACTTCTGAAGCCAGTTGTCCCCTAAACCGGATAAAAATTCCCTAGATTTCCCTAAATCTAAGAGAATTGCTTTTCTCTCTTTTCTTTTTCTATTCTCTCTCTCTCTCTCTCTCTCTGTCGCCCTTCATGCCCATTTATGTTATACCTCAAGTTATGATTTACCAACAGTCTGTTCTCTTGAAAACGCAGTTGTTCAGTTTGCCAATAAGCTTACTGTAAAGATAACTATTCGTGTTATGCAAATATGTTGCAAGTTTTGTCATTTAAATTTACTGATCAGTTCATTTTAAAGTATTTAGATAATGAAGCCACAGCATTCAAGCTGAAATAATGTTGTGGTGCAAGCTGTAATGGTGATAACACAGCCTTTTGCTTGAAGCCATATGCGCACAAGACATCGACACCGTTTATAATTTGATCTACATGCAAAACAAGTTTGGACAACAAAGTGCCTAGGTTGACGTGTAACCTTATCCGAATTGTTAAAGAGATAGAGCAGTGTGAAAACAGTGTGGCACGTAATTCACAATGTACAATAAATTTTTTTTGTACAGTGAAACCTCGTTAAATCGTAGTTGGCTGGAGCTCGGAAGAAGTACGTACTAAACGGTAGTACTGTTTAACCGAAATAGCATGAGATCGCCCACATAGCTGTTGAAAAACACGGAACTCTGACAGAGTGCGATGGAATAGAAAAAAACAAAACATGCAGTATTTGTTCACCTCGCGCGACAAAAGTGTTATTTTCATTTGATGCCGCGGTGGCCTAGCACGACAGCGGCCTCAAACTTACTGAAGCTGCGTGCCTCGCTGAACTGCGCTAAATGAGGAGAGAAGTGGTTGTTGAGGGAAGGAGGAAAGGCTACCACTACCTTGCGCAACCCTTGCGGCAGCATGGCTCAGCGCTAGCAGGGAGGCAGGGGGTGTGGGGGGTGCAGTACAGGATGTATGAGGAGCCAGCGAGCAACATGCGAGCAATATGCTTGCGGTGCAGTTGGTGTGGTCTATGTGTGTTTCGGAGAGTGGGGCAGCGTAGAGCTATAGGCGCAGCCCATTTGTGTTCAGAGGGGTGGAAGGGTGATGGGAGAGAGCAGCCGCGCGGAGATGGCTGGAAAATGAATGCGTGGTGGCTGTTGGAGCAGCGGCCTATTGTGCAGCAGCTCGAATTTCTCGTTTTCTTTTTTTCTTTTTAAGGATTTCGCATTTCACCACCTTTCGGCTCGGACACTCAGCAGCCAGCCAGACTTCATCGTTATAACTGATAATGCCGCATTGGGCCATTGTAGTCAGCAGGTGCTTTCACCATGGAAAACATGCAAAAGTTGACGGCACAGCAGCTTCTCATTGTTATAACCAATATATTGTTAAAGCCGGTATCGTTATAAGTAGGTTCGACTGTAGTGCAGTAACAGTGCTTTGGCAACAAGCCCAGAACATTCACACCTTCTCGTTTACTTGGGTGAGGTGCATCCATTGCACTGCATTACGATTATATGTGATACTTCACGTGATAATGCGAAGGTAATTTGCTTTGATTGAAATGAAAACGCATCACGTTAGCGGTTTCCCGTATCAGTCATTGTGGCATCACAGTAGTGCTTTCGCGTGTCGCCAAGTTTTTCTTTCCTCCACGTGTTTGTGCAAAATTTCCTTGTATTTGGACCAATGTCCCCTCTCCCCGAAAGAACAAAATATTTATGTCTAGGGCAATTTCCCTAGGGTTGGCAGCAGTGCTACCGTATATACCAGTGAAAGGGTTCTACGTTTTCTTTCTCCAATTTTGGCAGGGTGTAACTCATACATGGGAAGACCATTTGCTATTCAATTTTCAGTCCACACATGCAAAAACAAAAAGAAATGGAAAGAAGAAAAGAACACTTTAATACCACCATTATTTCTGGGAAACCAGAAGTGATTTGTTGCAAAGCTAATATAGCAAATTTTTTATTATGCTCTGAGGCTTCGCAGTGTTTCTTTTCCATGGTTCGAAGGTCCAAGATCTTCATTTAATGCAAGGAATGATTGGAATGCCAGTACTTCTTTAAGGTTAGGGCTAGTTGCTGTTTATTCGCATATATTTTTATAGCACCAGAAGCGGGAAGTAATGCCAGACATAGAATCTTGTGTGTTGCGATATAATTTCTGTTCTTGGAGTCTTGTGCAGCTTGTTTTCCATAACTCTTGATGTGTTCATTGATGTTCATTGTCAAAGAGATGCTGCACCAAATATTAAACTTAAGGCATGCACTACCATTGTTAGACCAAATTTAGAGTATGCTTGTATAATTTGGGACCCTCATCAACAATACATAACAGATAAATTAGAGCGCATTCAGCGAATTGCGGTTAGGTTTATTTTTTCTGATTATGACAAAACGCACTTGGTAACCTCCGTAACCTCCATGCTCGCCAGGTCTGGTCTCACTACGTTGGCTGTGCGCAGGAAAATCACACGCCTTAAGTTTTTATATCAACTCTATCACGATAAGCTGAACCTGAATTCCAGTTTGTATTTGAAGCCTCCTGAAAGGGTTTCACCATGAACTAACCACAATTACACTATAATGCCTTATGTGCCAAGAGTTGATGTCTTTAAGCACTCTTTCATTGTCAAGACAATTGTTGAGTGGAATAACTTGAATTCTTGTGTGTTTCCGAGCAATAACATGGTTGACTTTTTTGAAGAAAACTTGACTGCGTTCTCTGCGTGAACTTTGTGCTCTGTATTCCCACCCTGTAACAGCCCGGCAGGGCTCACAGTATTGGAAATAATAATAAAATAATAATAATAATGTGCAAAGACAATATATAGAGGGTCTTTTTTAAAAGGCAAGCATGAAATTTGTTGTTAATTAATTAACCTTCTACTCTTCAATGACTACGGTACTCCCTAATGCGAACATTGAGCGCAGCTTTATACGTGTTGTCATTTCGCGATATATTGGCTGGCGCAGACAATCTGTCTCGTGCGGCACATCCCAAATGGAGCGAAGTGTGTTGCGTCTGCCTCACTAATCAGGAGATTGTGAGAGACAGCGCGCGGGTGATGCGTGAGTGCAATTCACAGCAGCCGCTGTAGACAGACCTTCGCTCATGCAGCGCTTTGTTTCCACACAGGTAACGTGCACTACTCTGGCGCCATATTGTAGCCATCGTCACCGCACAGCCCATCTTGCGCGGCACAACGCTTTTCTCATGCTTTCGTTCCACCAGCAACAAGAGTGGCCCTTTGTCGCAGGGAAGTCGTGCCACCAGTGTCAGCGGCGGCAACACCCAAGGGAGCGTTACATTGAGCCTTACTCGTAGCCGCTTGCCATTGCCGTTTGCAGGAGCAGCTACGGACGCGGCTACGGATGCCGCGGCCGCTGCCAACTCGGCACATGCGCAGCCCGTTTCCCCTCTGCTTTCCACAGCATGGTGCCGCTGTACCCTCCTCCTGCGCTTTCCTCCTCCCCTCTTCTTTGCTATCGGCTTTCTTTCATCTCCCGCTGCGCTCCACATTCGCGTTCATTCTTTTCGGCGCTCATTCACTCGGTTACGCTGAAGCCGCTGACAGGAACGGGCCATTAGAAGCTGCGCTCTAAAATGCTCCTATTATGTACTCAATTTCTTGTCCCAGCGGTCTTTCTTGTTTACCAGTATTACCATTACACCGAAATGAAATTGTGTCTGGCATCAATATACCATTGTTATATTCAATATTCATTACAAGCATACATTTGTTGCATTTTGATATCGCTGAAAAACAGTTTAGGTATAACTTCGTTATCTTGGCTTTGTTTCCTAACTGGCGGGACACTTTCTTTGTAGGCAGGCTGTCTCAAGCGGGATGGCTCTAGGCAGCTTACCGTCGTGGCTGTCGTCTGCAACTTTCCGAAGCCCACAGCGGACAAGCCATCTCTGCTGACGCACTCCGACGTGGGTAGTTGTCAGACATGGCAAATTTCGCACCTCTCATCAAAAAAGTGCATAAGTAAGATGAGAACTAGACTAGCACCCTATTGGCATCGACATTTCAGAGTGCTCCGGCAGTAACACAGAGTCCCTGGAAGGCATCTTTAATTAAAGCTCAGTCATATGGCGCCAACAAATTGACACATGTACTTGTTGACCCTTTCTCCGAGCACCGCATTTCACCCACTATATCAGCTTAAGAGGAAGCTTTAGCTCAAGCCCTACTCCGGTGCAGCCTATTCAAGTACATGTAAAACGCAAAAACGTTTTTCTGAGATAACCCCTGGACTGATTCTAATGAAATGTATTTCATTTGAGAGAGAAAGTTAAATTCTAGTGACTGTTGGAAGCGGAATTTCTATTTAGGGCTTGAATTTCGTTAAAAAGATTTTCAAATATTCTATCATCGGAAAAACATGGAAGCACAAAGTACAAATTCATAGCTCTGCATCGAGAACAGATATCGCGGTTCTGCAAATGGCATCCGTTAGATCATTCAAAGCAGACAAATTCAATATGTCATTTTACATCTTACGTGAGTTTGTTACGTTGGTGACAAGGGTTTTGCAAAAGCTGTATTTTCATGTCACTAAATTTTCTTATATTCATGTGTAACATGTCAATTTTGTCCGCTTTAGATGTGCTATTAGATGCAATTCACAGAATTCTATAATTATTATTTGTTGTCGTGTTACAGAGTAGTGAACTTGATACTTTTGTTTTTTGAAAATTTTCGATTTTCGCCAATTTTTAATAAAAAATTGACGACCTAACTAAAAAATTCAGAACTAACAGTCACTAGATTTTAAGCATTTCTTTTAAATGCAACAGACCTCATCAAATTTGGCGCAGTGGTTGCCGAGAAAAACAAATTCTCCCTTTATGTGTATTTAGATAGGAGCACCCGAGCTAAAGCTTCCTCTTAAGTTTATTGCTCAGCGCGAGACGCGCCTGCATGATTTGGAACTTACTCGAATTTTATTGTTGATTCTGTATGTTGTGTATGTTCTCACTGAACGTTGTGTGATCCGATTGTATGCGTGAAATGAATTGGTTAGTACTTTCTGCAAGGTACGCGGGCACCACTGGAATATTCTACGAGTCACATATAGAAGCCAACGTGCTTGACCCGCAGATCAGATTTTGCCAATCGCTGACTGTGCTCGCCACTATTGGTATGCTTCGACTGCCACTTACTTTTGTGGGCACAGGTTTGCCCACTAAAAAGTTAGTTTGGTGGTCGACAGTTTTGCTACTGTTTCCTTCACCGTCGCTACAATGTGACAATATAATGGTGCCAAGGAAAGCCCAAAGTGAATTCATTTATTTTTTTATTGAAAATGTAGAATTTATCCCATGAGTCACATAGGATGTATCATGTAACCCCTGGTGGCAGAAAGAATGTTCTACATTTGCTGCCAAGGCCGTGAACGGTGGCGCTCACTAACACACCCAGGGTTAAAACCTAGTAGTAGGCACAGATAGCTAAGAAAGTGGATGGGAAAGCAGCATCGCGGTGGCTCAATTGGTAAGAGCATATGAAGGCATGGGTTTGTATCCCACCTGCGGCCAGTTGCTTTTTCACCCATTTTCATTTCCCTTTGTTTATCATTTATAGATGTTTAAAGGCATATGTAAAAAAAAATTGTGTCTTGTAGTGATGATCAGGGACAGCATAACATAAGATTTCTTTTGATCAATTCTATTCCTCTTTTATCATCCACTGTTCAGGGCTAGGTGATCACAGTGTTAAGGTTGGCGCAGCATTGCTTAAACAACTCGCAGAGTGCAAGAAGGAATATAATTCGAGCAGAATCATTACATATCGCGGCCACAGCTTCATTTTTGTCAATGGAACTCTCTTGTGGTAGCAGTAATGCTCAGTTGCAGTCATTCACACAGCCAGGAGCTGTTCCATTACTGTCGTGGAAAAAAAAATATATGCTGACTAACCAACAAAGCAACATTCAAGCAGGCAATGATGGCAGTAAGGCTGGCCAGCCAGCGCATGTGTTTGTGTTGAACAAATGAAACTTCGGTCCTCAAAACCAAATCAATTTGGCTTTCTAGTTGCTTTGCAACCATTGAAAATAAGCATTCTGTCAACTGGTGAAAATACTTCTATTGCAATATAAATTATTGTGCATCTGCACTAAAGCATTTGTGTTCTTCAAGTCAAGAAAATATATACAGATTTCTCTTGTGCTTACTATCAACGGGCGCGTGAGAGTAAGGGAGGAGGTGGGAGCTCTCCTCGAAAGCCAGCAGTACTCAGAAGTTTGCTTATTGGTTGTGGTGATTGGACGGAGCAAAAAAATGGCCTTGTGAACGAGGCTTCACATCACCTTGACCTCGCATGACCAGCGGCACTTTTAGGGCACTCTAATAGAATGGACACTCGAATGGGCCATGAAAAGAAAAATAGGCTATTGTTTCTAGCGGCAGCTTGCGGTAATCGTGACAGGCTTTTGTCTCTCCTTGCCGAATTTTTTTTTTCTCATCAACAGGAAATTATGGATTCTTATAGTAGTAGCATTTACTGACAACAGTGTGCATGGAGTTGCATACCAGTGACGTCCATGTGACGTTGGCAGATGGGTGTACACGACTACTTTTGCTACATGCGAGCCTGCACTAAATGCTCTGCACTGCTTGTTATCAGTCCAGACTAGCAGCGTTCTGTTTGTGGTGCTGATCTCTGCGCTGTCTCACTCGGTCTTCCTCTCGCCCAGGTGGAAACTTTCTTCCACGAGTTTGGCCACACCATGCATCACGTTTGCAGCAAGGCCGAGCTAGTCATGTTCGAGTGAGTGCAGCAATTGATTCTTGGTAACACCATGCTTGTCACAACTTCCACCCGTCACTGTCTTCTTCGTCTGCTTACACTTTGTTCTAGGAACGTCTAGAGTATGCTTCCCGGTCTCTTTTCTACTCCTATCTTTCTCTGTCTTTATCTGACAAGGAAGTGTGCTTGAAAAACCAGATATTGCAGTCATAACAACTAAAACCACAGTTTCTGTTGGCTGTGGCGACTCATTCGGTGAGACGGTTAGTGCTGGGCGCAAGGTCATGGATTTGACTCCCGGCTACCACATTTCGATGAGAGCATATTGCAGAGATCCATGTACTGTCGTGCCAGGGAGGGAGAGGATAAGACTGCTATTTGCCATGTGTAAAACCCTGAGCACCGATGCATGTGCGAATGTTATTTATGTTTTTATTTTCCCCCCGAATTTTGGTTTGCCAGGATGAAGTAGGTGTGCTACTATTTTGGACACTTTCGAATTCCACCATATGTTGAGTTACTACAATATGATAGCATTTTGAGCCAACCAGGCTGTAACCACGCTGTGAGCATCAAAGCTGACAATGTGACAAATTCAATGGTGTGCCATAATTTGGCAGCGGCCAGCCAGCTTAAAAGTGCATGTGCCTATTACTTGTTGTAGCTGTGCAAATACAACACCGCCTCCCGTCATTGTGTGTGCGTTAAGCAGGAAAGCCGAACAGTAGGAGATGCGAGAGCCATGCGGAGAAAGCGGGCAGATGTCAGGGGAGGCGAGAGGGTCGAGCATCTCCGCAAATGACGTCCCAGTCCTTAGTTTAATGCAAATGCTACTTGTCTCCACTGGTCAGTGATTGAACTGTAACCTGTTTCTTTGGAGCATCACTGGACTGCGCTGCGGCTTCTTTGCAGGGGCACGACGGTTGAGCGGGACTTCCTGGAGTGCCCATCCCAGATGCTGGAGAACTGGTGCTGGGACCTGGAGGGCCTGAGCCGCATGTCCAAACACCACGCTTCTGGCGAGCCACTTCCCAAGGATTTGGCTGACCCGCTGATTGCCTCGCGGCTCGCCAACGTGGGCCAGTTCAACCTGCGCCAGATCACTCTGTCCATGTTCGACTTGGAGCTGCATGTCAAGCCGCAGGTATAGCCATGGTCTCCTTCGTAACCTACTTTCTTTCTTTTTTTGCTCTTCATGGTGGCTCAGTGGCTGCTGCATTGTACTGCTGGGCTCTAGGCCACGGGCTTGATCCTAGCCACAGCAACCGCATTGTGACGAGGGTGGAATGCGGAAACGCTTGTCCGTTGTACCTTGGGTGCACTTGGGCACCGCATGTGTCAATCCGTGCTGTCAAGACTTGAAAAAACTGGCATATTTTTTGCTCATCAGTTAATGTTTATCACTGGGCGTTCACTGGCTTTTTCTTTTTCTTCTTTTCTTTCGTTTAAATATACTATCAGTCTTGGACCAGGATAGAGGCTGTACATTGAGAAAAAAAGATTGACGCTGAAATTCGTGACGGGAAATTAACTTTAATGGGCTTACCGCAAAAGTCACTGATGAGCAAGAAATGGGAACAGAGGAGAGAGAGTAAAGAAAGGGAGCTTTGCAGGAACTTTGGATTCGTGAACTCTGTACTTCAACTCTTTGAGACTTACTGATTTTCGTCTATCTTTCAAAAACTATGAGGCTCTATATCAACAATCTGCTTCCTACAGTCGATAGAATTCAGCTTTCTGCTAAATGGAACAAATGTCATTCAATTTGGCTCAGAGGTTTTCTTGTGAGAGCATTTCTGCATTTTGCATCTATTTTAAGGGGAAAACCAGAGTTGGCACCAAGACAGTTCCAGTTTCCTAATAAAATGTGTAGCACAAGTACAAACAGTGGGCATTGACATTATTAACTGTCACCATTGGCTATCCACCATAACTGAAAAAATTTTACGAACACATATGAATTTGCTCTCTTCTACATGGTATGGAAAATTTCCTTGGCGTACCAAAGTTCTTTTGTGTTGGCAGCCCCTCTAGCTTGCTTAAGGGGGGAAGTGGGTATTCTGAGCTTCATTAAGACCCCCCTTTACAAAATTTAATGAAACTGCACGGTCTTGTTCAGTTTTTTATGCCGATTCCAAATATGCAATTGTTCTTAAGATATGCCAATAAGTTAACCAAAATAATTAGCATTGTTTCTGGGAACAATGGAGCAAAAACTACTCATCAATATCTTGCTTTAGGCACATAGCTGGATACTAGGAACCATAAGCTTCATAATGGTAGGAATAGATTTTTTGGTATAACAATTATTAACAGTTATACAGCACATCAAAGCTTCCTGTTCAAAATGGGTTCAAAGTGGCTGTTTAATGTACGGACAATAAAAAAAAATATTAAAACTGAGATGCAAAAATCTGGTCCTAGTATTGTGTGCATTATTCATGTAGCTTAATACTGCAACAAAAATTACAATTCTAGGTGCCCCGATTACTGTGAAATCGCTCCCAGAAGGATGCAAATATTGAAAAATTCATGTTTAAGAAAACGCAAAAAAAAGAAAACAAACGGACAAGCTCATTTTTGTTCAAACATAACAAAAATTATTCATCTATCCACCTATCTAAATGGTCAGTAGCCACCAGGGATGTAATCCGTCCGTCTACAGCTACCAAAATTGAGTTTTTTGAAGGCTTGTCGCAGATTTTCTGCAGATGCACGCTTGCTGGCTGATGCTGCTGCTCACTGGTTATCTTTCTCGGCCATTCTCACGCTGTTCGGTAGCCCCGGGTTCAAATGAAGCTCCTGGAGTATGGCAGATGAAGCTCTCTCGTTCCACGAATTAAATTTCATTACTGGCTCAGCCACAGCAGCTCCAACAGCAAAAAGCGAGGCATGCTGTTCCTTAGGTGCCAACGCCCAAATCATGGAATGCAAGCATTCATTATTGTTTTGGGTCATGCTGCGCTGGCACCTTAGAAGCAATTTTTCTTCTGAGAGGCGTTCTAACACTGGTAGAAGGGCTTGACAAACATGGACAGGCAAATTATATCGATGCTTTGGGATGGGCTCAATTCTTGCTTGCGCAGCATTCTGATGGCACCAAGAGTCTGGACCAGATGGGCAAAGGCTGTGGTTTGAAACCTTGTCGTTTGACGTGATGTGGTGGTATGGTGCCACCACAGCCCTCTGCATAGCCTTCACATCCCCTTTGCTGGATTTTAATGCCCATCCATAGTAGGCGCTGAGTTTGGTGATCAGGTCACCCGTCAATATCCCTTTGCCACCAAGTGTTTCAGAAGCAGAGCACTTGTGTTTGGCAACGAGAGTGCGTGAAGCAGTCCCCGTCCTTTTTTGGACGTGATTCACGCAATCTTCCTTCTTGACTGGCAAAAAGCCATACACTTTGGCTTGTCTGAGAGCAAGAAATGCGCGACTATCACCAACTGAGAGGACTGTGGTGTACCTTAGTTTATGCAGCTGAAGTGACCTCTGGAGCGGTATAAGCGCCGTTTCAACTTCCATCTCCCCTGCTTTTTTTTCTGTATTTTTTTGCACATATGGCTTGTCTTCCAATCTTGGTAGTTCGAGTCACCAGGTTTCGGGCCGCGCACACACCCAGCACAGAAGTTACTCAGGACAACGTAGTCGAGCACAAGTCTGGAGAACAGTTCGATGACCGTGCTGACTTCGATGTGCGGTGAATGGCCGCGTGTCATCCATGAGCCATCGTAGGATACCACTATATTCCCAGAGTTCACAAGTTTCAAGTCATTATACAATGATTTCGCTGATATCGCACCCACGCCCATCAGCTTTTGAGCAGCAGACGACGATGCCGGTGCCAACTTCTGATTCAGGTAGCCTTACCACGTTTTGTTATGAAGGCCACAGTGCGAGATATTCGTTGCAGCAAAAATTTAGTTCATCGCTGTTTGTCGATTTCCGGTGCTAATCATCGCATGAGCGGTAAGAGTGTTCACTAGGAAGAGGTTGATCGTTTTGCTGTTTTTCACGCGCGGCGAGCTCCACTCGGAAACAATATCGGCACAGCTTTCACAAATGGCAAGAAGCTTGACGGCAAGGCCGTATTCTCTCTCCTCTGAGTCAAAAGCCACGGAGCCGCCACACAGACTGCACTTTAGACGCGAGACCAAAGAGCTTATTGCTTCCGCACTGATAACATAAAAGCATGACTCCATCTCCGCCGGCCCGTCCGCACCGTCGTTGACGCTTGTACACGTCCAATTTCTGCTTTTTTGCCGAAATTCCCGCCAGTTGTTCGAGGTTTTCCCCTGCTTGCTCCTGCCATTGGAGCAATTCCGCTGGCTGCACCATCTTTGTGTTGTGCCTAACGCTGCTCCTGTGATCACTATCGGCCGGCAACGTCGTTTGGCCTAGCTCGCTCTCGCCAGGTCTGTTGCATACCGCGTCGCAGCCGTCGCTTGAAACCACCAGCGGGTGGTTGTCGCTGTGTTTTTCGGCAGGGTCGGAGCACTTTTCGAAGTTGTAGCAAACTCGCTTTCTTTTCTTGCCAAACTTGTTTCAAGTGGCAAACATCCGACATTCCGACATCACTACACGCTACGCTAGTGGCTTTCAATATGGCATCGCGTTTCACTTTTCAAGCGTATCCACACGCTTTAGCAGACGATGCCAGCCACCCAAGCCAATCGCAGGACTTTATTTAGTCACGTGCACGGAATGGGCGAATGGGGCCGCACGCTGGGACTTTTTTTTGGTGCGGTATTTCTAAATAACGAGTAGGGGGACAAACGAAAATGTGGTGGGAAATTGAAGAAGAGAAGTAGTTCTTTCCAACGCGACCGAGATGGCTGCGACAGCATACGTCGTTCAGTAGCGGCGTGGCATGAAAAAAGCCCCCTTTTTATGCTTCTTTCTGTCAAAATATAGCACGCGGCGGCTACATAAATTGATATTGCGGCTAAAATATTGATCCATGACGCGGGAAACTTGGTCAGAACATACGGCAGTGTTTGTATATTATGAAAATACCACTTTCAAGAAACCCATATTCTTGCGATTTTTTTAGTCTCTAAGACTCGTATCCCCCTATGCATAATAGTGAATGAACCCTGAGCTGTTTGCCTAACCATGACTTTTCTGGGTGTTTTTTTTTTTCTGTCCCAGGCAGAAACGGCCAAGCTGCTTGGAGAAATCCAGGACAAGCTGCTCGGCTACAAGCCGCAAGCTGGGACCAACTTTGCTGCCAACTTCACTCACTTGATGGGCGGCTATGACTCTCGCTACTACGGCTACTTGGTGCGTACAAGTGGGCCATTTCATTTTACAGCAGTGATTGCTGAGAGTGCATCAACCAAGTTTTTCAATGTCTTGCAAATTTCATCAAGTACATCACACATCATAAATCGGCTGTTCTCGGGATACATTCAGGGTCGCTTCCTCATACTTGAGCATAGGGATCCATCATTCGATGTCAAAATATATGTTTGCATTCACGGAGAGATTTCTTTTGGGTCCTCCATCCTGCAGTGAGGAGTAGACGAGAGTAATTAAATTTGAGAAAATTAGATATTAGTTACAATGTGCCAATTTTTTGATGTCTGCTTATGGTCTGTTGCTTAGCGCAAGGCCGCACTTTCCATTCCCCAACCCTGGCAGCACATCTTGATAGGGACGAAACGATGAACAAGTGCATGGACTTGTGCAATTAGTTCATAACCGATGTTTGCATTAAAGCCAGCACCAAAAATTCAGGTGAGGGCAAAGTGCAAGAGTGTTCTTGGAATTAGGTGCTCATTAAAAGACTGCTGGTTGTCAAAGCTAATCTGGAGCACCCTTACTGCAGCATCCCTCAAGCTCTGTGTTGCTATGGTGATTCAAGGGCCCCCTTCCATGCCTGGCCATCATAAACAGACAAGCACAGCACATTATGCACTATTGTTGATGGTGTCTGCAAAGTATTACGGTGCTGCACGCCACAAAAACAATTGAATTTTCAGACCAAACACCAGGTGTCCTCCTCTCAAAGAAGTGTCGCTCCAAACCAGAGAGTCAAGGTAACATGCATAAATGCCGTGATGTAAAGTGCAGACCTAGCAATGTGACTCACAACAACAGGTTTCGGTACATTGTTTGATAGGGAACGCACAACAACATCACTTGCGGACGCAGACCTAGCAATGTGACTCACAACAACAGGTTTCGGTACATTGTTTGATAGGGAACGCGCAACAACATCACTTCCGGACACACCACCACCGAAAATGCAATGTGCAGCAAATAGGAGGAGGGGGAAAGAAAGAGGGAGGTAGTGCTCGTCACATGAATCTGATGCGGTCCCTCAGCTCTGGTATGGAAGAAGGCGGGGAAGGAACGTCACATGCGGACACTAAAGCCCCTAAATGAAATAAAGGTAGCACCATCTCCTCCCTCTTCCTCCTGCACTGGCTTTCACTCTCTCTTCTGTCCACCGTGGCTCCCCCTATGCGGTGCTGAATTAGCAAACACTCTACGAATCAACCGCAGTCACTACGTCTCGCTCACACTTTTGAGGTCATGTTTCGATCGGAATTTTTTTTACATTATATTATGACTCATGATCGAAACATCAAAAAAGGGCATCCGAGTGTCGTTGCGCTTAGTTGGCTCTGCTATCGATCAATCGGCTGAAGCGGTCCGTCGATAATGAGACACAAGTTGCTTTGCTCGCTTGCAGGGTACCTTACACAAATCCACACATTTTCTTTTTCTTTTCGTGGACTTGAGAAGCACGGCAGCAGTCATCTCACAGGTGTGTGCAAGGCTGCTACTGCGGATCACATCGCCGCTTGCGTGTGTTGCGCACGGGTGCAGGAAATTCTGCGCTGTGTATTTTGTCCAATGTCTTATCAAAATTAATGCAAAGTAAGAATGAGGAGTTAACCTCCAAGTTTGTCCTGGCCACTGACAAAGCCAGGACATACTTGCGGACGATAGCAACAGGAACTTTGATCTTTGCCGACCACCAAGTTCAGTTTCTCTTGAAGGAGCGAAGTTGCCCCAATAAGTTCATCTTTCTGCAGGTTGGCGCCCCTTTTTTTTCTATGTACCATCATCGCTTCGAAACGTATCGTGATACACTCAAAGGTGCTGTTCGCATAGATTCAGGCGAAACAAATACAATGCCATGAAATATATGACTCAATTGACAAAAAGCACGCACGTTTGGAGACAGCTTGATTGAAGTTGGGTGCGAAAGTTGCAAATAAACGCAGCGCGAACATGCGACACTTAGGAGAGCGAAAAACTAACGAAGCCACATACAGTAAGTGGCAGCATATGAGATTAGTGACGAGTGAAGAACCGCTCACTTTCCTCACAGAGCCAGGACCATTGCATTGGGTTGAACTCAGCCCGGCTGATTCTTTGAAACCAGACCTTCCTTTGTGCCGTGTCTCGCTTGGCAGATGGAATCCGGAACAGTCACTTGCCGTCAGTTTCACGTGTACCGCATCCAAAGGCGCAGCAACACGGCGTAATGAACACAGAATTAAACTAAAAAAGCGCAACGGAGGTGCGATACGGGGTGACTGCATATGCCTCTCGCAATGTTTGGCACCGCGATGTTGGCAGAAGCAAAAAACAAGCAAGAAAAAAGCGTGCGAGAGCACGTGACAGTGTTTGGCCAATGAGAGGGCCGAGCATCAAGGGAAAGCGCAGGGGAGGAGGACGGCGGCAATCTTCAAAAGATCGTGCAACTTTTATTTCATTTAAGGGCTTTAGCGGACACTCCTCGAGGCAGAGGGAGAGAGTGTCTCTGTTGGCTGTTGCCCTTGCCTCCTGGCGCTATGGCAAAAGGTCTTTCGATCTCTTCTGTCTCCAATAATAAACAGATCTGAAAAATTATTTCGGTCAAACAGTCGCTAGACTGCATTTTAAAAACTTCCACCGAATAACTAAAGCTTGCAGTGGGGCCCTTTAATAAACGTTTTCAAGGAATTGTTAGTAAATTACCCTTCAGTAGTACCGAAAAGGCTACTCTCACTATGAGAAGATGCTTGGTAAGCCACAAAAGCCGTAAAAACGAAAGACGGGTGGCAATGCCACCTTGAGGTTCCCACAACAGCTCGCTGTAGTGTCGCAAATTTTGACGGCATCTGCTACGGCCTGGTTAATTGTTTATCGGTAAAAGTGGACTACATTTATTCTGAAGGAGGTAAAGATTGAACTTGGCTAGCTTCACGAAGTTGTATTGAGCCAACTAAGCCCAAATACAGAAATATGCATTGAAATGTGCTTGGGTTCCAGCGTTAAAGTAAAAAAAGATTTTTTTTAAAGTAACGAGCTTTTATTCTCTTCTGATAATCAACCTATTATCCACTTGAGTTAACAAATATAGAGAATTTTCAGGGAATACTTTGACAGTCTAGACTCATTTGGTGTTTCTCTTTGGTGTTACTTTATACCAGAATGAATGAATGAATCAATCAATCAATTAATCAATCAATCAATCAATCAGTCAGTCAGTCTTGATGTCAGTGGCCCTCTACCAACATTTGCTTTATCTCCTGTGTTTGTCTTGTTCTTTGCCCCTTCATTCGATGCTCATTGACGTCAACTGCTGGTTCACCATCCCAACAGTGGAGTGAAGTGTACAGCATGGATCTGTTTGAAACACGCTTCAAGAAGGAGGGCATCCTGAACCCCAAGACCGGCATGGACTATCGGAAGCAGATTCTTGAGGCTGGCTCGACAAAGGTGAGGAGTCAACTCGTCCTGTCTGCTCCTGTCTGTGTCCGTGTCACTTCACGCTACAATCCAAGATCATGTTACCCTGCCAACTCGACCAACTTTCTATCCTTTTGTCAACTGCCACTCGTAGCAGCTGTAGCTGCCATTAGTCATAGGAAAGACCAGCTTCTTCAGCGTACTAGTTGTTGGACTTGCTTCCTCAAGGAACGGGAAGTTTCCCACATTGTATTTCATCAGGCTTTACTTTCTCGAATTCGTTAACTGTTGAAATGGTTAGGGAAGAATTAGTGCAAGAAAAATTGTTGCTTTGTTGGTTTCTTTTTGATTTGTCACTAGTTAAGGTGAACCTGAGTTTAAAAATATTTGAAAGCAAAATAAGGAAAATGCAGATCGCCATAATTAGACTAGTCGGCAAGTTTTAGGACGAGAAGCTGACATGTTTGTTGCATTCAGTTATGGACAGAAATATGTTGCACTAGGAGCCAAGTAAACACGTTGCAGAAAAAATTTGAAGCATTTTATATAAAGTACATGAGAAATTTTGTGTAAAATTTAACCCATTAAGGACTGAGTTTTTCCTGCATTTCTAAAAAAACTACCATTCACAGTTAGACACATCCTGCCATATATTAGTTTGTATAAAGCAAGTCTCAGTCTTCTAAACACAAATTCTGCCTCTGTGCCATCTACTTCTTTCATGATAAATGGAAATGCATAGTGTGGAAAATGGGACCATATGGTTACGTGCAGACATAATGGGTTAATCCCAAACTATCCACAATTGCAGTATGTTCATAGCCCCAGTGTTTCTTTGTTATGCTAAATGTAACAGAGCAACACAGTTTGTACTTATTCAATCAAATGTCGAGAAATGGCTCTTAACCTTCAGGTATTTCTATCTTGCTGACGTTTTTGTGCAGTCTGCAATGCTGTCAGAATGCTGGTGCCTAACTAGATGCTTGTGCTGTTAGGTGTAGAACTGCGATTATTCTATTCTGAGATTTACTCTATTCTAATACGCTTCTTTCACTAAAATTCACAAGATATGATGTGCACGTTAGAATCTAGCATGAAACCAAAACTGCAATAAATCATGTCCCTATCCCTCCCCCCCCCTCTCCTCCCCAAGCTTGAATCGCATCTTCTAACCTCCACCAGCAACAATGAGTGATCTCCTGTGGCTATACGTAAAGTACAATTCGCCATTTCGCTCTCTTACCATGAAAATCCAGTAAGGAAACAACCCGGAGTTAAATTTTCAAATTTGTCGTTGTTGTTGTATTTGTTGCTGCGCAGTTTAATTGCGGACATTGTATTTTATATTCCTGACCATGAAAAATATGGTGTGCATTAGAATTGAGGCTGCGTTAAATTTCATTAAATGCAGTGACTGCGAAATTGTTTAAAAACTGCAAAAATAGAATAGGACGTGACCAGACAATGCGAGTGTCTGGCCTACTTGGACTTCATTACACTTGGCCAGCGCCTGACTTGTGTTTTTTTGGGATGCAGGATGCTGAAGAGCTCCTGAGGAACTTCCTGGGCCGGGAGCCCAAAATTGATGCCTTCCTTGTGAGCAAGGGTCTGGCGCCTCCAAGCTGATGTGGCATCTAGTTAGCATCTGAGCTTGGTCGAAAACTTGCGTCTTGTGGTGTCCTTTCGTTTTTTTGCTATGAAGGGTATAAGTGCAGACTGAGCCTTTGACCTCGTCAACAGCTTCTGATGGCACTGTTGCTTCAAGAGGAGGAAGCTGAGGTTGTTTTTCTTCTTATGTGCCATGATGTGACACGTACATGTGACCGAGTTGTGACTTAAAGTCAAGGGATGCCTCTTTTTTTCTACTGAGACGTCTGCTCAAATAAAGGGCTTTACGCATTTTCTTATACATATGTTGTGCTGCTTGTGCAGCATGCATTGGACGAGTACTATTTTGAAAGGAATTGCTGAATCTCGTGAGACCGTTGTTTGAACCTTTTAGATCTTACTCTCTCAGCTGGCTTACTTGCACAAGGTATCGAAGCGAATAATTGGCAAAATAATAAAATTATCGTGAGGACTTGGCACAAAGTAGCCATAATGCACTTGGTAAGGCTTGTCAACAGGGTTTGATCATTGTGCAAAATTGGCCACTGTTGCTTATGCAGTTTAACCTTGATAGAATGAAATCGCCAATATAATTAAATATTGAACTTTTCTGTAACCCATTGTCCGTATAAGACCGTGTATTTTGAACCTCAATATAACAAGGTGTGTTTATACATAATTTCAACATAACAAAATTCGCATGAAAGGTCTAATTCCAACCTAGCAAAGTGGTAGTTTAACCAACTTTGTTATATCAAGGTTTTACTGTATATAGTTTATATTTAGTTTGAGTCACAGTATGTTCAAATATAGAGTGCTCAGTCAAGCTGGTAGGTCTCACATAGAGTAAGCTTCAGAGTCAAGTGACTCCAATGAGAGATAACACAGTCTTCGTCTTCCTCAAGATATTGTCTGTGAGAATTATATTTTGCTAGTGATCATACAGCGTGTAGAATGTTTTATCTGTCTGATGTGTTGAAGTGACCCTATGAGCACTGTAAAGCCTTCTATATATATATTTTTTCTTTGAACAGAACCGTTTTGGAAATCGCCTGCTGCGGATTACTTAATTGTGCTCTCTGAGCTGGACTGCTCTACCATGCGGACATTGCATGTACGAGAAATCAAATTGGCTAAATAACAAAATTACGGTGGTTAATTTTAACCAATCGCATTAGGCGCCATCGCATTTTAGTAATTACACATGGGCTGGCCGGTTTGCAAAGCGCATCCACGTAGAAGGAATGCGATGCGCGACGAGAAATGTATTTGCGTTCCAGTTAAGTTCGTCCACCGCTCTCCACGCCCCCACTCCATTTACCATGAGCGACGCGCCGTGTGAGCCGTGGTACAACGTACGTAAAACATGGCGTTGCAGCGATGGCGTCGAATTATTGACTCCGTTTCATCCGCCTTGAGCGTCCTTGCCACAATCGAGGGGCAGTTATTTTCTCTCGCGACCGAAATGCGCACGTGAAAATGGCGCGCACGAACCATGACCCTATTAACTGCGCAGTTGAATCGCCTCAAGATTTGCGCCGTGCCTCGCCAAATCGCCGCGTGTGATCCGCGGGCCGCGTTGCCACTGCGCAATTTGCACTCTGTAGCCGACCAAACCCCGTCAAGTGGTTTATTGATTTGTTTCTTCGCGCCGCCTCGTGCCGCCTCTAACCCACTTCCCACCCGCGCGCGCGCGGGGAGCCATTACCGGGTATTCGTGGTCAAGGCCGGCCAGGCCAGACGCGTCCGTCTGGAGCCGCCACGCTAATCTAGCACGCTGTGAGACGCACGATAAGCCCGTTGTAACAAACGCAACCCAGTCCCTCCATAAAGTGTGGAGTTAGCCGACTGTCATGCCACCTGTTAAATAAATGGCAAACTAAAATCCGCTACAATATGCAGCACTTTTGAAAGGTCTGCCTTAGTTTTTCACTCTTAGATGGCGCGGACATCTGCTTAATGTTTAAAAAGGGGCTTATTTTCTGTCCGGCTGTGAAGCGAGATCGCCACTGTTTCGTAACGTTGGGCTACATTCGTTCGCACGGATAGGAGAAACGCGGCGAAGGTCTTCTGTTTCTGTGCAAAGGCTGAAGTGAGCCTGCGGCGTCGTTTCATGGGCATCTTGCCCGAACACTTGAGCAGTGTAGCAGTGACGTCGGCCGCTACTGGTGAGAGTTTACTGTCAAAGGGAAGGCAAGGCGAAAATTAACGCGCGGTTCGGTGCCAACCATTTGTGACGCGTATCGAGCAGACGGAGTCCTTTTTTATCTTGTCCGCTTGCAAGCAACCGGCTTCTGCAACGAGACAGAATGAGTCTCCTGCCAAGCTTTTCACAGCGTCGTGCAGCTTCCGCCTTTCAGTCCCCCCCCCCCCCCCCCCCAGATTGTTACTATGTGTAATTATATTGTAATCTTTTGGATAGCCTTGAACGGCGTTCCTCCGATGTCAAGATCGCTCGATCGGGTGTTTGATGTGACAACGTTTTGATAAAGGGGGACAAACACCGACCAGGCGAAACAAATGTAAAAAAAAATACGGTATGTCGACTTCATGCGGAAGCCGTGGATGCAGAGCCGAAACGTCAAATACTTTCATGTAAATGCTAACTTTCACCTTCGTCGGCGCGCGCCTGTAGCGTGGTTCATCGTGAGGCTTTCCGACCAGACGAGATTTCATCGGATTTCCGCAAGCATCCAGACATCTTAACAACCACTATTCGTAACTTAAATGATATATTAATTCGTCATGGCATTTCTAGAATTAAGAAGAAAACACATGTTGCAAGACCAGAATTTCCGCCGGTCATATATATGCGTCTGGGCAAACCCCAAGGGATATACCGCCGCAACTGCATTGAGCAAATACAGCAGGTACGCTCGGCACAAACTCGTGGTTTGTAGAGCGAGTGCTTGCACCGCCACTCAGTCGAAACGCACTTGTTCGTCTTGATCGAATGACCGACTTGTATACGACGTTGGAAAAGAAAAGAGAAAAAAAAATATCCCGCAGTGAGGGAGAGGCAGCAATGCTTTTCCACTAAAATTTGAATGTGCCCACTTGTAACGAAAATCATCGTCACGCGCGATATTAACCACACGCTAAAAAGGCGAAAAGAGCAAAAATAACTAAATTGTGCCGTTCCCACACACTGCGGGGATCATTCTGATGCGATGCATTTGGCTGTGAATGACTATCCAGCATCTTTTGGAGTTCCTAGAAGGCTCACCAGACGGACAAACGTTTTTGTATAAGGTAAAGTATAAGGCAAGCGCGCGCGCGTGTGTATGTGTGTGTGACAGAAACAAGACGACGATAGTATGACGATGATGAATGCAACAGCATTTTGTTGTTGTTCGTCTGCAAACAAACCAAGGAAGTTGTAAAAAAAAAAAAAAAAAAACACTTCTGGAGTGGTTATGACGTCCCAAAATTGAAGCTGGAGCACCGCCATATTAGCATGACCGGCCGCGCTGGCGCCGTGGGTTGAGCTCGAGGTCGCGAGTTCGATCCTGACCGCTGCTGCCGCATTCCCATGGGGGCGGAATTAAAAAAGGGGAAAAAATGTAATAACGCTCGTGTACCGTCCATTGGGTGGACGTTGAAGAATTCAAGGTGGTCTAAAGTACGTCTGGCGTCCTCCCACTACGGCTTGCGCATCATATTGAATCGTGTATTCTGCACGTAAGGCCTCGGAGGGGTCTATGTAGATGTAATAATAATAATAAAAAAGTTGTGGCGATTTAGTGGTCGATTTAGTTTAGAAACGCGTTAACGCTACGTCGCAACCCTTCGACGTCCCGGAAGCATGATTTAGACCCCGTTCGCCACGTTGCAAATGGTTGTACAGGAGCACACTCGACATGTCCCGCCTCTTCGTCGAACGAAGTGCAACTAACGGTGGTAATGCTAACGCAAAAGAAAAAGAAACATTCGCTTTTAGTGGAGGAAAATTAGGGAGCGATTTCTTTGCACACCCCACGAATGTAAGTTGGCTGATTTTACAGATCCTGGTTGACGTGTAACCATGCGTATCCTGGTGCCGTTGGTTTTAGGATGAAGCCTGGACGCCACGCATGTTTTATGCGAGAACACGCCATCACTATATTCAGCGATAGGAAATGAACATCGACCTGTAATTTTCAAGTTAGCCTTCTATTCACAGGCCAGCGCTGGCTTTACCTTTACCGGTAGAAAGCTGACGTAGCTGCTTCTTTGTCGTATCTAATGACTCAACACATCTTATTTCGAATATTAACAACACCTTAAGGAGGATTCCGTATAGCAGCTCGGATCTTCGCCTGCTGGTGCAACAGGTATAATGTGTAATTGCAACGCAATTTTCTGGACCGCGGTGCACTAAGCAATCTTCTCTGGAAAGCAGGCCATCCTGCCAGGACATTCTGCTCGGTGTATTCGATTAGGGATCCTGCGCGGGCCAAACTCCATAAAACACTTCCATGCGAGCGGTTGCTGCCACTCCAGCAACATTTCTTAAGGACCTCCTTCAGAGGAAATGTTCCTTTGGACCTTGGGCCGATCACGAGGGTGGTACAATGTGGCACAGAGTCTCCCCGCAGTATTATCTGCCCCGTAGGAAAAAGTCTGGACAGCCTTATAGAGTGAATGGGGCGACGGGAGGGGGGAGGGGGCGGCGGTCAGTTTTGTAATCGGGGAAGTTGCCGGCATGCTAAGGAAAAGCTGAGCGGATAGTCGCGTTGACAGGACATGTGAAACCCCTTGTAGCCTAATCAGCACCACAAATAGGGCGCGCGGAAGTCAATTCTTCGTAGATTTTCTGGGCACATTTCGAAGCGAGCGCGTTCACCGGTTCAAATCTGGCGCCACTTCGATGGCATGCTGCGACTTGCAGCCCGCAAGAAACGGGAGGGGGGGGGGGACGCAATCTAAAACGTACATAAAGAGCAAGTAAAAACAAAACAAAATGAAAGCTGTTCAAAAAAGATAGCTGTGCATTTTTAAAAGCGAACATATGCCAACGTAAGAAAAGATTAGCTTTATTTAGGCGAGCGCAGCGCCAGCAGCGATCGTGGCGCCACTTGCAACAGTGCCGCTTCGCGCTCTTTTTTGCCGATTTTAAAACTTTTGGCAGCGGTATTCTATGCAGCAGTGGCGGCGTTTTGTTCGTGCTCTTCGCTTACTTAAAGTGACACTTGTCCAGTGGAGAACTACGGACCGTGTTTGCAAGAACAACGCTTAATTTCGGTTCGGTAAGTGATCTTATTATATGATTGAAGGGTTCCTGTAGAAGAATCGACGTTGGGCAAGTCACCGTTCATCTTGAAGGGGCATCGCAAGACGACAAAGACTGAAGGCAGGAAGCACGCTGTCAGCGCGGTCTTGTGAGTTTCCTTGCCTTCTGTCTTTGTACTCTTGATCTGCCCCTTCAAGATGAAGGGTTCTTAATTTGGTGGAAACCATGGTGCAAGATTTGAACGGCACTAATGAGAAGAGGTTTATTGGCGGCTCCTCAGGCAAAAGCGCAGCGACCGGGAACGGCGAGACAGCCCGAAGCACTGTCCAAAAAAGGCGACAGTAATCAACAGCGCGAGCGGAGCCGAGCCGCGCGTTGGCGATGTGTCTGTGCCGCGAGGCGCGTCTTCTTCTTCACAATCTCCCCCCGGACAAAAAGAGCCATCCTGGCGCCTTAAGAATCAGGAGGGAGAGGGTCGTGGTAGGGCTTGAGACGCGAGACGTGGACAATGTCACGTCCACGCCGGCGCAAGTCTTCAGGTGGTGACAGTGGCTCAATAAGAAAATTCACCGGAGATGTTTGCTCCAAGACTCGGTAAGGCCCTTCGAATTTTGGGACGAGTTTCGAGGAAAGCCCCGGAGTCTGGAAAGGCACAGACAACCACACAAGAACGCCTGGAGCGTAGGTGGTGTTCGGAAGCGTGTCGGTGCGGTTTTCTTTCTGGCGCTGCTGTTGCTCGGCCGTAAAGGAGCGCGCTAGCTGGCGGCATTCTTCGGCCTGTCGGGCGACGTCAGACACAGGTAGACACTCGGAGGCGTCAGAACGGTATGGAAGGAGCGTGTCGATGGTATGCGTAGGCTGGCGGCCATACAGGAGGAAGAAAGGTGAAAATCCCGTAGTGGCCTGGATCGCGGTGTTGTACGCGAACGTGATGAATGGAAGGATGCGGTCCCAGTTACCATGATCAGATGCCACGTACATCGACAGCATGTCACCAAGTGTGCGGTTAAATCGCTCTGTGAGTCCGTTAGTCTGGGGATGGTATGCTGTGCTTGTCCGATGAATAATACGGCATTCCGAGAGCAAACTTCTGACGACTTCGGAGAGGAAGGCGCGACCTCGATCGCTGAGGAGTTCTCGAGGTGCGCCGTGTCGAAGCACGAAGCGATGTAGAACGAAAAAGGCTACATCCCGTGCCGTAGCACTTGGTAAAGCAGCAGTTTCGGCGTAGCGTGTCAAGTGGTCAACAGCAACTACGATCCACCGATTGCCGTCTGGCGTCATAGGAAGCGGGCCGTATAGGTCGATGCCGACGCGATCGAAGGGTGTGGCAGGGCACGGGAGCGGCTGCAAGGCACCAGACGGGCGTAAAGGCGGTGATTTGCGGCGTTGACAGTCAAGACAGCACCGAACAAACTTTTGTACAAAATTGTACATGCCGCGCCAGTAGTAGCGGTGGCGAATTCGTTCGTACGTCTTGAAGACTCCGGCGTGGCCACACTGTGGATCGTTGTGGAAAGCGGCACATATTTGTGACCTTAAGCTGCGGGGAATCACGAGAAGCCACCGACGGCCTTCAGGAGAGTAATTGCGTCGGTGGAGCAGCTGGTCACGAATGGCAAAATGAACTGCTTGGCGTCGGAGGGTTCGGGATACAGGGATGGTCGATGATCCAGAAAGATAGTCGAAAAGAGAAGCGATCCACGGGTCACGACGTTGTGCGGTGGCAAAGGAGTCCATGTCGAGAGATGAGATGGAGTGTGCGGAAGTTGTTCCGCAGGCCGAGTCTGGAGGTAAAGGTGAACGAGACAGGGCGTCGGCGTCGGAGTGCGTTCGCCCACTGCGGTATACGACGCGAATATCGTACTCCTGGATGCGTAATGCCCAACGGGCTAGGCGGCCAGTGGGATCTTTCAAGTTGGCAAGCCAACAAAGCGCGTGGTGATCTGTGACCAAGTCGAAGGGGCGCCCGTACAGGTATGGTCGGAACTTGCCAAGTGCCCATACTAAGGCCAAGCACTCTTTTTCGGTCACGCTGTAATTGGCCTCAGGCTTCGTCAGCGTGCGACTCGCATAGGCGACTACGTATTCGGGGTAGCCTGGCTTTCGTTGGGCGAGGACGGCGCCGAGACCGACTCCGCTGGCATCTGTGTGTACCTCAGTTGCAGCCGACGGGTCGAAATGGCGAAGAATAGGTGGGGAGGTGAGAAGGCGACGCAGCGTAGCGAAGGCGGAGTCACATGCAGGGGACCAGGAGGAGAGGGTGGTGTCACCGCGCAGAAGCTGAGTCAATGGCGCCATGATCGATGCGAAATTCCGAACAAAGCGCCGGAAATATGAGCATAGGCCCACAAAGCTCCGAAGTTCTTTGATGGTCTGAGGCTTCGGAAACTCGGTGACTGCTCGAAGTTTTGCAGGATCGGGTAGAACGCCGTGCTTGGACACAACGTGGCCTAAAATGGTGAGCTCTCGCGCGGCGAAGCGGCACTTCTTGAGGTTGAGTTGGAGGCCAGCGTTCGTTAGACAGGTCAAAACAAGTCTGAGGCGGAGCAGGTGAGTCGGAAAATCAGGCGAGAAAACCACGACATCGTCGAGGTAACACAGACATATGGACCACTTGAGGCCACGCAGCGTGTTGTCCATGAGTCGTTCAAAGGTGGCAGGGGCGTTACAAAGCCCGAACGGCATTACGTTAAATTCATATAAGCCGTCAGGCGTAATGAATGCGGTTTTCTGGCGATCGGCTGCAGCCATCGGTACCTGCCAGTACCCCGAACGCAAGTCAAGGGACGAGAAGAATTCTGCTCCCTGAAGACTGTCGAGGGCGTCGTCGATGCGCGGCAAAGGATAGACGTCTTTGCGCGTTACCTTATTTAGCCGACGGTAGTCGACGCAAAAGCGAATAGACCCGTCCTTCTTGCGAACGAGAACGACAGGCGATGCCCAGGGACTGTGCGAGGGTTGAATAACGTCACGGCGCAGCATATCTTCGACTTGGGTGGTAATGACACGACGCTCTTCGGCCGAGACGCGGTAGGGCCGTTGACGTAACGGCTGATGTGAACCGGTGTCAATGTAGTGCTGCACTTCCGACGTGCGGCCCAAGTGAGGTTGTGAAACGTCGAATGAACTTCTAAAGTGGTGCAGGAGATCAAGAAGGTCGGCGCGTTCGGCAGGTGTGAGGGTATCGGCAATGGCACTCGAGAATGCATCCTTGGACGTCTCTTCAAGCGCGGAAATCGAAGACGACTGGCCGGAGTCGACATCAAAAGAGTCTCCGGGGACGTCAACCAAAGACGAAGAGTCGAGGAGTTCCACGATGCCAAGGCATTCACCAACGAGCAATGTAATAGGCGCACAGAGGGGATTGCAGAAGTATATATTGCTACAGCCGCCAGCCATGTCAAGTGTTGCGAAGGGTAGTCGGAGAGATTTACGGCTCATGAAGACGTCGGAAGGTGTGAAGAGGACCGTTGCATCAGTGATGGCATCGCAAAAGACGGGTACGAGAGCGAAGGAGCCAGGTGGAATATCTGTGTCCTCGCGCACGGTAAGTTTAGAAGGGCGGTCGCAATCTTCGTGCAAGGGTGCGTCACAAGGGGAAAATTCAACTTCGGCGCGAGCGCAGTCGATCACGGCTTTATGACGGGATAAGAAGTCCCATCCGAGGATGACGTCATGCGAGCAGGTGGGAAGAACAATGCACTCCACTATGTAAACAATGCCGTGAATAAGCACACGTACAGTACAGGCTGCGTGCGGAGTGACGTGCTGAGCGCTTGCCGTACGAAGCGACAGTCCAGAAAGCGGCGTGGTCACCTTGCGCAGCGAACGGCACAGTTTGGCGGCTATCACAGAAACGGCTGCGCCGGTATCCACAAGAGCGAATGCAGGAACACCTTCTACACTAATTTCGACCACGTTAGCAGGACAGGCGCGAGGACTTAGACAGTTCGAATGGGGCGCAGTTCTTGCCTCGTGAACTGCGACGTTCAGTTTTCCTGGTCAGGTGGTGCGGGTCGCCGACGCATTGGGGAGAGCGAGCGTCGGCGAGGGGATGGCGAGCGACGCGAAGGAAATTCTGGAAGGTCAGCACGAGCATACGGTTGGTGGGAAGGAGTGGCGTATTGGCGAAAGGGCTGGCTGCCGTACTGGTAGGGCCGAGAGGCGTCGCCGAACGCTTGAGGTCGACGTCGGCAATATCGGGCGACGTGTCCAGGAGTGCAGCAAGAATAGCAGATGGGACGATTATCAGGCGTCCTCCAAGGATTAGCTCTCGGTGCGGTCCAAGATGCAGCATGGGCTTCCGGTGGCACCGGTTGGGAATGGGTCGCGAAAGACGCAGGCGGAGGCCTGCGTACTGCCTGCGCGTACGTAAGAGGCGCAGCCACAGGCAGGACTGGCTGCGCATAGGTGGGAGGAGTCGCGACAGGCTGCACTGCCAGAGCAGAGTTGAGATTCGTGGCTGCAGGCGGCTGATGGTGTGCGGAAGGGACAACTTGAGCGACCTCTTCGGAGATGAAAGTGCGGAGCGTGTTTGGAAGACGGGAGGTGGGCTCCTGAGTGAAGGGGACTAAAGAAAGTTGGCGGGCAACTTCCTCACGCACGAAGTCCTTGACCCGTTGAAGTAATGAGCATGGGTCGTACGTGCTGTCAAGGCTTGCCACCAAGTCGTCGCTGCCCAGAGCACGCCGAGTCGAAGCGCGTTGCTTCCGTAACTCATCATAACTTTGGCATAGGCTGACGACTTCAGACACAGTGCGCGGATTCCTGGCTAGAAGCATCTGGAAAGCGCCGTCATCGATGCCCTTCAGTATATGGTGAATTCGCTCAGCTTCGGGCATTGCCGCGTTGACTCGTTTACACAGGTCCACGACGTCTTCAATGTAGCTCGTGAATGTTTCTGCCGTCTGCTGTGCTCGGGCGCGCAAGCGTTGTTCAGCGCGCAGTTTGCGAACAGCGGGTCGGCCGAACACTTCTGTAAAGGTTGTCTTGAAGATGGACCATGTGGGTAAGTCACTTTCGTGGTTGTGAAACCAGAGTTGGGCAACACCAGCCAGATAAAAGATGACGTGGGTTAACTTCGCTGGATCATCCCACTTGTTGTGCGCGCTCACCCGTTCATATGACGCCAACCAGTCTTCTACGTCTTCGTCGTCTGCACCGCTGAAGATCTTGGGGTCGCGTTGTCGTGCAACGCCGGTGCAAGTGACGGACTGTGGCGTCGGCGCCGTTTGGGATGAGCTGTCGGTCATGGCGGGCGATAGCGTTCTTGATCGCAGCTCCAGGGTTACAAGCGGCGGGGTTTGAGTCCCAGCACCTCCACCAATTGAGAAGAGGTTTATTGGCGGCTCCTCAGGCAAAAGCGCAGCGACCGGGAACGGCGAGACAGCCCGAAGCACTGTCCAAAAAAGGCGACAGTAATCAACAGCGCGAGCGGAGCCGAGCCGCGCGTTGGCGATGTGTCTGTGCCGCGAGGCGCGTCTTCTTCTTCACACTAACGTCAGTTAAGAAGTTTCGGAGTGTCGCGTTCATGGAGCTGTTGACGGAGCCAGTTTCTGATTGCAAGTTCTTTTTTTTTTTTTTAGGTTTGTCATTTGTTGGGCGTGTTGGTAAACCGACTTGGAAAGCACATTTAGCGCCAGCGAATAAGGTATTGTTAGCAGCGTCTTTTTTTCTACCCTTTTGCAACTAGAATATGGTACTGGCTTTCAGGCTACGACGGGAGCTGTGCGATTGCGTTACCGACGGAATATGCGGTTGCGATGCTATATTCATAACTATGCGCTGTAGTTACTCATAATTGCGTAAATAACACTCGCAGGTTGCGACTACGCACGAAAAGTAAGCGAAACCACAAAAATATGGCATGAAGGTAGCCTCAACGCCGTTCATCTACCTTCCAAATCGAGAGAGAGAGAGAGAAACTGCTAGTGGTCCCACGTTTAGCTCATGGAAGTGTGTCCGCTCAACTATTAGGCATGAAGGTAATGCAAATAACAACAATGGCAGGCAGTGTGATCACCGAAGGTAACGGCCGCATGCAGCCGATGACTAGGTCTTTTGTACAATAATGACAGTGATGAGCGGATATTTATTATGCTGCTTTAACAGGAAGTAAAACAAAATCAGCAGCAGCTCATAAGCATACATATGCAACATTTCATGAAAATTGAACTCTTAGAGCGGTCCAAAAATCTGACGGGCACTGCATGCTATTTATAGGGCAAAAAAAAATCACCTCATTTTACAAGTTAACCAAATGAAAATTACAATTTCAAGGTTAAGAAATTTAGTACTGTGCAACTCTTCTCAGTGTTCCTGTGTGAAATGTAAAAAGCCTATCCACAAATCATGGTGCGCTTTAAATTACTTTTGCATGTAATGTTCTGGTTGAATGCATACACATTATTTTTAAAAATTGTTTAAGCAATATATACCTTAATCGTCAGCCCGCCTTCATTCTATTTTTACTGAATTGTTTCTGCACTGCATTAACCCATGTGACTGTCAAGACAGCTTTGTTGCTTGCACTGTTGTCACAAAGCAGTGTGAAGTCAATGTAGTCTCCATATTCTTCCATTTCTGTGGTTCTGAGCATACGAATATTTTTTTTTTTCCAGTGCACCTGTCTTCACTTGCAGGTCGCATTTGAAGTTCTCTGTGAGCTGTCACTGTTCATATGACATTCTACCTTTCTCACTTTAAGAGGAAAGCCTTGGATGAAGCACTTCACAGCTACCATTGGAAGAATTGGCTGCAGAGGGAAAACAATGACAGTAAATTTGAGACAAGAAACAAAGCCAAAATAAGGTGCATTTTGTTTGTTGAATAGCGAGCTATCACATTTAAACTGTTTCCTTGACATAAACCAGTGCAGCTTAAGGCTGTTACTAGCCAATGTGCTATTATTTTGCTATTCTAACTTAAGTATTCGTTTGTGCTACATGCATCAGCTAATCAATGTTGTCCGAATTTCAGAGGCTGCTTGGAATGAACCAACGTGAGCTAGTATGCTGTCACACTCTATCAAAAACATTGGCAGGCCGGCTGACAAAATTGCTACTTGAGCGTCATCTGCTACTAAAAAGGTAAATCATGAGAAGCCAACAAACACTGACACCGAGGACAACATAGGGGAAATTACTTGTGCTTAATAAATGAAGTAATGAAACGATACATTAATTGAAATTGAAGTGGATGAAAAAACAACTTGCCGCAGGTGGGAACCGAACCCACAACCTTCGCATTTCGCGTGCGATGCTCTACCAATTTAGCTACCGCGGCGCTGTTTCCCCATCCACTTGTAAATGTAATTCATTCTATAACCTTATTACATCGAATCCTTGCTATGTTTTCTGGCGTATATGAAAGTGAGCCATGCTTAAATTTATTGGTGGGGAACCTCTAGTGTTTTTTAATTTAGTTATAAATGTAAGTCTCCCCGCAGGGGCGTCTGCGTCGGCAGGCGTTTGGTGTGTTGCGACACCACGTACCCGAGCACACGAGGGTTGGGCCCTCCCGCGTCTAGCCGTGTGTGGCTTAGCCTTGTCCTGAGAAAAGGGGATCCTGAGTGTTGAGCCGATGCTTAATGCTTGGACCTTTATGGCCCTTCGGCAGATGCAACACACCCCTTTGACCTAGACGTAGACTGCACCCCTGGCAGCTACAGAGACGCTTTTATTCTTGAAATTTACAACTTTGTTGGGAGGACAAAACGATTACCTTATTAGATTTCCAAAATTACCTGTTGATTCTGTTACTTTATTTCTCTGTTTAGAGTTATGTAATCTCAAAATTAATTATAGCTTTCTTTTAATTTCTACTTCTCTCTCTCTATCTCTATCTGTCTTTTTTTTTTTTCTCGTGCGCACGCTCTCATATTATAGCTTTTATTTTGGTTATATTCTTACTAAACACTTGTAAAATTGCCTGCCTCTCGGCCAATCACCCATATTGTGTATGGGCCATTTTGAGAAAGAAGCCAACAAACTGCTGTGGTTTTGGCGATTGTTTTCTTTGTCGCCATTATGCTGCCCCAATTGACAGCACCTTGATGTTCAGTAGTGTGCCGTGAAATGAGCAAATAATATTGTTACGCTGTAGTCACGGTGAAGAGTTAGAATTAGTGAGAATGGTGCAGTAAGGTTACATTCGTGTATAGTATTTTCAGAACTACACAACTGTTCCCCGAGGCTGATTGTAGGCTTGAGCGCATCGCGCTGGCTGCTCCGTCCGCCTAAAAGCCAGCAGAAACACCGGCCATGCCGCCTTAATGCGCCATTAGCACATCTCACAGGACCATTTCTCATGCAGAAGACGCCACTTTACACTAGAGAGTTTTAGGTTAGGGGACGCAAGCGGCTTGCGTAGGCAAGAACTAGGGGCGACGGTACTGCGTCTGCGCACACCCAGACGTATTGGTCTGCGCATGCGCAGTGCCGTGGCCCCTAGTTGCGTATGCAAGCCGCTCGCGTCCGCTCACCTAAAGCTATCAACTAAATAGACCGCGCTAGTGCGAAACAGCCCCCAGAAACTCTCGCCGAGCGTCTAACTGGCTTACAGCATGGAGAGCTCGCCCAAGCCAGCAGTAAACCTCCTTATTCCTTTTGAAACAGGGCAGGAACTTGAAGCGCCACAGAAAGCCAGCACGCCGACTGCCCATAGATGGCGCCACTGCCTACGCAATATGGCGGCGCCCATGAAAAAAAAAGGCTCATAGGGCAGTTGCAGTCATTCTTTTCTCACTCCTCAGTTCTCCAATCGTGCGTGAAGCCGATGGGTCTAAGCTTGTGGTCTCCTTGCTCCCACCCTCCTGAACAGATCTTAATTTCCACAATGTCTGTCGGCTGCATTCTCAGAAAACCGCATTTTACGGGATGTCTCATTCAGTGTACGCATTTCCCTTCCTTTACCCGCTTCCTGTGCGTCATTACCGTGTCGCGTCGGAGGTTACACGTCCACGCAGTTGTGAAAGCATATCCCCGAAAAAATGACCGACCGATAATACCGGTCCTGCGTATGCATCGGGGACAAGAACAAGGAACGAGTCGTTTCAACGTAACTACAAGGATCATTTTGCGGCGCTCGCCTTCACAAGTTCTCGCGCGAGAGTGAAAAGAAAATTAGGAGAAAAGGAGTTCTCAGAATACGGACAGTCAGTCGGGAGAAGCCACGTAAAAAACAAAGACGGGAAAGAGGACAGTCGGGGAAGACAGAGGGACAGAGAGAGCTGCTGCTCGGCGAGGGTCACTTTTTTCGGACGAGGCGCTTGAAGAAACCGTCGATGGACCTCTGGCTGGAGGCGAAGTAGTGGCCTCCCTTCTTGCTCGTCGTCGTCGTCGACCAGGCCTCCTCGGACGAGGCGGCGCTGAGGGCGCGGACTTCCGGTGCGAAGACGCCATTGGTCGCCGCGGGACAGCAGAAGTCGCCGGATGCCCTGCGTATCGTGTGATGAGTCAGCAGATTGGGTACACTGCGTCACTTCCTCCTCCGTCCGTATCACTCGGGTAAGCGCCAGCGCCGGTGTCGCGCCTCTAAACTTCACTCGGAGCTCTTCAATCCACATAATACTCTCAAAACGGTTGCACCCTTTGGGGTGTATATTTGTTCCACAACGATAATCGTCATCTGCCTTGCTTGCGTTTCCTTTCCCGAAAACTCGGCGCACGCTACTTTCCTGTCGAGAATGCTGCGTCACACTGATAACGCGCATGCCGTTCGTGATTGGAAAGTACCGGGCTCGAAGCGTTAAAGAAAGCAAACGCGGGCAAGACAGATGACGATTATCGTTGTGGGACAAGATAAGCCCCAGAGGGTGTAAATTTTTTTAAGAGTGAAGACACCACTGACACACTCTCTTTTGACATACACAGTTGCACCCCTTGGGGCGTATCTTGTCCCACAACGATAATCGTCATCCGTCTTGCCCGCGTTTCCTTTCTTTAACGCTGCGAGTCCGGTACTTTCCAGTAATGAACGGCATGCGCGTTATCAGCATGACATAGCATTCCCGACAGGAAAGTAGCGGGCGCGGTGTTTTCAAGAAAGGAAACGCATCAAGGCAGATGACGGTTATTGTGTGGCAGATATACACCTCAAAGGGTGCAAACTTTTTTTAGCAAGAGTGTAGACAAAAGTACACCTTTTGGGGTGTATCTGCCACACAACGGCAATCGTCATCTGCGTTGCTTGAGTCAATCGAGTCACGAACCGTATTACGTACATGCGCCAAATGATGGACTAAATTAAGCCTCATGTTCTTACCAAGCAAACTCCACGCGAACTTCATATTTGCACTTAGTTTAGAAATGGTAAGAATGTCCGGTATTTGATTTGGCATTCGGAAGTCGTTTATCTCTGATACTGGTATCCGATTCGGAAATTTCACTACTCGAACAGTCCATTATGTAATCCACTATACTAGACAAACGGTTTTAGAGATGACGGAACTAGTGGACTTGTATATACGCACCTCCTTCTCGTATCATCATCATTACTTGGCCTCCCCGTCCCTTTTCCTCAGTCCGGAGCAACAGGCCAGAGACGGTGACCTGCCGTCTATTGCGTAAATTCCTCCCTCTCTCTCGCCCGCGTCTCAAATCAACTTGCAGTGGAACGAAAGGTACGAGGCGTGCTCAGGCACCTCCATGCGCTTGGTGTGTACCGCGCAGTACGCAATAGAACGTAATTCCGTGCTTCGGCTTCGGTTCTGTTGCAGGGACGTATAGGGTATAGTAGTCATATGTTACATAAAATTCTGTCTGTCTTCTTACATCCTAAATAGCAGCTTGTAATACGTTCCGTTTTTTTTTTCTTTTGTTGTAGATACATGACAGCAGCTCCGCGCAGGCGCGGATTGTTACCTCGTGGACTGGCGTTATTTGCACGTTATTTGCGCTGCACTGTAAAGAGTTTTAGATTAGGGTTCCCGAGCACTTGGCGACGCAAGCTTCACTGCAGTGGTCCCTTTGCGTTCCTTTGTATACGCGAGGCGGTTTGCGCTCCCCGAATGGTTGGGTACCTTAATCTAAAACTCTTAACCGGGACTAGGCTTCTCGAATAAAGTTTAATCTCTCTCTCTCTCTCTCTTTCTTTTGTGAGACGAAATATGGACAAGCATTTTGTTCGCGAGCACGTGCGCTCGAGCCGAATAATTCGCTGGTTCACTCGCCTCGCGTATCCGGCGTCCTGCGTCTTGACCGCCACGGCGGTGCTGGACTGGACCCTGCGCGAGATGCCCTTGAAGTGCGTCGGACCCAGCCCGAGCAGCAGGTCGCCGGCCGACGATGACGTCTTGGCGCCCGCGACACAGCCGACGCCCCCGCTGGCGACCGTGGACATGTCCTCCGAGTAGGCCTGCCGTATACGCGACAATGTGCGAGACCATTTTTTTTTCTTTTCCTTTCTTTCTTTTTTCTTTTCTTTTTTTTCGTCGAGCCCACTATATACAGCCTCTTCCATGGCCTACGAGATCCGGTGGCGTGCGGATCTCGGAGACCATGTTTTTTTTTTCCTACAGTTATACATAAGTCTTACTAGAGGGAAATCTGTCGATGATATCTTCGGGATGTTTGTTCGGCCAGCATGCGAATTACGGGCAATCGAGGAGGAACGAAGTAAGGCTGTTGGAGCGAGTATGACGTCAGCCAGCTAGCCTCGGCAAGCCAACCTCATCAAGAGGCCTCCCTTCTTTTCCTTCGGGACCCATATGCGCGCTGATTCTCGGGAAAGAGGCGTTACGTGGTGGCCGGACTTTTTATGGCATTGTTTGGTATACGTGGCAGCTCTTATAGCGGCGCTCTTGTCAGAGCGGCCCTCCATCACCCACTTGGCCCCACAAAATTACCGCCCCACTCTATATACCTCTGCTTTCCGCGCGCTCGGCGGCATGAAATCACCGCTTGCATATTTTCGAGATAGTTACGTGACTCTCCCTGCTAGTCTTTTTACTAGTACACGAATTCAATTCTCATCTCTGGTCACGCCAGTAACGCGTTCCTCGTCGCGCCAGCGTTCTGAGACGCCTGGTAGGCGCTGTTCCTCCTGCGCAGCAGCACTTGTCTGGCGTACGGCGTCGCTAAATGTCGCTTTCGCGTATCGAGCAAAAGGAATCGTTTCCGTATATCGGCCCTGGCGTCACAATTCGTTCGAATGCATATATTAGTATAAATATTGAACCAGTGCCATTTTTTTTTCAGAACGCAGAGAGCAGTAATGTTGAGCATATACGCTGAATCTTTACAAATTGCTGCACTTAGATATGGCGATATAATGTTGAAAATGCATTTTCAGAGTCGCAATGCCGTTTAGAGCCAGAAAAAGAATGATTAAGTTCACGCAAATCCGTGGGCTAGAACCATAATTCCCATGCTGTCGGAACCACCATACTTGCAGTACACACTATGGCGCCACGGTTCCCTCTGGTAATTTCTGTAGGAAGCTCTAATGTCGACATGGATACCTTATTTTTCATCGCGACGCTATACATGTTCGCGCGCGCACCTCTGGACAGTCTTCTGCGCGGGGCCTGCGCAGGAGCGTCTTGGCCTCCTCGGCCGACTTGGCGTCGTCCATGAGGTCTTGCCTGACCGGGGATCCTCCGTTGGGATCCGTGGTCATCGCGTGGTGGTGGTGGTGGTGGTGGCCGGACGTCCAATGCCGCAGGCGGTTGAGCGCCTGCTGCGCCAGCAGCAGCTTGGCCGACTTCCGGGACCTGCGGTATACCCCAAGCATTTGGACGTTTCACGTGGATTCGTGGTAGGCATCAGCGCAGCATATAAGCACGGAAGACAAAAAACGACTAGGACAGAGTTCTCTATGTTCCATCCACTGATGGCTACCACATATTATTCGCAATTCCAACTCGTGCAGATCAATTAACACCTTACTAAATTCGTGTGGCTGTTATTGCGGACCGTATCGTCACAGTGGCGACGCCGGTAATCATTCGCGACGAAACTTCTGTCACCAGAGGTGACCACTTTCGATTCTGCCCACGCTGCACTTAATTATTGGTAGTGTGGCCGTAGAATGTGAAGTTAGCACTAAACTTCACACCATAGCCAACCAGCCAACACAAGCAACTAGCACAACTAGCCAACATCAAGAACAGCGCGGGGCAAATCGAAGATGATATCACCTCGGGTCACAGGCCCGGATTTCTCGTCTATGACAGCGCTCCGGTGGTGGTTTTAGCGGTGGTTATCGCGTTGCAATGATGTAATCGGAATACACCGGCACGATGCTTGCAGATAGCGGAGTTTTAGAACTGCCACGTCTTCGTATTGTCAGGTTGTGTATAGTACCCATCTGCTTACTTACGAAACTTCTCGCGTTGCCGCATTTTCAGATTACCCGCTCGCTGCCATATAGTCACGTGGCGCAAACTCCTTACCAGCTGCATTTTTTCTGTACTGCGCAAGGCTTGACGGACGGCCAGTTAAAGATCTGTAACGCCCAACCGAAGATGTACAGCAGTGCCAGGTTTCTGTATCGTCCCGTGTAGTATAATGCAGTCATTTTGCTTGCCAAGAACTAAATAGACCTAAGAGAACGGGAGAGGGCGCCATCTACGAGGATGGCAAGGCGAAAAGTACTCTAAAAGGACGGGAACCATATAGGCAGTGTCGAAAGAAACTGTATGGCTTTGCTGAAACAATCTGCAACTAAATTATCACAGGCGGTCGTTCTGTTTGGGCCTGTCGCCACGCGCTTTTATCACGCAATTAAACCGCTGTCGACTCTGTGATCACCATCATCATCAATATTTGTCACTATCATCATCATCAGCACCCAGCGGCCGTCTGCGCTCTACGTTGGGAGAGCAGGATCCTTTTAATACATGTAGGAATCGCGTGACGTCGGAACGACCACTTGTAAAGTGGCTGGAATAATTCATTCATCTGTCTGCATGCATGGTGCTGGGCAGTATAAACAGGGATAGCTGGTACGCGTTTTGATGGAGTATATGCGCACCGAAACGTAGAGCAGGAAACGTAGAATAGAGGTCCCTGTGTCTCGCGCGTTGCCCCAGAATTACTACCGTGGTCCTTTTATCCGTGACAGAGGTACACCGGAAGATGGGAGCCTGGGCGCGATCTTGTTAGGAAAGCGAACCGTTCGCTCGGCCTCGCATGATTGGTCAGAATGGCGTTTTTGCTGACGAAAACGCAGTTCTGTCCAATCACGCCAAGCCAAGCGAGCGGTTCGCCTTCCGAACCGTTATAAGGTCGCTCCCCCTGAAATGATAGAGCTTCGAAGGGGACTTGTTGACAAGGGACGCAGATAAATACCATTGCTGAAACACCGGCCCAAGGGACACAGAGACATTCATTATTCGGCGCAAGACCTTGCATCTGCGTATCTGGTGCTTGCTAATTTATGTAGTTATCCCTCCATTTTTTTTGTCTCGCGCTTTGTCTTCGAAATGCTTGACTTTGTATCCCTGTATCTCGTGATTTGATCCTTAAGTACTTCTGTTAATGTGTATTGTGCTTCGTCACTTAAAGGGCCCCGCACCAGGTCTGGCCATTTTGGGCTCACAAGATCAGTGCATACAATGCGCGTTAACGATCGTGCCTGCTAAGTATTACATCCCTACGTGCTGCGGAAAGAGTTATCAATTTCAAACCAAACGCCGTTTGACCTTCACATCGCGGGCGCCGTGCTCCCAGCCGGTTCGTCGACGTCAGTCTCACAAGTGCGCCTACGTACATGGCAGTGCTGTGACGTCACTCGCGGTTACACGGGACTTCGAGAATTATCCGAGGCAACATCAGTTACTCGTTTAATCTGTTGCTTTAGACGAATTAAAATTTAGAGAAATAATAAAACATGCAAACAGAACGTCTGCGTGTTTTTGTTTTACTTCGTATACCGTAGCAAGAGAGGTGTACTTCCGTTTCGTCTGCTTGTTCTATGCCATTTTGCCGTCTGCTTGAACTATGTCATTTTGTATGGTGTTCCAGCGCCTCCTTTCATCCTCTCGCGTCTGCCTGAGTGCTCGCGATTGTGGCACTGACTTATACCGCTAACGAAATGTTCTCGTATAGCACGCAAAATCGTGCACTGCGTGCACTGCGCGAAACGGGAATATAGCGCAACAGCTCTCGCGCGAGACCGTCAGCGGAAGTTCGCCACAAGCAAACGTAGTGAAGGAATTTCGCTTGCGGAGGTTAGACGGGGGAATGTGCAAAGAGTGTCTGTGTTGGCGGCGGTGGCGCTCATTGCCTCCTGAAATCATGGGTTCGCGGCACTTCAGATATTTGTACCTTTGCTATTAACGAACCAATGTGAAAAATTCTTGCCGTGCAACACTCCTTAGAGGGCACGTGACGACTTCCGGCGTATAAGCAAAATTTGCTACTGGGCTGGAAGCTTTAGCTCGGGCCCAACTCCGACGCTGCCTATTCATATACAAGTAAAACGCACAAATGCTTTTTTGAGATAACCCTTGAACCTATTTCAATGAAATTTGTTGGATTCGAGAGAGGAAGTTAAATTCTAGAGACTGTTGGAAGCCGAATTTCGATTTAAGGCCTGAATTTTGTTAAAAAGATTTTGAAAAATTCGAAAGTTCGAAAGACATAGAAGCACAAAGTTTACTAGTTAATAGCTCTGCATGAAAAATAGATATCGCGGTTCTGTAAACGGCATCCGTTAGATCATTGAAAGCGGACAATTTGATATGTCAAGTTACATCTTACGTGAATTCGTTACGTTGTATACAAGGGTTCTGCAAAAGCTGTATTTCCATATTGATAAGCTTTCTTAGCCTCATTTATGACATATCAATTTTGTCCGCTTTAGATGTTCTGTTCGATGCAGTTCACATAATTGTGGTATTAGTTTCATTGCTGAGTTATAGTTGTAAACTTCATAGTTTCGTTTTCTGAAACTGAGATTTTTGCCAATTTGTATTAAGAAAGTAACGATCTAAATAAAAAATTCGATACCAACAGCCACTAGATCTTAAGTTTTTCTTTAAAATGCAACAAACCTCGCCAAATTTGGTGCAGTGGTTGCCGAGAAAAACGAATTCTCTTTTTACATGCATTTATGTAGGAGTACCCGAGCCAAAGCTTCCTCTTAAATATACTTGACTTTGTATACTTGTGTCTTACGCTTCAGCATTGACAAGCTTGTCGTTATGTTACCGCGGCGCGCGTATTGTCCTTAAAACACATACTTCTTTTTTTTTGTATCCCACTACTTCTCCCTGTATTCTTGCGTTTCGCGCTTCGTCATTTAAGCACTTGTCTTCGCAGTCCTGTGAGTCGCGCTTCGCCGCTTGAATCACTGCGGTACATATAGCTTAGCGGCTATGTGGTATTGCTCCGCCGAATTCGGGGGTTCGACCCCGGCTGCGGCGGCCACACATCGACGGAGACGAAATGCAAACACGCGCTCTGTCGCGTGCATAGATTCTAGGTGCGAGAACCCTGTAGGTGGTCAAAATTAATTCAGAGACCCCACCACTGTATGACGAGTCTCATTTTGCGGTTTTGGCATGTGAAGTCGCAATCTACAATTTTTTTTTTTTGAGATTGCTATTTGAGTTGCGTGTTCTTGTGTGCCTATCGCTTCATTGTTTACGTGTTTGTTCTTCCATCTTTGTATCTCTCTCTCTCGTTCTCTCTCTCTCTGATGGTAGTCTTGTATAGCACACGACTCCAGGCCCTTCAATATCAAGAGCTCTGTTAAGACAACAGTGCTTATTGCAAATGTGTATCTATGACATATTTCACTATACTATCATTATCTCACAATGTATCTTTCGTGTCCATTGTGCAGCCCATTAACCATGGGCGTAATTTTATCTCGTATAGGTTTTATGCACTTTCGAGCGACTGTTTCTAGGCCCCTTTACAGCCACCGTAACATCTACCCTTCGTAATTCATAGCTCCACTACGAACTCATGCATTAGCACCGGCCTGGCGCTCTTTGGCCACATTTGGCCCTTGCGCCATAAAACACCACATTCATCATCATATCTCTCTCTCTCAATATATATATATATATATATATATATATATATATATATATATATATATATATATATATATATATATATATATATATATATATATATATATATATATATACGCGCGCGCACACACACAGACATTCTGGTGCGCATGTAAGGGGCAGCTGGCCCGCCGACCCAACACTGAGCGGGACCGCGGAGTGGCATTGCGTATATATATACCCACTTCTTCTCGTGCGTGGCGAGGTTGGAGATCTGGGCCCTCCAGTCGGCGTCCGACGCCCACGTGCGTCGGGTCGGCGACGCAGGGTCCCGCGACGCGGCCGCCGCGGGCTGGTCGTCGTGCGCGGCGCGCCGCCCCCTCTGGTAGCCCTTCTCGCCGAAGAAGCGCGCGAACAGGCCCGGGTCCGGACGCGAGGCCAGCTCGTACGTGATGCTCTCCGTCTGGGACTCGGCTGCAGCGGCGGCGGCGGCGGCCGCGGTGGGGTCACGCTGGGTGTCGCGTGGCGAGACCGTGGCTCGCACCCCGAGTTCAATTTCTCTCCCACAACTCTAATGGGACCCAGACGCGGTCGGAAATTACCGGGCCACCGCGTGCGCGAACCCCCCCCCCCCCCTTTTTTTTTTTGATTGCTTGTGCTGCACAGCGGGGCTTCTACTCGGTGACGAGAACTCCAAGATTTAAAAGTAAGAAAGGAAGGACAGCTTCCGAGTGTCAAAATTACTGTGTAGGAGCCTCTTTGACGTGTGCGAAAGTCAGCGTGTTGGCGCGCGCAGTGGCCCGGGAAACGGTGGCTAGCAGTTCTGCTCGGTTTTGCAGTGGCTCACTCGAGATCGGAGCTAGAGAAAGACCTGTCCTAACCGAACGTTCATAGCCCGTATTCTTCATATATTTGTATTCGGTTGAAAAAATTTCACTGCTCTCCTTTGAAACAACAGCCAGTTATACGTAATGTTGCGCTGGTACGTGGAGTCCTTTGTTTGAATCCTTTCGTGTGTCATCTGCGCCTCCGAGACGTGCAATCACGCAAAATTCTACTTGCGGTAACTAATTAATTCTTCCTGCTCGCACTGGTTTTTGCCAACTCGCCTGAAGCCTGTACCGGGTCAGATGTCTAATCAGGCAAAAGAAGGAAACAGAAAAGCGGAACAACGCTTAGAAGTTTTGCCCAAGATCTCGGAGTCAACGGTCGGCATACACCGAGTTCGTGACTAGATGGCGCCACAATACCAAGCGGGGCAGCAAACACAGTGGGTGCATCTAAGCGAGTTGCGTGGGCACCTTACTAACTCAAGTTGGCGCTTGAAGATGCGCTTGATATGCCAACGTGCATATCAAGCGCATCATCATCATCAAGCACATGAAGCTGGGATTGATGAGCAGGAGCTTCTCCGCTAGAGGCGTTGCGGGTAAGAGAGACCTGAACTTGCAATTGGAGGTCGATTCGGTGACAGTTTGATAAGATAATTTATTTACTTATTACCCCGCTTTACTGGCAGGAGCGTGGACTGGCTTGCTTACCAAGTTCCCTGTAGAAGATGTCGCAGGCGTCGCCTTTCCAGATCCAGTCGCAGTGGGCACAGCTGTCGAACATGTGACGGAAGCCGCGTTCGCCGTCCGCTCCTGCGAGCACAAATTACGGGCCACGTGACGACACGCGTAATTTCTTTTTTCCTGCTGCCGGCAAGAACGAACATTGCTCCCCAACTTTTTATTTGCATTCTCTCCACCATGGTCTATCGTATAAATACTGACTGCCTCCACAATTACCGAAATATATGAGTTATTTTCAATGCACGTGGCGTGCCTTGTCGTAGAAAGGATGAAAAAAAAAAAAAAAAAAGCTAGAGTGGGCTTTTCCCCAGAGACCCTCTTCATGCGGAGAAGCCACCTTTGACGAGCGCGGTCTAGTTGGCGAATTACTGCATCTATAGCGCCCAAAACAAGGCAAGGACAGAGTGAAAACCGATGAAGTCACTCGTTCCTTGTCTTGTGTTGTGCACTAGGTGCAGTAATGGAACACCAACATGCCCAAATTCACGTTATTTCTAGATAGCGAAGTTGCAAATTGTGTAAATTGGCAGTCGATCGCGATTTCCCGCAGCGAAAGTGGGAAAACCACAAAGGATGCAGCACATGAACATAAACACCACTTATTACATTTTTGTTCCATTTTTCTTCGTGGGAACGCATGTATACTTATAAATACATGAGAGGCCTTCGCACTGTTCGCACGTTTGAACTATATGCCATGTTAATTGACAGATGCGTCATGTCACTTTTTTTTAAAAGCTTCCGATGTACACAGACGCTTCGCTTGTGCTAATTTTTCACAACTTTTTAGCTGTTGTGTCAGTCATGCTCTTCAGTCACGTTCAGCGAGCTGCGCACTCATGCAGGGAGGCCTTTTGAGACACACACGCACACACACACCCCGACCAAAAAAAATTCCTAGACAGTCTGTAGATTGTCCATAAACTTACGATATACAACTTCGCTTATTTATAAGGATTTGTGCTTTTCGCTCTGTGATGTCTGCATATCTCTATAGACAAAAGCCGTTGACAACGCTGTTTCCTTTTGCCTGCCGTGGCTCCGCAGACATCAAAGACTGTTGTTTGCTGAACACGACGGCCGATTCTCGTTCTGCGACGAGCCCGTCGCGTGTAGCCGTTCCGCTGCTTCGAAAGAGCTCGTGAGTTCGATTCAGGCTGCAACGGCCGCATCCTGTTGGAAGTGACATGCAAAAAAAAACACTCTCGTACGGCTCGTTACGTGCATGTTAAAGAACCTCTTGTGGTCAAAATTAAGCCGCAACGTTACGCTTTCGACGAAGCATGTTTAACTGACACAGCCTGATATCCACCTAGACCGTCGGCTTAGAGCGACAGAGTTGTGAGCTCGCGCGAACGATAACCGGCGTTGCCCACTGCAAAGTTGAAGTTGAAGTCACGCAGGGGGCGAAGTAAGACGAGCGCGATAGATGTCGCTGCTACGCACGCGCAAGTAAAGTCCGCGCAAGGAGCATCGCGTACACGTGCTTACTAACCACGTGACTGTAAATGGGATTTACCCTACACCGCTTGGCTTATCAGGATTTTGTCTTGAGAAGCTTTAGCTCGGGCCGAACTCCGACGCGGCCTATTGAAATACATACGTAAAACGCAGAAACGCTTTTCTGAGATAACTTTTGGACCGATTTTAATGAAATTTGTTGCATTTGAGAGAGAAGGTTAAACTCTAGTGACTGTTGGGAGCGGAATTTAGATTTGGGGCCTGAACCTTCTAAAAAATTTTTCAAAAATTCGATAGTTTGAAAAAGATGGAAGCACCAAGTTTACAAATTAGTAGCTCCGCATCAAGAACAGATATGGTGGTTCCGTAAACGGCATCCATTAGATCTTTCGAAGCGGACAAATTCAACATGTCAATTTGTATCTTGTCTGAATTGGTTACATTGTTTACAAGGGTTCTGCAGAAGCTGTACTTCCATATCACTGAAATTTTTGAGATTCATGAGTAACGTATGAATTTTGTCCGCTTTAGATGTGCTATTCGATGCGATTCACATCATTGTGATATTATCCTTCATTGTTCAGTTAGAGTTGTAAGCTTGATAGTTTCGTTTCCTGAAAATTTGCGATTTTTGTCAGTTCTTAATAATGACTGACGACTAAATAAAAAATTCGAAACGAGCAGTCACTAGATTTTGAGTTTTTCTTTTATATGCAACAAACCTCGTAAAATTTGGTGCAGCGGTTGCCGAGAACAACGAATTCGCCTTTTACGTATATTTACGTAGGAGCATCCGAGCTAAAGCTTCCTCTTAAAGCGCTGCTTCGAAGTACGCTCTCCGCCCGTCCACTCCAGTCACGTGTGCGCGCAATAAGCCACGCCTTCCCGCGGGACGACCGCGATCATTGCGTGACGTAAAGGGAGAGTGACGTTAGCGGCTGTCTCCTCTCCCACGAAAAGGACGCTTCAAGAGAGTTCCGCTGTTGGGCCATTTGGTACGAGTGGATGCGGATTGGAGTCGCGTGACCCTAGGGATGAAATAATACTGCATCCTGTGGGTAGCTATGTATAGGGTGCGTTTTATTAAACTGTAAAATTCTTTTTCAAAAAATCGCCGCTGGCAGATGGCACAATTCTGATCCATCTCTTGTGAAAAACACCTTTACGTCCCGTACCCTAATCCTACATGGTCAAATGGATTTATGTGGGAACATGCATGTTTTTCGTACACGATTCTATACAATAGTATAGGATTATGGATGCAGGGTATATGGGACATACAGGATGTTTACCTTTTTTAACAATTACATACTCATTACTCTTTAGAAAAATGCCGTTTTATGCGTTGAAACACGAATGTTACTGGAACGTACGCCAATGAATACGTTGGCGTACGTTCATCGCACACTCTGAAAATCAATGAAATATCTCGAAACAAGGTGTCATCCTCAGAATTTGTTCAATACGAATGCGCCTTGCAGAATTGCAGCATACACTCCTCATTCTTCAAGGCCTTCTGCCAGGCGCAAGTGGCTTATATTGAACTCATTTAAGTTTTGAAAGTAAACTGCGTCAGAAAATTCGTAAAGTACGACGTACACGTGGGCTGCAGGCGTGACAGCTTCGGATTGTAATTCGAACAAGCCAGAAAACATGATTCTGTTACGAGAAACCTTAAAAGGGACGCTAAAGAGCAACATGATTTAGTAAAGCAATGAAGGGGGCTAGTTGGGAGACGGTCATGATTGTATTGCGCTTGGTGTAACACTAAACGCAATACAATCATGAGCAACATGATTCCTTCTGTATTAAAAAATTACCTTTACGCAACTGCCAAAAAATTTACAAAAGAAGAAAAATAAAATGAACGCCACTCTCACTGCGAAAAGACCCTTGGAAAGCCAGAAAAAGCGTCAGGACTAAAGACAGGTGGCGACACCTCCTTGAAGCTTCTGCACCAGCCCGCTGTGACGTCATGGATTTTGACAGCGTCTTCCAGGGCCTAGTTGACTCTATAGCGGTAAAGATCGACTAAATTCCGTTTTAAAGGAACCAAAGATTGAACAGGGCAAGTTTCGGGAACCTTTACAAAGCCTTCGCCACCCAAATAAAAAAAAAGAAATACTTTGGAATCTGTGACGTCACGCGGACGTCACGGCGTTGTGGTTTAGGCGTGAAATTAAAAAAAAAAACCTGAAACTTTGACCTTCATTTTTTCTTCATAATCAACCTAAAATTTCTAAAATAGCGACATTAGAGCTTTCAATGAATGTTCTATCAGTATGAGCTGACTTAGTGTTTCGCTTTAGTGTCCCTTTGAAGACAAAGCTCGAATGGTAGGAACATGTGTATGTTAAGAAAGATCTATGTGGGATAACTTTGGGGCAGCCTTGGTAGGGTATCCGAAGCAGGTCGATGAGCGATAGCCTTGAGACGTTCGTGGTATGATATCCAAAACCGAGCGTCCGGCTGATGTCTTACATGTCTACATGTCTCCAAAATGGTGCATGGACATTGGGACATGATTCTAATGTCCTATATGTGCGAAGTGTTTTCGCTGGGAAGCTCAGCAGCACGTTCCACGAACAAGAATTGAAGTGGGAACAGAAATTCTGGCCACGTGTCAGCGACGCTCTTTCTGAACACTGGTTTTCCATCTGCGACCTCTTCACTTTTAAAACCGTACTTATCTAGTTCATAATGTGTAGCGCAAAATTTTCCCTCGAGCTGCTGCAAACCGGTAAAAGAAGATGTCGGGAATGCCTGCACCTGCGACGTTCACGTGTTCCAACTACCTTCTTTCGTGCGCACAAAAGTTCTGCTGCACGCTTTCCCCGTTTCACGCCCACGCGTACTCGTGACTTGTTCATTGACGCCACGCGCGAGGCTCTCGAACGAGGCACGATGAAAGTATAGTGCGGGCGTGCGTCTTAAGTCTGATCGGCACAATCCGTGGGCACTTCGGCGAATCGGCTGCTTTCGTCACGTTTCTTTTCCATTTTGGACGCACAGCAATGTGCCGCCTGTTTATCGCTATAACTGCCTCCGATTCCGGCATATACAGGCGCAGCTGTGCACTGGTGACGTTCGAGTCTGCGGACGTACATCTGCGTGTGCAGCTGGCGGTGCGCGGAACAATAACGCGAAAGAAACGCAAAAAGCCAACGAGAAGTCAATGAAGGAGAACAGAAAAAAAAGAAAAAAAAACTGCGTCTGCTGTTTCTACCACTGCTCGGGCAGTGTCTCCACGTGGAGGTTAGGTATACACGTTTGAGACGATCAGTTTAGTTTGCAGTCCGGAAGCAGGCTTGACCGCTATTTTCGCGGCAGAATTACTACGTAAAGATGGGCATACCCTTATGCAAACGTAGATGTACTGCACCAATGTATCAAAAGAGCAGTGCGCAAATATACTGTCAATTCGCCTTCGCTGAACTTCGGTTTCTCGGACACGTCATCAGTGCTGAAAGCGTTCAGCCAGATCCCGAAAAGACAGCAGCTGTTGTGAGGTTCCCGACACTCAGACAAAAAGTCAGTGCGACGTTTTTGGGGTTTATGCGCATACTACAAAAGATTTGTGGAAACCTTTTTAAACATTGCTGAGCCCCTTGCAATACTAACAAGAGAAGATCAACCTTTCATGTGGGAAAACGAACAACAAGACGCCTTTGACGAGTTAAGGAAACGCCTGCAAGCTTCTCCAATCCTTGCCCATTTTGATGAGACAGCCGACACTGAAGTTGATACCGATGCGAGTAACGTCGGCCTCGGTGCCATACTAGTACAGTGAAAGAACGGCCAGGAGAAAGTAATAGCTTATGCCAGCCGTAAGCTCTCGAAAGCAGAGGCAAACTACTCAGCAACCGAGAAAGAGTGTCTTGCAGTCATTTGGGCAATATGTAAATTTCGGCCCTACCTCTATGGTAGACCATTCAGAGCAGTCAGTGATCACCATTCGCTTTGCTGGCTGGCGAATCTCAAGGATCCATCCGGACGACTAGCAAGATGGAGCCTTAGGCTTCAAGAGTATGATATTAGTGTCGTATACCGATCCGGGAGGAAACACAGCGATGCCGACTGCTTGTCACGCGCACCAGTCGAGACTACTGTGTCAGAAGAGGATTTCCCGTTCCTTGGCATTGTTGGCGCGTCACAAATCGCTCAACAACAACGAGATGACCCAGACTTGCTTCCACTTATACAGCGCCTGGAGGGACTCGACGTTCAACTCCCGCGTGTTTTCTCTCGAGAACTATCCTCGTTCTGTATGCGAGGAAATGTCCTCTACAAGAGAAACTTCTAGAGCAGCGAGACAAAGTTTTTACTTGTCGTACCCACAGCTATGCGAGAAGAAATTTTGCATGCATGTCACGATGAACCGACATCTGGACAGATGGGCGTGAGCCGTACGTTCGCCAGGATTCGTCTGAAATACTACTGGCCAAAGTTATTAGCCTCAATGCAGCACTACGTCAAGACTTGTCGCGAGTGTCAAAGGCGCAAGACTCCATCCGTAAAACCGGTAGGCCTCCTCCAGCCAGTAGAGCCACCAAAAGCCCCATTCCAACAAGTCGGTATGGACCTCCTTGGACCCTTCCCAACATAATCTTTAGGTAAAAAGTGGATAGTTGTGGCCACGGACTATCTGACCTGTTACGCAGAAACTGATTCCCTGTACAGTGCAACGGCTGTCAAAGTTGCAAAATTCTTTGTCAACAATATCGTGCTCAGGCATGGCGCTCGCACAGTTATTACCGATCGTAGAACAGCCTTTACTGCGGACCTAATGAAACGTTTGTTGCTAATGACACATACTGATCATAGGAGAACTACGGCGTACCAGTCTCAGACAAACGGTTTAACTGAACGCCTCAACAGAACACTGACTGACATGCTTTCGATGTATGTCGACGTTGAACGTAGGCTGACTGACTGACTGAATAAACTTTATTGAAACCAGCAAGAGATGGTGGCTGGGCCTAGGCCTCCCACGTGGGGACGTCGAGGTGTTGCCTCTTCGCCGCCTCGCAGGCCTGCTGGGTCGCCCAGAGTTGGTCGTCAAGGTTGGGGCTACGCAGGGCAGCGTGCCATCTCGACGAGAGGGTCGTGGGGTTAGTGTCGGGGTATTGGTGTGTACAGTCCCAAAGCATGTGTGGAAGTGTGGCTGGCTGTGTCTTGCAAATATGGCACGTGGGATTGGGGTAAATGTCCGGGTAGATCTTGTTATAAAGTTGTAACGAGGGGTAAGTATTGGTTTGTAGCAGGCGGAAAGTTGTAGCCTGCGCTCGGGATAGTTTGTGGCTGTGGGACGAAATTTTGCTGTACATCACCTTCGCATATAATACGGCCGCTCAAGAAACAACACGAATCGCTCCCTTTGAACTTGTATTCAGCCGAGCAGTAACCACAACTTTGGATGCTATGTTACTGTTAGATGAAGAAAACAACTAATCTGACCTCGATGATTTCTTGCAAAGAGCCGAGGAGGCACGACAGATGGCAAGGTACCGAATACGCCGCCAACAACACATCGACTCCAGCCGGTACAACCAGCGCCGTAGTGAAGCTCATTATGGTATGGACCCCAGTGCGACGCCGTGGACTGCAGTGTCTGAAAAGCTTCTGTGCCGATACTTCGGCCCTTACGAAATACTTCGTCGTATAAGCGACGTCACTTACGCAGTGAAACCCGCTGGACACGAGAGCCCAAGACGGCGCAACTCTACGGAAGTTGTACATGTTGTCCGCATGAAAGCCTACCAGAAAAGGTAATGAAAAAAAAAAAACAAAAAAACATGAGAGCCCACAGCAACCCGTACTTCCTCTCACGCATCGGGCCGATGTGGTAAGGAGGGGGATAATGCCGCGACAAACTTGGTCACATTCAAGTGGCGCGCCCTTCGTATTGGACACTGCACGCCGTACCGTGCTATTGTTCAGCGACAGGCAGCGATCTTCGTGGCACGGGTAGCCGGTTGGACCCGGCTCGCATGCGCCACACACACGAGGAGTCGCGCGAGAAGAAAGAGGAAGACGCTTCGAGCCCAGTTTGAGAACGCGACTGCCGCGGATTTCTTCACGACCGCAGTGACTTTTACTTGTGGGCACAAGTTCGCCCTTAATAAATATTGTTGTTTTATTAACATCGTTACAATACGTAATAGAGGCGGGCTAGCTGAAAACACGTCGGAAAATTTATGTTGCAACTTTTTTTGTTATTATTGTCGGACAAACGATAAGATACTTCGGCATACGGTTCCCTTCTCTTACTGCTTTACGAAAAAAGAATTGCTAAATATGTACTCTGATTTCTAAAGACCAGTTATCGGCCCCAAATGGCATCAAGTTTATTTTCAGTGCATGCGTTTTATATCGTTATGCTCCATCAATATTCCAGTGAACTGTAAACGGACGCTGAGAAAGCCGTTTATTCGCTAATATTTAAACACAGTGACCACTAACTTTAAGTGCCTAGAGGGAACTAGGTGCCCTGCGTCTAAATCAGCACGATGAGCAACCAGTGCTGCAACTTGAGGTGCAAATGGCGCCACCATATTGCTAGATGCCGTCGTCTGTTTGCTTTGCCGGTCGCCGTCTGCTACAGCTTGCGCTGCGCGGTGGTGTTTTCAGTGTCGTGGCATCAATATCGTAGGTCAATATCGTGGACCCGCTCTGCAATTGAGACGTAGTAAATGTATATGGCTATATAGTACACTACATTACAGTAACGCGCAGCGCAGAAAAGCAGTCTGCAATTCGTAAGGTAGGCGACCGGGCTACTTGGTGTTCACTTCGTGACCGTCATGTGGACTGCCATTCTTTAGGTGCACTATACGTGCCTCCAGTTTCTGACCTGACTGGTGTTAGAGTTGTAGGACGATCCCAGCGCTGACATCCAGTTGTTAGGATTGGGGGGCTCAATCCCACCGTTCGTTACTCGTTGTCAAGATTGGATTGGCCCATGCCGTCGTCCAACTTATCCGCGCTGAGGACGTTGTTGAGGGGAAGGACTGCTTTTCATCGAGAACGAGGAATTTGGGTTTATTTACAGTATCTACATAAGGACGTTGCAGTTCATCAGTCTAGCATGACTACGAGAGAAAGTCCACTGAGCAGCCGCACTACAGCGGTTTATAAACACTCGGTCCTCCCTCGATCCCAAGGTGAGGGAAACGTTCGACCAGTCATCGTAAACGAGTCGCCTCTCTGCACAGGGATTACACACACACTGTTTTTGCACGAGGTTCCCGGTCCCCAACCGACGTCAGACGGCCTTCGCAGAAATCGGAGCTGACGTCAGGAATGGCGCCTTTTATTCCCCAAGCTGACCCCGCAGCGCGGCCGCCAGTTGCCCATTGTCTTGCGTTTTGAACGGCGCGTGGCAAGTGGCCTCCGCAGACGTTCCCTCGGCAACTCCCCCGCTCATAGCAGATCGGGTCGGTCGTGGCGGGTTCAGGCACAAAGCCTGCTTCGTCGAACTCATCTTGGCTCCAGCCACGGAGAGTCGAGGGCGCGCGTATTGTTCTCCAAACACAGTCGACTTATCCCCGAATGCAGAGATCTAACTTGGATCGGGCTTGGACTTGACTTGACGAAGTCGGCCCGAAGCAAAAGGCGGACTTCGAAACGCCCAAGTCGGCTTTCGCGTTTCATAGACGCTCAAGCTGACTTGCTTCGTCAAGTCAAGACTGTGCTTCAATACAAAAGCAGGTTGCTCGTCTGTGTTCGAGGTTAACAATAAATTTATTAGCGTAAGGCACGTTGTACAGCAAAAAAGTGTGTATCTTTCCAAATTTCCACCACGGCATAAGTGCTGAAGTATAGTTTGCGTAAACTTATTCTATCTGGCTACGTCCGCCGCTGCGATGGGTAGTGTTGCTTGCGGAAAGCGCGCGTTCCCGGCGGATTTAAGTGGTCTTCAAGTTTCGGTGTTTTGGCGCGCTTTTTGAGTTGCAGGTTTCACCATCTTTTCAAGTCGCCGCTACACTTTTAGGCGACAGTGTATTTGAGTGCAAATCAATTTTATCGTCACATATATTTTGGTTTTAGTTTATCTTTAACTCAGAGGTCTTGTTGCATGTTTGTTGCCGTAGAGAAGCGAACGAAATGGTTGGTTCGTGTGGTGGTCTTTAAACGGCTTTTGTTCTCGATTGCCGCAAGGCGTTCATGCGCCGTCTGGGCCGGCAACCGGATACAAGAGGCCGAGACGAGGCATACGGTCGGTTTCTGAGGGAGCTCGCTCCCTTTTCGCCTATAGGCATTCCAGAAGGAAGGCGACGGCCCGTGTTCTGCTCGGGCTACGTGGCCCTTTGAAGAAAAAGCCAACCTATTCGAACGCACTAGGCCGGAGTCACAAACAAGAAAAAAACTGCAACATGTGCTGCGAACGAAGAGTACCGAGCGCCGTTGAGTCCCCTGCCCGGACCCATATGGGTGACAACACCCGATAAAAAACAAAATAAATAAATAAAATGACACGTGCAAACGATTTGTCTGCTTCGCATGGAGGGTTTGTCGAGAACAACGAGAGGGAGAGTGCGGCAACGTCGTAGACATCGCAAATTGGCAGTGCGTGTCGTCTGCTAGGAAAGTGTCGTCTGTTAGGAAAACAAGTTGTGGGGCTCGCGCGACGGCCGCGCGCCGCATTTGGTACGAAATTGCTGTTCTGTCAACAGGCTTTGACGCTGAAATGTCGCACTCACGTACGGTCTCCTCCCAAGAGAATGCACCGCAACGTAAGACGGCAGCCCGTTTTAAAGAAGACGAAAAGAGCCTGCTGACGACACTCCTGAACGGCTACAAGCATATTGTGGAATGCAAGAAAACTGGCGTCGCGTCGTTGACCAAGAAGAATCAGACATGGAAAGAAATAGCAAAACATTTGAATGCCAACCATAGGATTACGCGGCGCGATCACCTGCAACTGAAAAAATGCTGGACCAACCTGAAGCAAAAGCGGAAAGAGGAAGCTGCGGAAGAAAAGGGAAAGCGCCACAAAACTGGTAAGCGCACATGTTCTGCATGACTGACTTATTTGGGCTACTTTTTATTATGTGTAGTCACAGGAGATGAGAAAATACGCTCGCAATCAATCTTTCCGCGACTGCGGGAAGCGCACCAGCATCGGGCGCGGGTGCTTCGCGATGAGCAGAGTCACCTTTCCTGCTGCGCGGCACACTGTTGACTGAGGAATGCGGACCGGACCTCCGGTGACTGTTTGAAACGTGCCAGCGCCGTAAAACATCACAGCCATCAGCAACTGCAGCATGGGAGGCACACAGTCGGTCCTCTATTGTCCCCGCTTACCCGGATAGGCAACGTAGCGAGAAGTCGCACGGCGTTCTTCGTGAATCTGTAGCGACCGAGGAATTGTTCGTCGTCGTACAGCTCCATCGAATTCCCTCGGTCACGTAGGGTAGGTCGCGGAATTTTCAGCAAGGGCTACGCCTCTGAAAATGCTGTATCCATGGCGTAGCAAGCAAACTCGAAAGCAGCTAACCTCCGCGCGACGTCCGTTCGGGAGGCTGCCATGTTGGAATAACACACGAAGTCAGTTTCAAGCTAGCCCGGGAGCAGACTTCAAACTTGAGCGGACTTCGACGCAGCCAAGTCGTTCCCAAGTCGTCCTCAAGATCAAGCACGATTTACGACGCGCGGCGAAGCTGTCTTGAGACTGCCAGATGTCAAGTTCGAGCCAAGTTAGATCTCTGCATTCGGGGGTTAGTGACGCCGTGGCTAGAGCGTTGCGGTGGCGTTCCAGGAAAAGTTGACGCCACTGTCGCAACTGGCTGGCAAAACTTGCATCTCAGCTGGCCGTTCTTAACGCTGGGCACAGGCGTCCTATACACAACGTGGCAATGCATGCGCCCTTCGCAGTGAGCACGGCCAAGGCGACGTCATACGGCAGGGGCCGGGTTGGACTGAACGCATCGGGCTAAAGGCAAGCATTGATGCAAGCGCGCGTGCGTTATCGTTCGAGACGGCGCGCCATTTTCGTAACGTCCCTATACCAGATGCGGCCAGCACTTTTTTAAATGGCACAGTAGAGCAGTCACGGCTCCTCCTGACCATGCGATGGTTTTCCGCATGTGTATACAGTGACGTTATCTTGAAATGCTGAAATTTTGTTCCGTACGCCTGCGGGAGTCCAATGAAAGCGTTCAGGGTGTGTCCGCAGGAAGGGAGGATTTTCGAAGAGGGTGTATCACGCGCATTGGAAACGGATCCGGGAATTGCTGCGTACTTGTACGTGGTTAGGACAAGTGCGAGAATGTGCTCAATTAAGCGTGATTTCAACACTTCCACTTTACGCATTTCAAATACGTGACAGCTATTAAGCGTAAGACATGTAGGTATTGGACCGATGTATCGAAAGACTACAGATCTTCGGGTGAAATTTGGGTTGCGGTTGGTGCTGGGGAATACTTGGACTTTCTGTTCCCGACTTTCGATGTAAAATTCACGCACCCACACGCACACACACGCACACACAAAAAGAAAGCAATCAAGAAAATGAGCAACCGGAAATGGGTGTTATTTCTCATCGACGAAAATTGTACTTTTCAGTTCTACGAACTTGAGGACATAAGAAAAAATGCGAACAACCGCGTCTACTTTACTTCAATTTCAACGCATCTATATAGAATGTCCGGCAACTGCTAGGGGCTCGCACGTTTGTTCGTGAAGCACTCGCCTTCCAGATGCTGTCCGTATACTGGCTTTACAGATCTGCCGATTTACAGAACGGCTTTGTTCTCAACGAAATCTCGCAATGAAGCAACAAACGGTATATACCCAAATAAAATGCGCTCACTGCAAACAAATACCCGCCTTCACGCGCATTAAGCTTTCTTTGCTTTTCACCCTGGGGTGCGGCGCGTCAGCGCGGTCGCTTTCTTGCCGAGAAAAGTGTGCCTATCTTGGAGACTGAAAAAAAACGAAACAAAACTGGAGCGATCCCGTAGACGGGTGTAATAATAAAGTTGGCATGTCCTGGAGATAGCGTGTGATCAGTACATGCCTCGATCGTGGGGATCGCGCAATCCGCGGTCCCGTGGGTTCCCGTGAGGGGAATCTCCGCGGTCCCGAGGCCCTCGAGCGGGACGCTGACCCCCCGTATTCTAGAGCGTTCCCCCACTCAACTGTACCTCGACTCAAGCAAGTAGAGGGGTTTTGCTAGAAAGTATAGATAGCAGCGTTGCTCATTGACAGAAGTGGTCACTGAACTTCATGATCATCCGCGACAATTATGGAGAAGTGAATAGTCTTCATCAGTCAATTGGGCGGCGCTGCGTGCTCGACTCGGAGGAGTGGAGGAATATAGCTTCGAGTGCAAGATGGCTTGAGCGTAGCTTCCTTTATGCTGTATAACTTGAAATACGGGGATATAAGCCTTTCTGTAGCGTTAGCAGGGCTTCACCCTTCGGGTGATTTCTATTGCCCTTATACCGGGGCAAGTTGAAATCTATCTTCTCGTTCTTTCTTGTTTGAATGCCGTTGCCGCTGTGAGCATTGTGCCCGCGCCGCGTTGAACTGCATGCGCTCAGTTCTATTTTTTCAGAAAGCGTTATACAAGACGAAGCGCCCGGCACTTAATCTCGCCGGCGTTGTACATTTTACGGTCCCTCGTTTTCGAGCAGACGATCGCGGAGTGCTTGCTGTAGCGTTATTTTCCTCTATGACCGCTGTCACGGCGGTGACACTGACATTGACCTGCAACTTCACGGTGATGTTACCCGATCACCCGAGAATAAATATGTAGAAAATGAAGAAATGTGCGACAAGATACAACGTTGCAAACGCAAGCGGTATAATAGATAAGGCGCAATGATAAACCGGGAGGCAACAATGAGCCTTTTATACGCTCTTTACGTCGAGGCGCTGCGCGTGCCAAGAACGGCAGACTTGGAAAAGAGAAGACGTTCGTTACGTGTCGTTGTCGTCTGCTTAGCGCCGTCTGCGGTGGCGTCATCCGTGGCGTGACGTCTTTTCCAGCACTTACGTTTGGGATACAGTCCACGTGTACGGCGGAGACGAGTTGGCACTAAATTGAGTCTCCATTGTGTCGTGAGAGCTTCTTTCTCAGCAGACGTCTCTTCCGCAGAGCTATGTGGTCGCACGTTGCGCGGGTCAAAACGGCCGTTCGTTCCTAGATCGCAGTTGGGAACGTCTGCCCGCGACATTGCGCAATTCGCCCGTATATGGCAGGTCACGTATGCAGACTCGCGTGACTAACTTTCTGTTTGCGACCAAATGTAACGGTTGGTTAAGCAACGCCTGTTGCAGACAGTTCGACGAAACAACACTGTCTCTACTGTCGGTCTCTATCGGTCTTTCTATCTATTCTATCTGTCTATCTTTCTATCTGTTCTGTCTGTCTCTCTATCTATACTATCTGTATGTCATTCTGTCTACTATCTCCATGTCTTAATCTTTCTATCTGTCCATTCTGTCTCTCTGTCTGTTTCTGTCTCTCCGTTCTATCTACACCTCTCTCCCCTCAGGCGACAGAGAATGAGATTAGGGAAAACACTAGGAAATGAACTTTTTTTTTCATTTGTATTGCCAAATTATTCATAGATGAGGCTTAAATTTGTGATAACCTACGCGACTTAAAGGGATCATCCGGCGGTGCCAGAAGCGTTCGGAGATTGAAAGCCCATTGTATTATATTACGTATAAAACAACCGACATCTATTTCATCAGGCGTCAATAAATCGTCAAGAACTTCACAAAAAGCTTTTCTTTCTCGGGTACGAAACCTGACGTTCGCCTCGTACAATATGACGTAATAGGTACCTAGAAGGCTGCCTGGCGCGATGTGCGGAAAAGCGAGTTATTGAGACACATGTGACGTCACGCGCACTACCAGCGCGGTGATTATTTTTCTTTTATTGCGCGTCAAATAAAACTGATACCGCGCTGCTTTGGCAAGCCTAGCTCAACTGTTAAGAGCCTTTCATATGACTTCACTCGCTTAATGGCATAAAATCGCCAGAACAATTATTTTAAAAACATAAGGGGATGAAAGCGATGAACTTTTGCCGCAGGTAGGATAAGAGAGTAGGCTGTAGAGCAGTGTCTGCAATAACACACACTTGTGAGCCCGCTTCTGCAGTAAAACCGGACTACAATTTGCCGGCGCAAATTCCATTACCTCAAAAGAAAAGTTAAACACTAAACCAGTTTAAAGTGGCAAAGTATTCCTTCAAAACGTTATTCTCGTTAATTTGGCGTCAATAGTTTGATTGTTAGAGGAGAAAATGAAGTTGAAGGATTCCTTTTTTGAAATCCGCGCCTTGACCGCAGGACCGGCACGTCAATATGACGTCAGAGATTATTATTTTTTTTATTTTTCGTACATTGGGTCGTTCTGGTTCAGTAAGCGTTCTTGCAACTTGCTAAGTGCCGTCTTTGGCTTTTTTTTTACTATACAATGCAACCAATCGTTACCGATAAATGCTTAACTAGGCTCGAGCGGACGCCGTCCGAATCGGTGGCGTCACGGTGAACTAGTGCGGGAACTTCACGGTGGCGTCGCCACAGGTCCTTCGCTTTTGTATCTTCTCGGGCTTATGAAGCCTCTTGCCACTATAAGAGTGTTTCTTTTTCTTTTATTGCAAAGAAGGTAATTTACTAAAGCAGCCTAAATATTTTCGTATGTCTTTAGCGTTCTTTCAATCGGTAATGGGAAACACGGAGAACTCGTCACGGCGCCATGGTATCAATCTATTTTCAGTGTCTCTGTATACCGGCAGTCAAAATTCACGCAAGGCGCGCAGCTCGGCACGTCCACCGTGACCTTGAGCTTCGCACACCCTCCGAAGTGCGCGCTACTTTTTCCCGCCAAAGTAGACCGCACAGCACCACGCGGTCGGGCGGTCCTTTTACATCCTCGACACCCGAGAACGAAGCTGCTCGGATAATGCCCGATATAACAAAGGCGTCGCCGGTCGCACGTACAGAACGTCGTCCCACTTCCTCCCGTCGCCCCCCCCCCCCCCCTCTCTCTCTCCGCGAGAGGGCGTAACGTGTCGCATAGAGGGGCGGTGTGCACGCTTCCCGTACGGGTAGAGGTTTAGGCTTACGCTTTGCTACGCACAGACGACGCGGACGACGTTTTTTTATACCTGCCGCCGCCGCCGCGTCTGATACGTGAGACTGCAGCGAATCGCGACACCGCTTGCGCGAGTCGCGCCATGCTTCGTACGCGCATATGCGGGACGTGCGCAGAGCCGCCGCGAAGGTGTCGCCTGTCTTCGCGATTGCGGCTGGCGTCTTTCATTTTTTTTTTTTTTTTCGATCGGACGCTGGTTCCTCATTATTCAACGGCTCGGATGTGCGCGTGGCGCGATGGGCTTGGCTTAAGTCGGCTCGTGCGACAGCCAATCACGAGCGTTGTACTAGGAATGGCTAAGGTGTCGTCTGCTGCGCAGACGACACCTTCCGTTACGAAGAAAATCGGAAGCATTGAAAGCGATAGCGGCAGCCTCGCGCTCTCCTGCCGACAGTAGATCCCCTCCTCCACACAGTTATCGCAATAGGGACGAAGCTGTTGCCTCGCTGCAGCTTCAAACCTTTTCCGCCATCTGTTAGCTTATCCCGCTATCCGCCCTACTCTTTAGTCGTGCAAATGCCCCCATTTGTGAAAAGTAAACGTCACTGTGCCATTTCACAAGGGCATGCTCTCACGCACCCAAGGTCCTCTCTTTCCACAATTCTGCCCATGAACAACACAGGGAGGTTGTGCTGTCCATTTCGGACCCGCGTGGCCAGCAACTGGCGTGGCGGGCCCGACAGGCAGCCAAGTCCGTATAGAGGTCCTGGCAAAGCGAGGCCCCAATTAATCGACAACTCGCGAAACGAAGACACACTGAATATCGCAAATCAGTTTTGCGGAAGCCCTCAATGTGGAGGAAGGTTCAGAAACCTGTCTTTCGCACGGAGCTATACAAACCGGACGTGCGCCCGCGTTTTGGCCAACAGCTTGGATTGACTGGCCCGCAGGATTGGCTGGCCTGCAGCCAACATGCCATGGAGTGCCGGTGCCGTGTGTAGGGTGTATCAGACGATTCCACACTAACTGCAGTGCAACGTGCGTCTGTAATATTGTTTCGTTAACGTGTCACGTGTCTGCCTGCCAAGCTATACACTGACGGGCCATCAAAATTCACAATTGAAACATGCTGACCTGTCGGAGGCATCCCACTTGCGTTTCTTTCGCATAGATGCGATCACATTATTTTTTTTTGGACGATATCAGCGTGTGCATTTTTCAGAAATGTAGAATATAACGAAGCTGTCTTCTTGTCAGAATGGACTTCACTTTAACGAGGCTCGACTGTATGCTTGGTACTGCGAAATAAGCACAGAAATGAGTGTGTTGGCAGTTGGTTTGATGGCAAAGTCAGAGAACAAATGCGGGTAGCAAGGACAAAAAATTATTACCTTGACACTTGGCTGAACCTCCGTGCTACTGGGAACACATTTAATTCTGTCAACATGCGTCGCACGTTAAATTGCAGTGAACGAGAAAAAAGAAAGGGGGGAGAGGGACTTGATTTTTGTTAGTCGCAAACACACGAAGCCAACAGGAAATGAAGCCAAAGACACCGTAGCGAAAATAACTGTAGTTTTAGCTGAAGTTTTAACTGTAGTTTTAGCTGAGGGAAAAGGAGCATGAACGTGGACGAAGCGACAACTTGCAGCTGGCAGGTGCCGAACCCGCGTCTTCCGCATTACGCGTCCTACGCTCTACAAATTGAGCTACGCGGCTGCCGCTCTTTCGTCCACTTGCTTGGCAATTTGTGTATATTTGCTAGATCTGGCCTTGGGAATGTGTTAGCCATCGCACCCTCACGGCCTTGGCAGCGGATGTGATACATACTTTTGACCACAGGCGCCACGTAGTAACGTGAATTTAGGAGGCGACAACTGTTTAATAAACCCTCCTGTGCTGTATACTTGAAGGCATCAAATATGTTAAAGTCGAGACCCTCTCTGTCATTGGGCGAGAAGGACAAGAGGAACAGAGGGACTCGATTTTCTTTGTTGGTAACAACCGTGGAAGCAAACGGACAGTGGAATCGGAGAATGCAGAGGGAGACAAACGTGATGTATGTAGTTGACGTGTAGAAACAAGGGAAGGGAAAATTGAATGCGGACAGAAAAACGACTCGATTCTCCCCCAATTTTGTAAATTGGTGAGTTATCGGCGGTCACTTCGCCTCGCATCATTATGATGGAGAACCCGGCGACGTAAATGTTGCCAGCATTTCCAGTACCATAGCAAAAATTACGCGGATCCCACGCACGCTGGGTATCGGTGAATGTTAAGGCTCCTCGACGGCTTCCATCACATTCGCAATGCGCAATATACCGAGACGTGGATGTTGTCGCAATGCCGGGAGAGTTGTAAGTGCGGGGAGCATGTATAGCGACAATACAAAACGTAACTCGACGTTTAACGTGTCTATGCGGCGTGCAAAGACGTGATCAATCGCGTCTCCCAATCGAGACGTTGGAAAATGTCCTTCAGGGTCGCGCTGAACTGTACGAACATCATTAGAGACATAAACCAGCACCAGACTCTTCCATGCTAACGTCACGGTCGTTTTTCGTGTTTTTTATTCTCCGGAACTTCTATGACCATCCGCCACCTCCATTCGCCGAGGCACAGACGCCAAAACTAAAGTAGACACGCTGTACCTGCGCGACAGCAATATAGTGACTCATCACCGGGATTGGTCCACCCACGCTTTTGGTTGCATTGCCTCCAGGATCGGGTCGCGTTACAAACCACTCTGAAACCTTTTTGTGAGGGCACGTATCATTCACTGGTGTCGGCATAGGCACACCAAGTCACCAACTTTGATTACACACGTAGTCTCCGGGATCTGTCCAGTTTTGAAAGATAACTATTGCTCCCGATACGGGATCCGTCCACTTGGCGAGACAGCGCCCGGCAGCCTCGCGCCAAAAGATGCGGTGGTAGGCAAAGAAAGGTTCGTTTTAATAAACGAATATGTATCGTGGATGATTTTTTTTCGCGACCAACCTAGCGGTATATGTAATATAATTGAGCGTAGTCTCTGAGCGCAATATTATTCTGCACACTCTGGGTGAATTGAGGGGCGTGAGATGTCGCCACCAGCATTGCCGCTCCATTTATATACGTCTCGGTATACACCGTAAACGGGGACACCAGCATGCGGGCAGGTTGAAACTGTGCTGCGTCCGCCTAAGAAAATAATAATAAGCAACCATTTACGTCCACTGCAAGACTAAGGCCCCTCCCACTGATCTCCATTACGCCTGCCCTGTGCCAGCTGTATGCCTGGAAATTTCCTAATTTTCATCACACCACCTATTCCTCTGACGTCCTTGATTGCGCTTCTCTGTACATTGGCAACCATTCGGCATAACTCTAATAAAGCACTGGGTTATCCGCCCCACGCATTACTCGGCCTGCCCTTAACTCCGTTTTTCACCCTATATAATCTTAACTGGGACATCGGGTTCCCCCGTTCGCTCTCTCACCCACTCCGCGGCTGTCCCACGTATGTACTTATACCACAGTCCTTCCATGTAAAAAATTGACAGTGGCTTAGCTCGGCTATGCCAGGATATACGTAGCGAAAGCTAAGGCATAGCATGGTTAGGCTTGGTTAATCTTGATTGCAATTAAGTCGAGGTTAGTCTAGTTGTCTAGCTACGTTGCAGCGTTTAGCCAGTCGTTCGGCACGCTGTTCGTCTGTTTCCTGGGCGATTCGTTTCCTCTTCACCTCGTTCCGATGTCGATTCCAGGCCTCATCCTGCTTATCAGAATCGTCGCCGTCCATACTGCCGCCTCAAATGTGGTCGTGGCGCACGCGAGCTCTCCTTTTCAATCCTCCGTCATGTTATCAGGCATGCGACGCAGCTGGCGAAGCGAGCGGAGGCGAGCGCAACGACGAGGAACGTGGTGTGACGTCACACCAATCGGCGGCCGCGGAAAGGCGCGGCGCTGCGCAGCGGCGGAACACCTGTGGCTCGGTGCTACTAGTGGCGCATGCGCAGTAGTGACTAGGGAGGGGGAGAGAGAGAAATATCCGCGGCGAGGCGCTCGTTGTGACGCCATGTGCCTCCTCGGAGCACGGCCACGGCGAAATCGCAAGTTCGCGGCCAGTAAAGCTTTCGCTTTAAAAACATGGAAGGACTCTGCTTATACTAATCGAGCGCGCACCTCGGCTTGCTTCGTTGGTGGCCGATCGCAGCGACTCCTGGCTGGTGGTAGCGCGTCCCTTCGGAGCGGGAGCAGGGGGAACCGACGGCGACCTGTTGCCCGGTTGCTGCTGCCTGCCCGTTGGTCGTCCGGGCTGGTGTCGCTGGCGTCCATCGCGGTCGCTGTTGGTCCCACCGACGAAGATCCTCGCGCGCTCAGTGTCCGCGTTTGGCCCGGCAATCTGCGCGGCCGCGCCATAGCGCATGCGCGCGCGCCGTCAACCCTCGCTGTTCGTCGTGCAAAGTTTGCTTTAATAGCGTTTCAGTACATTGCACATCTCGGGTCACGAAGTCGGTGCAATTCTCCAACGGGAGGGTCACTTAGCCAACGACGTCTAGGGTTAAACTTCTTGTGCTGTAAAAGTTATTTGAGTGCGAATTTGGCGTTCTCTTTCATATTGGGCTATCACGAAAATTGGTTGGAAGGTTACAAAGCGTATAAAACGCACATCCAGGCCAAACGTTAGTAAAGACCCGTTTAAACTGACAGCCTCCTAAGAAGCTGTTGTAAGAGCTCTGGATGTGTGATGCAAGAAGGCATTTATGGCAGTGAGATGTCGCCACATGACGGCGACCACTGGCTCCTATAGACGTGGTCACAGGGTACCCTAAACGCAGCAAGCGATTGCGCTCCAGTGTAAACGGTGTCGCGTCGCGTTGGGATGATACTCTGTAGAGAACGTAAAACGCATGCAGCTGCCGCGTTCAAAGTTCACGCGTTAACATTGAATAATCTCGCCTGCGAGCTTTAGAAAAGCACGCGGGTTTAAATGTCCCACAAGGCAAAGCGACGTCTCGTATACGCGTGTTTAGCTTGTAGTGTCATGACGCTTCCTCGACGTTAGATCGTGTATACTTCGGCACACGAGCGCGCCTACAGGCGCGTTAAACCATAGCGTAACGACGGAAGAGTCTTAGCTGTGGCTGTCGAGAGCACGTGTTATTCTTGGGTACTTGATAATCCTGGAGGGTGGTAAGGCCCAAACACAGACACAAAGCGTTTTTCTCTACCTCAGTGCGACATACATTAATAGAGTGGATAAGAGTGTGCATCGAAATTAGATAAGACCACCGTTCAAAAAAGGCAAGCAAATACAAGATCCGGTGGTTGAGGCAGCCCACATTAAAAAGCTGGCCTTCCTTACATGCGTCCCCGTGCACCCGCCGCGGTTCCTCAGTGGCTTTGGCGTTACGCTACTAAGCCGAAGGTCGTGGGATCGAATCCCGGTCGCGGCGGACGCATTCCGATGGGGGCGAAACGCAAAAACGCCCGTGTACCCGTACATAAAGTGCACGTCAAGGAACCCAAGGTGGTCTAAATCAATCCGGAGTCCCCCCACTATGACGGCTTGCCTCGTGGTTTTGGCACGTAAAAACCCAGCATTTTAACTTTTTTTTTTACACGTGCGCGCCCCAAAGTGCAAATATCGTTGTTTGCTGTTTCTAGGCGGCCAATATTACATGCTAAGTGTTGCTGACGGTATCACTTGTCCGCATGTACTTTGTCGCAGTCATGACGCCAATTCGACAAAAGAACGGCCGCCTCTGCGTCACATCATTCGTGTTCTTCTTTTCCATATACCCAGCGTGCTTGCGTGGCCGTTGACAGACGACCAATTGACACGAAATCCCATTTCTCCACTAGCTACGCCAAGCGGACGTGGCACTTGAAGAAGTTCGCGCCGCGTGCTTCATTTACCATATGTCCGCAATGCTGTCCATATTCTCGTTTAATTCATACATACCAGGCAAGAAAGGCAACGCCACTTCTCCGACTGCTTTCATTCGCGACCAACAAAATAATGCGCAACAGTTTAAACAAAGACGCGATGTGATTTCATGTAAGCCGTATATATTCGAGGTACGAGTCATGTGATTGGATGTAAGATTAATCCCTGCAGTTTTTGTCGCAACATGTGGCGTACTTTATGCATAGACGGTGTCTCAGTCTGAACCCATTCGCCATTCGAACGAGCCGAGCGAAGGCCGTTCCACGTGGCGCGATTTTCACTCGGCGACGCGGCGACTTTCGTCGCTCCGCGACTGCCGCGATCGCCGGAGCTGCGCTGCGAAACGCGCGCGTGAAACCGCGTTCACACAAGGGGCCTCCGCGTTTTTTCTTGTTGTCTTTCCGCAGACGTTCGTAGCGAGGCTCCCGTGCGTGGGTAATAGAACGCCAATATGGCGGACGCCAGTGCGTGAGCTGAAGAATGGTGCCTGCGCGCCTACCTTGGTAGCCATGTGGGCTACAGTGGTCGTTCCGCATTCGCGCTCCCGGTCCCGGGGAGGAGGTCTTCAAGATGGCCGCCGCCGCCGCTCACTGTACTGACCAGGGTACGTGGTCTTCTTGTTCTCGCTCCCAGTCGATGGCGTGTACCCGCTACTCGAGGGTATTGGCCAAGAATAGAGATGGTGAGGAGAAAAAATGTATAGAGGGAGAAAAAGAAGTGTACAGGAGTACAAAAATTTTAAACATTGGAATTTAATAATAACCATGATTATACGTCAAAGAACAGCTTGCTATATACGCATCATAGCCGTCTTCACATTTCCTCTATACGAAGGTCTGCTGCTACTACCGTGCATGGTTAACAAAGGTTTAAGTTATGTTAAGAAGCTGTGGTTCAGGTTGTATGCAGTTGTAGCGCTAATGGTGGTACTGGCAGTTAGTAGTAATAGTAGTAGCGATTAGTAATTATTGTAATACTATTAAAGGCAGTGGTAGTGGTGCGGTAGTAGTACGTAGTGGGGTAGTAGTAGCACTTCACCTTAAGGCGCGTGCCAGATACCCACAATCAGGCACTGAACCAAGATTGCGCGGTTACCACGAACATTACTAGTAGGCGAAATTTATGAACGATGTCATATTCTCAAGTATATATGTAGAAAAAAGGGAAACAAGACAAGAAAACTCAAAAGAAACGATTTAGCAAGGTAATCGAGTGCTGGAAACACAAGAGCCCATAGTCACACAATATCTTTCACAACTGCTTGTTTTATTCCCAACCGGTCTCTTGAATAATTGTTGGGCTAGTTTGTCTTGCATTGGTGTCGAGGAAAATTAGCGCAAACAAAAGGACCGCTCACACGGGCAAAGTTGTCTCACCGAAGAGTCAACTCACCGTGTCAATTGTCTTTTTGCTTCTGCTAATTTTGCTCGCCACGGTCTCTTGAGAACTGAGAAAAAAAAAAAAAAAAAAAAAAAAAACGAGTAGGCTGTATAAAGGAAGCAGCCGAAGTAGGATACTTGAAGCGTCCTGAGCGTGCTGGAGACGGTGTGTGGGTAACAGGCCGCTGCAGGAAAGACGTAACCAAATACACAGGTGACGTTTATTCAGGCATTAGAAAGGTAACGTGTGCCTAAATTATGTTCCAGCTTGTGGGGAGGACCTTACGGGTCTCATTTTGCAATCGTACTCGCTCCCCATTCGTAGTGAGGCCCGCTTGTTTGACAGAGGTCGTTTGGGGACTTGGGGTAAAGCAATGACCCCCCTCTGCCGGTTGCGCCCGAGGCACCCCTACGCCTCTCCATCCCGCCGCACCCGCAGATGGTTGGGGCTTCTGTGCTTGTCATTTGTTGTGCGTGTTGGTAAACTGAAAGCATATTTAGCGCCAGCAAACAAGGACGGAAGGGAGACGCATTGTGTTGTCGTCAATCTCCTACGCTCGCGCTCGCTATATGAACACGAACACGTTCCGCCGTGGTCAAACGGGTTGAATATTATTCCTCTGTCTTGCTGCCCGAGTCTCCTTGTGCCATTTTTTTGGGACCGTGCATGTTGACCATGCGCAGGGGGCGAGCAAGCGCGAAAATTTTGCGACTTATTGCCCGTTCGTAGGCCTATAGCTCCGAATGAGCGCCAGTTTCGGGTCTGAGCAGTTTCGAGGCTAAAATGAGTGTACATGTGCACGGCCCACCACTGCCGAGCTAAATCTGCTGTCTTTATCATTATTAATTTTATTACATTTCAATTCAGGCCTCGTTATTCTTTTTTTTTCTTGCATCTGTCACATTGAGTTTATTATTTTTCTCGGAATCGCAAGTGGAATTTAATTTCAGCTTTCATTAGCTTTATCCACCCGAGTCTTGCATAATCCCGCATAGTGGGAATTAGCCACGAGTTTAGAGGAAAACGAACGAACGAACGTTTTAATGGAGGCTGATCGAACCGCGACACTTGCAGCTAGCTTCCGTAGACCACTGTTTCCAGAGTTCCCCATAGTAATTTTCACGGGAAATTATATGCATCATTGGAACTATTCCTCATGATGGACGACGCAGTCAAGGTGGCGTTGGTCGCGTAAGGCTCGCAGTCGACAAGGGTATGAGCAGGCGCCATGTGCCACGCACGCTAAGCTTATGCCGCGACCCGTTTCATGTCTATATATCATACTTTGCTGCAATAATTTGCTAGAAGAAACTCCGCTGCAGCGATTTGGAGCTTCAAACGTCATATAGCCGTTATTTAGTGCGCTTTGCGTTTCCGAATGACCAAGCAATCGCAGTTATTTAAACATATCAAGACAATTAGCCTCGGCGGACACGCGCAATCGATGCGAACTGTTGCATTTATAAAGCGACGTGTTGTTGAACGCGATGAGTTTGCAATATCGCCAGCTGTTGGAAGCCAGAAGGACTAAGTTTAAACGAATCCATGTTTATTATTTTTCTCGGATTTGCAAGTGGAATTTAGCTATCCAGAACATTAGCTTTATCCACCCGGGTGTTGCGTAATCCCACATAGTAGGAATTAGCCTGTCATTCCATCATTCCAACTCTGGTTGAAACGCTTAACTCGCAGCTTTCGTGTAGGCACGTAGCATCAGAGTTGCCATCTATCAGTTTTTGTTGGGACTCTAAGCGCAGCTCGAACGAGTGTTCGTGACAGATGAGGTCATAGAGGTCATAGAGTTTTTTTGTGAAAATCACTAGAGGGAGCGGCAAGTATAGTGGTTCATCCATGCGTCGGAATATTGGTATAATATACGTGGATTTGGCTGAGCTTCGTCCTTCTGGTTTCGAACGGATTTGTGACTTTGCAAAGTGATAATTTTCCACAAAATCGTCGACAGCTTATTTTTATGTCCACTGCAGGACGAATTGGAGATGATAAGTGAATTGACGAATTGGAGACGATGAATGAACGGTAAATTGGAGACGATAATTGGAGATCGCCCCTCCCAGTGGTCTCCAATTATCCCTTTCTAGCGCTATCTGATTCCAAGTTGCGCCTGCAAATTTCCTAATTTGATCCCATCGCTGTTGTGATCGGCAGTTCACCCCACGACACCCCTCGGTCACGGCTCGCACGATTATGGGGCACGGGCCGACAGCCTCGTCAAAATGGTTCTCGACACGGATGAATTATGACGAGCGCGGGAACACCTCGTTCAGGAGAGGTTTGAGCAATTAGCAATGATACAGCTGTCACCTGTGAACAGCACAAACTGGCGTTTCCAAGCCGGACACGCGGTCAGTGCGATGATCCGGCCATCGCCTCGGAGTCAGCGAAAAGGACAACTACCTCCCGATTGGTGGGACCTGATGTCATCGGTCTCCTGACACCGGTTCGGTAGGACCTGATGTCATCGGTCTCCTGACACCGGATTGGGAGAAGTGACTATACAATGGTCGCGCAAGGCATAAAAGGAGCTACGGACGCGGGAGTGATCGGCGACTACCACTTCATCATCAACTTTTCTGTTTTACTTTGCATTTTCTTGTACACATGTAAATATATACGTGTTTTTCAAACGCCCTGAATATCGGGCCCAGCCTCACGTTCACCTCACTCCTCCACGAGAAAAGTGGATACCACGTCTTCGGAACCCCACTCGCAACATCGCCTATAGTTCTATGTCGTCTTCCACTGCGCTTCCCTTGCCTTGGCACCCATTCGTTAACTCTAATAAAGCATCGGTTATCTGCCGTACGCATTACACAGTCTCCCCAGCTTACTATCAACTAGAATATCTGCTATCCCCGCTTGATCGCTTATCCACACCGCTCTCTTGTGTCTTTAGGCCACGCCCACCATTTTTCGTTCCATCGCCCTTTGCGCGGACCTTAACTAGTTCTCCAGCTTCTTTGTTTCTGGCCCATATTTTGTAGTACCGGTAGAAAGCAATTATTGTAAATATTTCTTTTCAAAGACAGCGGTAAGCTCCCGGCAATGATTTACGCCTGCCGAATGCGCTTCAACTCATTTTTGCTCATTTGTAAGTTTCCTTCTCATGATCAGGGTCCCATGTCAGTAATTTGGCCTAGGTAAACGGCACCCTTTGTGGTTGTGGTGGCTCGGAGTATATAGGTAAAAAATATGGGTTTCTACGCTCGACAAAATGCTACCTTTTAAATAAATGGCCCAGTGTGCCGTGACTATGTATGTGCGCGCAGAGTCTCTTACTGCCTTTTGAGTTCGAGAAAAAAAAAAAGAAACGAGAATTGCTTCAATATCTAGGGCATATTAAGCGAGTAAAGCCACAAGCTTATGTAAGCTTATATTAAGCTTATGTAATGCCCCTTCCAGGGTTCTTTAAGGGCCAATAAATGATGATGAAGCTCAGGCTAATCCGCGCGTACTGCATGCAGCCACCCTTGCGACGGTCTATCGCTGACCCACTGCGGCGCCGGCGTTCCCCCGGTAGTAAATTTTTTTTTAGCAGGAAAACTCCGTGGCGGTGAGATCGCGTGATGCTCGCCGTTGTCGAGGGGATGGACAGACGTAACGCACTGCGCTACGCTCACGCTACTATCACGCCGGCCTCCCTCCCAGCCGGCCACGTTCCGTGTGTATATACACACACATCGCGCGACGAGCATGGCGTGATGCTCGCTACGCTCGTGCAAGGTTGTTTCCTCCGGCCGGTCATTGTAGCGTCGTCGCCGTCGCGGCCGCACGCGCTGTAAGGCTTTTTTTTTTTTTGCAAATTGCCCCGCTCGCGTCGCTTGTCGAGCTCTCTTGACGCGTTCGCAGCGCGCGCCGGGGGAGCGTCACGTTAAGATGAGCGACGTGACAGCGGTTCTCCAAACGCGGTACATTGCGAAAGACCGTTGTCTGCTCACTGCACACTTATAGGTGCAGCGAACAGTGCCGTATGGGCATATTTTTTTCAAGCGTGAAGTGCTTCTAGCAACCGTTGACGCGCCCTACGAGTGACCTTGAGCCAAAAGACAGAGACCGTTATCCGGGGGCACTCAAACGAGAACATCCGGGCAAGTTGCGAGAGCAAAACGATTTCGTCCGGGCGACCAGCCGAAACTTAACGCGGTCTCTGGCCGCCAACCCCTTGTACAGGACCGCATTACACACGCTAGTTACATTCCAAGAAAGTTACAAAAAATGTTGCTTCCGATTTCTTCCTAATGTCTGTTCACAACATCACTCAAGCTGTAAGTTCTCTACGCTGAAGATTTATGGGTAATTTCCAATAGCGACGTTCAAAAGGCAGATACAGGGCACCATACACTTCATTGTCATCTTTTGGTGCTGAGCGCTCTCGAACGCCAGCGGTCCGTGAGTTCCGCGGTGCGGGTTTTACGTCGCCTCGAGAGATGGCGCCACGCTGCATGGCGACTCCTTCAGGCTCTTCTATCCGCAGCGGTGGCTTAGCAGCTACGGTGTTGCGCTGCTTATAGCACGAGGTCGCGGGATCAAATCCGGAGTCCCCCACTACGGCGTGCCTCATATAATAAAATCGTGGTTTTGGCACGTAAAACCCCAGAATTCATTCTAGCTGGGCAGTGCGCTCTGTCTCCCTGGCATCTTTCGCTGCCGGTCGTGCGACCTGGAGCCGGTTTTCGTCTAGCTTAGCAGCGTCCATATGGACTAGCGCACAGTATGGCATGGTGTTGTGCGGTGCGGTGAGGTGTAGTGCGGTGTGGTCTTGTGCGGTGGAGTGCGGTGAGCTGTAGTGCGGTGTGCCGCTGCGAACACGCACTACGCCCATCTTAAGTTTGAGGCTAGTATCACCTCCAACCAATCTGCTTTGCCGGTTGCCATTTCGTGCTTACATTTACTCTAGATTACGGGAGAGCCGGGACTTTTTTTTTTCTTTTTCATTTCCCGGTTTCTTTCAGGCTTGGAAAAAAAAGCACTTTTATGTAGCACGTATTGAGCAACAGAGAGGTGTTCCGGGAATTTTTCAGGATAGTCTACAATTTCATAATTTACGCTCTTGCTCTTTGAATATGATATTTGAGCAATTGCAGTTGACTAATTCATAACTAATTATGTAATTAGACGAAATAAACACACACACACACACACACATATATATATATATATATATATATATATATATATATATATATATATATATATATATATATATAGAGAGAGAGAGAGAGAGAGAGAGAGAGAGATTTTGGCATTTTGGCACAAGTTACGTGGGGCACCCGTAATACACTGTTGCGTGCGTCGCCCGCACTTGCGTCGTACGCGACAGAATCGAAAGGTCCCGTGTTTATCATCGCACAAGCCGATCACAACAAAAGTGTCAGTTTCTGTCCAAATACGAAAGCGGAACGCGAGAACGTTCTCCTTGGGTATGCGTTGAACCCACTTGTTGAAAAAATATTGGTTGCTGCGTTTAAGAGAACAAGTAAAACTGCGACAATTGTTTGGGTGATATATTTTACTTATTTAGACCCGGAATTCCTTTTTATAAGCCAACGAAAATTAAAGATGAAGTCGAGCATTTAAGTTTTCCAAATCACTATACCCGCCAATGAACAGATATTTCAATTCTGTAAGTGTTACCTTGAGAGTGGTCTTCGTATGCCTCGTGCAGCAGAGAGAGAGAGCTACTGAAGAGAACAAGACGATTTCACTAAGCTTTAATGAAATTTCTTGCATTTGAGAGAAAAGAAATTTAGCAACTATAGGAATCAAAATATTGATTTAGGACCTCAAAATTGGTTACAAGTACTACCGAAAATTGGAAGGTTGTGTATCAGATACGGAGCTTACAAACTCGAAACTGCCCCGGAAACAAGTATCTCTGCTGTGATCGAGCTGCATCGGTTACAGCATCTAAAGCGTACAAATTTGATGAGTTGACGGCTTGCGTGAAATAGTTGAAATACTTATGATGATTCTGCAAGTCACTCTCACAAATTAGGGGCACGTTTGGGGGTTGTATGTAATGAATCAGTTTCTTACTCTTGTCTTAATAGGTGTGCTTTACAGAATTTTGATATTGCTTCATTACGTTAAAGAAGTGAAAAATTGAACTTGTGTTTACTTTTTTTTTTCAGTTCCGCAGTCTCAAAAATTTCCGAAAAAAAAAAAATAAAGCTTACCACGTAAGAAATATCTGCCTCCTACAGTCACTATAGACGTTACATACATACTTTCAATGCAAGAAACCTAACTTATTATTAGGCTACGTTAGCTTAGCTTGCCGAATTTGTGTCAAATATGGTTTAAGGAATGGCGAGGAAAACATTTTCTCCGTCCTATATATTTAGATAGGAGCTCCCGAGGTAAAAATTCCTCGTTAGAGCTGATAGTGGAAATTTTGTTTACGTATGGATGCCTGGTCCCTAAAGTCGTACTTGTGGCTGAGCCAAGCACCAAGGAGAACCGAAAGTTTAGCCGCTTGCGTCTTATCTAATAGGAGGCAGAGCCTATAAGCCGATGCCGGCTGACAAAAGAGCGATAAGAGTAGAACTGCGGGGCTGGAAAGCCTGAAACAGTGTGCTCTGGCGAGCCACTCGTCGTTCCTGTAAAAGTAACAAAAAAAAAAAAAAAAAAGAAGAAGAAAGAACGAGGAAAAATAATGCTGGCACGTTTGACCCTTAGGCGCATATTAGGTCCCTGCCCTTACAAAATTTTTTATAGAAAGTCTATAGACAGTCTATAGGCATCTATAGACTGTCTATAGACTTTCTATAAAAAATGTAAGGGTGGTAGCTTTCCGTCAATGCAGTGTCAAGCACTTGATGTCTCGCATGATTATCTTTTATTAATCGGCTGCCTTTCAGAACTCTAGCTGTGGTGCGTGCGTGTTATTCAGTAGTAAATCGCAATCGCTGTTGTTTCCGCTTTCGACGTGTGTATACCGTGGCAATCTACCCATCCAAGGTAGATGCCGAGTACCCAAAATTGATTTGTTTGTAGTGCATGCTTGCTTTGGTTCCAGTTAAGCGAAGCATCGCGTACAGTTCTCCCAATCCAAAGTAGATCCTGAGAACCCAAAATGGATTTTTTTTGTAGTTCACGCCTGCTTTGGTTCCAGTTAAGCGAAGCATCGCGTACAGTTGTGACGCTCAGTTCGGCAGCTGCGACGCCGTGCTTTAGTTGCCATGGCAACATTCAGCTACGCACGGTGACGCACAAGGACGCGCCAATGGCCGCGTTGCAAGGCTCGCGCCGATGATACACGCTAGAAATCGCATGTAAAATATGGCAGCAGTGGGGTCAGTATTGTAAGGCTATGATTGTCATGAGCCAGAACAGTGCACCAGAATAAATGCCTAACGTGACTGTCCCATGGCACTTTAACACATTATTTTTTACTGTTGTTGAAAGAACCAGGGGCGCGCAATGCCTAGCCTGACGATAACGCTCCATTTCGGTCTCTCTCTCTCTCGCGCGCGCGCGCGCGCGCGCGCGCTCACGCTCTTTTGTTAGCGCCGCCAACTATTTATAGACGCGTGTGACCGTCTGTGAAATTTGGCTGAGCAAGCCCACGTAAATTTATCAGAAAGGACATGCTGGCGGCAAGAGCACCTGCGCTAATTTCGCAAAAGCAGGTAACCGCTTCCATTCGCATATATACCGTCCGCTATTCTTAAATACCGCAACTAGGTATGGTACGAGTGCCCGATATGCGCGAGCAAACACGGCACAGTCGGGAGTGTCGCGTGGTGGTCGTCTGCTCGGCGCCCGTTGGGTTCATTGTTTACGCGTCGTCTGCTCGTTCGCCTCACACCTTGCTGAACGCGCACGCCCCGCAGTGCCACACGGATGAAGATAAGCGCGACAGCCGGGTTTCCCGTAAGCAGCCGGAAAAAAAAGAGAGTATACCGTCAATGAAGCTCGGCCTTTCGCAGAATCGGACTAGCAGGCGATGGCGCATGCAGGCTACGTGGCGTGGTACGACTTTTCGCATTATCGCAGTACTTCTTCCTTTTCTCCTTCTTTCCTTTTCTTTCTTTTTCTCGTCCTTTAGTTGTACGCGCCTGTCCCCCTTTCGCGGAATGCGCGAAGGCGGCGCTTCGTTCATTTTCCTTCCGCGTGAAAGTTTAATTAATACGGTGCGTCAGTGTCTTCTATATATTATAACTGTTAAAGTGAGTGCATGTTAAATTCTAGTTGGCAAATCAGTTCTGCGAAAGAGCGCAAGGGGCAAGAAGGTTCCTGAAATAAAACTGCCGCCCGCACGGTCCGTGCGCTTCGAGTTGACTAATTCGACTTTGCTCTGCCGTCTGCTAGCGTCCTTATTAGCTGAGATGACGGAGCGACCGCCGTGGAGAGGCGTTGGACCCGGGTTCGGTCTCCGTACCAGGATAAATTTTTTCAACTGCGACGCTTTCTCGGTGGAAAACCCTTACGGGTTTCCTGTAAGTTTCCTGCTAATGGGGTAAATAACTTTTTTCATCATTACACTCGACTGGGCAGTCTAGCGTCTTGAAGTTGTACAGAGGGGTTCGAGGCATGCAGTAGTGGGTTGGGAGAGGGGGGAGGGGCGGGGCATTTAGGTTTAAGTTTGACCATCTGGGGTTCTTGAACGAGCACTCAAAGCGCCAATACACGATCACTTTTTGTATTCTTACGCCATCAGAGTGTGGGGTACCGCAACCGGTAGTTGAACCCACCACCATCGCACTTAGCTGCGGAATCAGCCAGTGGGCCATCCACCGCAGGGGTCGCACATTCATTCATTCATTCTGTACTGCTGGCATTTTACAGGCACATACACGTGTGAACATGCTAGTGGGTACAAAAAACAAAACAAAAAAAAAAGCTGCTTGGAAGTAGACGAACATCAAATTAAACGCCCCGACAACTGTTCCTCGCTGGCAAGAAAAAAAATAACGCAACACAAGATATATTAGTTGCCTCCATATAATGTGATGGCAGCTGGTATAAACTGTTCGAATTTCCCCATGCACTCGGGAAAAGAACAATCTCTCAAACTATTGCCAAGTAGAAGAAAAAAGACAGGAAACCGAGCTGGCGGTCGAGTTAATCCTTGTTATTGAAGATCTGTTGAGTTTATGTGAAACTCTGTGTAGGGGGAAGAATTCTGAGTGCGAGCTCAATGTGCTGGTACCGTTGCAAAAATCATTGCATTTTCAGTAGCATCTCAACAGAAAGTATTTGAAGACATCAAATAGTCAATAAAAACACGACAGGTTTCCTATGACGACAAAGGACAATAAATGCTCGGAAGAAGCGTAAACTGGGCGAGTTGGTTACGTACTCGTTCTGATCACGTTGGGCCGTCGTTGTCCAATTTTTCGTTGTCTCATTTCAGCAATAAGTGACTTGCATATGTTGCTTGCTGCCGTTGCACCTTCACAAGACAACGAAACGGCAGTCGTGGCTCATTGACGGTCTTTTTATTTCCTGCTGCTTATGTCTGCCGATCACTTTCATATACCTTGCACGCGCAGCAACCGCCGAATGCAGCTTTGTGCGTATGAATAATAAGTCGTCAGTTCTGCAAAAAAATTCGCGAGGCGGAGAAAGTTTCATGAAACGGAACGTTATCATCCACTTGACGATAGCGCGAAGACACACTGGAAACCCACATAGTTTAAAATGGTATGCCGGGTCCGCCCCAGGAATTTCACGTTGGTCCCTGTTTCGATCCCCGGAACAGTATGACTTTTTTCTTTAACTGCGAAGCTTACTTTTAGAGGAGCACTGTGCGGGTCTTCTCTGTAACTTCGTGCTACCTTAGGTGGATGACAATTTGCCCCTTTAGTGAGTAAAATAAGACTCCATATAAAAGCAATAGAATTTCTATGCCGACATTTATGGGGGATGTAGAGACACGCTGTCGTGAAAGCCTCCCAGCTTTCGACGTATCCGCACCTCATCCCCTCCCCCCCTTACATGTTACCTTATTGTTCATTTCCAGCCACCGCGCTCAGAAAAAAAAAAGAAGACTTGGCTCGTCGTAATGACCTCGAATGCATACGTGTCCGAGCGCTTTGGCGGAAAGAAAAACCCGCGCCTCGGAATATAAAGCGAGGAAAACTTCCCGCGAATCCAATGTGCGAAGTGAGTTTTGCGGGGGGGTCACTTCCTTCCCGTTCTGCTGACGTCACGAGTAGGTCGCGTTGGGCAATTCAGTGGTCACGCAGAATGGTGTTTCCGTTCCACGTGTATGTCGCCGTGGCGCTGCTAAATAACGTTGCTATTCGATCGGGCTTATTGGAGCTCCGTAAAAGGCAATTATGAGGAAGGTATTACGTCGATCGGGGGCCAACTCCGATTTCCATATTTAGATAGCTGTGAAACGCAGAAATGCTCTAAAAAGAAAAAGGCTGAACCGATTTGCATATTTCTTTTATTTAAGAGAAAAAAGTTAAATTCTATCGACAGTAGGTAGTAGCATTTTAATGCAAGGATTCATAGCTTTTGCACAAATTGTCTTTAATCAAATACTTTTTTTGAAAATCCTCTAGGGCACTTGGAGTCCGAATACTACAGGACTATTTGCTGGCCGTTCATAGTGATGACTCATCACTGATGTTAGGTCATGCGGCGTTGCAGGCTGTTTATTGCGACTGCCGCCGAGCAAACTCCTATCTGACCACTAACGTAAAGCCGCTGAAAAAAATTACGGATTTCTGGATAAGCGACGGTGGCTCCACGGTTCTTGCTGACTAAAGGTGCGCATAGGGCGTGCGTTGTTGTACACATCACGTCGCAGCCATCTTCATACCCCTGTCAAGCGGGCAAGTTAAGTGCACTTACGACGAGTGCACTCGGTTTTTAAGTGCACTTTCCCAAATCTTAACGTCGCAGCGAGTGTACTCTCAGATGAGTGCACTCAAGTCGGAGTACGTTCACGGAACGCACTTTGCTGGCCGAGTGCGTAGCCTCGCCGCCAACGGTTTGAAGGAGTGCCTAGCCTCGCCACCAACGCTTTCAAGGACGCAAAATGTAATGCATAGAAAAAGGACACAAAAGTTCATTTCAGTTATTAAGCAGCTTTTAACAATATAATTTGTGTTTAGCGAGAAGCGAAACAGCACAATAAAGAAACGAATTTATCATGTACGCAACTAACGGCGCCAAAATGATGCGGCACTAAGGTGCCGCCATGTTCATTCAGTTCGTGTTTATTTTCGCGGGAAAGCGTGCTGACCACGCCAGTCGTGCTTTGAACCGTGTGCGTGGCATTTTGCAGTGTACCTAAATATCGAACTCGCCGTCTTTGCTCATATATACTCGCTCATATTCTGTTCTAGCAAGATCATGAGCAGGATCAACTGCTGCACGCCCCCGTGTTGTTTTGGATTGGCTAGGCATTCGTCTTGGCCAGCATTGACTTGCAACCCGCTTAAAACATCTTCGTTTTTTGTTGAGACAAATAGATGAAGTTTGTTTTTATATATAATTCTACAATCGCTTTTTAGCAGCTTTCTCTTGTTAATTTGCGTCTTTAAAAACGCGCTCTTAATCTGTCGCCATTTTTTTTTACTGCGAGTGCACTCTGTTTTCCCGTTAAGAAGCGCGTTGCCTAAAGTGTGACTCAAGGTCCCTAAGTGCACTTCCCGTAAGTGCACTTAACTTGCCCGCTTGACAGGGGTATAAGGCGACTTAAGTGGGAGTAGGGCGACTTAAGTGGGGGCTAGGCCGACTCGAGTTGGAGTAGGGCGATTCGAGCGGAGTAGGGCGATTCGAGTTGGAGTAGGGCGACTTAAATAGGAGTAGGGCGACTTGAATCGGAGCAGGGCGACTCGAGTCGGAGTAGGGCGGCTCGAGTCGGAGTAGGGCGACTCGAGTTTGGAGTAGGGCGATTTGAGTTGGAGTAGGGCGACTTAAGTTGGAGTAGAGCGACTTAAGTGGGAGTAGGGCGACTCGAGTTGGAGTAGGGCGACTTAAGTTGGAGTAGGGCGACTTAAGTTGGAGAAGGGCGACTCGAGTCGGAGTAGGGCGACTCGAGTCGGAGTAGGGCGACTCGAGTCGGAGTAGGGCGACTTAAGTTGGAGTAAGACGACTTAAGTGGGTGTAGGACGACTTAAGTGGGTGTAGGGCGACTCGAGTTGGAGTAGGGCGAGTCGAGTTGGAGTAGGGCGACTTAAGTTGGAGTAGGGCGACTTAAGTTGGAGTAGGGCGACTTAAGTTGGAGAAGGGCGAGTCGAGTTGGAGTAGGGCGACTTAAGTTGGAGTAGAGCGACTTAAGTGGGAGTAGGGCGACTTCAGTTGGAGAAGGGCGACTCGAGTCGGAGTAGGGCGACTTAAGTTGGAGTAGGACGACTTAAGTGGGTGTAGGGCGACTTAAGTAGGAGTAGGGCGAGTCGAGTTGGAGTAGGGCGATTTGAGTTGGAGTAGGGCGACTTAAGTTGGAGTAGAGCGACTTAAGTGGGAGTAGGGCGACTCGAGTTGGAGTAGGGCGACTTAAGTTGGAGTAGGGCGACTTAAGTTGGAGAAGGGCGACTCGAATCGGAGTAGGGCGGCTCGAGTCGGAGTAAGGCGACTTAAGTTGGAGTGGGACGACTTAAGTGGGTGTAGGGCGACTCGAGTTGGAGTAGGGCGACTTAAGTAGGAGTAGGGCGAGTCGAGTTGGAGTAGGGCGACTTAAGTTGGAGTAGGGCGACTTAAGTTGGAGTAGGGCGACTTAAGTTGGAGAAGGGCGACTCGAGTCGGAGTAGGACGACTTAAGTGGGTGTAGGGCGACTCGAGTTGGAGTAAGGCGAGTCGAGTTGGAGTAGGGCGACTTAAGTTGGAGTAGGGCGACTTAAGTAGGAGTAGGGCGAGTCGAGTCGGAGTAGGGCGACTTAAGTTGGAGTAGGACGACTTAAGTGGGTGTAGGGCGACTCGAGTTGGAGTAGGGCGACTTAAGTAGGAGTAGGGCGAGTCGAGTTGGAGTAGGGTGACTTAAGTTGGAGTAGGGCGACTTAAGTTGGAGAAGGGCGACTCGAGTCGGAGTAGGGCGACTCGAGTCGGAGTAGGGCGACTTAAGTTGGAGTAGGACGACTTAAGTGGGTGTAGGACGACTTAAGTGGGTGTAGGGCGACTCGAGTTGGAGTAGGGCGACTTAACTAGGAGTAGGGCGACTTAAGTTGGAGTAGGGCGACTCGAGTCGGAGCAGGGTGACTCGAGTTGGAGTAGGGCGACTTAAGTTGGGGTCATCATCATCATCCTGGTTACGCCCACTGCAGGGCAAAGGCCTCTCCCATACTTCTCCAACTACCCTGGTCATGTACTAATTGTGGCCATGTTGTCCCTGCAAACTTCTTAATGTCATCCGCCCACCTAACTTTCTGCCGCCCCCTGCTACGCTTCCCTTGGAATCCAGTCCGTAACCCTTGATGACCATCGGTTATGCGTCCCTCCTCATTACATGCCCTGCCCATGCCCATTTCTTTTTCTTGATTTCAACTAAGATGTCATTAACTCACGTTTGTTCCCTCACCCAGTTTGCTCTTTTCTTGTCCCTTAACGTTACATCAATCATTCTTCTTTCCATAGCTCGTTGCGTCGTCCTCAATTTAAGTAGAACCCTTTTCGTAAGCCTCCAGGTTTCTGCCCCGTACATGAGTACTGGGAGTTAGGGAGAGTTGGAGTAGGGCGACTGAAGTAGGGTTGCTTGAGGTGGAGTAGGCAAGGTATATGTAAATTGCCAGCGAAGCTTCCATAGAAGCCCACATGTCAAGAAAATGGCGGCTCGTTGCAACCGTCGCTATCTACGTATCGTGGGGACAACTAACAGCAAGCAAAAAATAAAAAAAGTGACGCCACAATCGGAAATGGCAGTGACGTCAAGATTGTATGCTGCTTGGAGCGAATGTTTGAATTTCTTTGGCGTCCGGCATTTCGACCGCTACGCCAGAGGTTATTTTTCTTTTTAGGCTGAGGCGAGCTTGCGACTCGCTTCAGCTGAAACGTCAGCGTGTCCTTTAACTATAGGAGTGGCGTATGTCTTAATCTGAACACAATTATTCTGTTATTGACGGCATTTGCTCCAGTAGCTTCCTTGGGAAAGTGAGCGAATATGACGGAAATAAATGACACTACCACAGGGGTTTCAAATGGAATTTCACTTTTATTCGTCTAGAATAATGCAACCAATATAATTGACCAAACAAAACATGTTTAAATAGATGAAAAGTACTATGGCCAGCAGACAGTCGTAATGTATAGCAACATGCGGATCGTTTTCACAGAATCATTCGTAATTCCTTGCAACACCGTGTATTCATATGCAACAGTTAGACAAAACAACATTGCCCCATGTTATCGTTTAGAAAATATTCGACTTACTAATTCTGCTGCCCGTCGGACACTCATCACCCCTGTATTCAAGAACGCAACTTAAGTTGAAGCACATGCTTGACTTAACTTCAGTGACGCCTGTCGTGAATGCGCCGGAGGAAATGCAATGAGCGTTCTGGGGACATTCACGTCAAGCGTCATTCAGATTAAGTAAAGCATGGGCTTCAGCTTAAGTTGCTTCCTTGAATATGGCGGTCAGAGCTTGTGTTAGGGAAAGTAAACGAACATGGCGCGGTGTTTCTTCGCGGAGCGTTCCGCATTTATCGTCACGACGAGACAAGCGCGTCGGGTGCCGCAGCGTGAACTTTAACGATAACAAAAAAATCTGCACTTGCACCTTTCGCCAATAAATGCCATGCGCTAGGTCACGTAAAATTTGAAGTGAAGCGCACGCCACACTTTGGACAAACACGCAAGGAAAAAAGAAACTCGGATGAAACCGCAGCGTTCAAGTGAGCAACGCCATTCCGCACGACAAAATAGCTTGTTTGCGCAGTCTTGCCCCATAATCACTGGTTCGTAGGGTTCACCAAGAACGAACTAATAAATTGTTAAATAGGAGTAAATTACCATTTCTTGTTTTAGTACAGGTAAAATACTTGAAACGGGATATTTACTCGTATGACGGTATACGGATTAAAATGTTGGAACATTTTTTTTTCACATAGGTTTTCTAGTTTCAGTGTTTGTGCCCCCTCACCTAGTGGCGCTTCAATCTTGCACCACTAACTGATGTCTTTGGCGATTGGTTTTGCCACACTTTTCGTTCCGAGCTTCGCGACCTATTTAGATGGATCTTGGCGTAGGGCTGCTTGAGGTGGAGTAGGGCTGCTTGGAGGTTGAGTAGGGCTGCTTGAGGATGAGTTGGGCTGCTTGAGGTTGAGTAGGGCTGCTCAAGTTTAGTAGGGCTGCTCGAGGTGGAGTAGAGCTGATGGAGGTTGAGTAGGGCTGCTTGTGAGGGAGTAGTGCTGCTTGAGGTTGAGTAGGGCTGCTTAAGGTTAAGTAGGTATGCTTGAGGTGGAGTAGGGCTGCTTGAGGTGGAGTAGAGCTGCTTGAGCTTCAGTAGGGCTGCTTGAGGTGGAGTAGGGCTGTGTGAGGTGGAGTAGGGCTGTTTGAGGTGACGTAGGGCTGCTTGAGGTGGAGTAGGGCTGCTTGAGGGGGAGTAGGGATGCTTGAAGTGAAGTAGAGCTGCTTTAGCTGGAGTAAGGCGACTTAAGTTGGAGTAAAAGAAATTATAGTTCTTTAAGGTGGATAAAGGTGAATTAAGGGTGGTACAAAGTAGAGCGAGGTGGATTAAGGTAGAGTTAAGGACGCCTGACAATGTGTGGCGTCGCGTATCTTGGTCATGTTATAACTGGAAGTGAAGTTGGTTCCGAGATGCTCACGTATGACGTCATGTGCCACGTCATTAAGGATATAATGACGCAATCGCAATATGAAGTGTAGTAGCTACTTGGAGATGAGCTCTGAATGGTGGCGGTGTGGTGGTTAATGAACGCAGAGAAAGGAACGGGAAGAACGGAACGCAAAGACGTAGTATAGTACTTATTAAGTATTTAATGTTAATAATGAATGCTTCGGCATTCAAATTAGGTAACGATACTTAATTTACTGTCAATTTTCTTCCTCCATTGTTAGAGTTGTAAACTTGATGCTTCAATTTGAATAAATTTTGCGAATTTCAAAAACATTTGCAACATATTGATGGCCCCAGGAAAAATAAAATATGTTCCCTACAGTTGATTTAAATGCAACAAAACATATCTCTAAATTAGGTTCAGTAGATGCAGAGGCAAACGATTTTTCACATTCTCAGAAATTTAGCTTGGAGCTCCTGGGCACAGGCTTCCGCATAACGCTTGATGGACAGACGGGGCGCCATCACTTGTCCTTCAAACGTTTTAAGTTCTTATAGTCTTACGCATGTCTTCTATTTGTTTATTAATGGAAATATGGAAATGTATGTAGTTACGTGAATGCTATTTTATATATATATATATATATATATATATATATATATATATATATATATATATATGCATTTCTTTTGCGCATGTATTTACGTACGTATTGCTTATGGATATGTGCATGCGCGTGCGTGCGTGTTCTAGTGTTTATGTCACTTTTCTTTTTGTAATGGACGAGCAAACGTAAGCTTTACTCTCGTCACTCACCGTGGTATGTCATTCTCTTCGAACTCTCAACAACAAATATTTAAAAAAAACGTAATTCAGACAGGTTATACGCGTTCGCCCTTGAACAGTGAAAATCCTCCGTCATCGCTCAAATCACAGTCGGGAACATCCGATGCATCTGTGGCGACGTTACGGCGGGAATCCTAATGGCGAAAGCGAAGAAACAGCGGACCATGCAAAATATACAAGAAAGAAAGAACAAGCAGAGGTTCTTAAGTTATGCATTTCAGTCCTTGCCGGCCGCATATTTCTTTCTTTCTTTCTTTCTGAAATGACAGGGGGGTAGTTTCGGCATTTGCGTCAGTGCTAATCTGCACAGGTGTACCCCAGCACAGGTCCAGAAATACAGCTCGTAAACATCAGGGCATGTTCCAGGAAGCCTTTCCGTAAGTTTCCACGCCATTCGCGGTAGCCGTAGCGGTCGGGTGATCTCGCAGTGTGCGTTGCAATGAATCTACTACGCTGTTGCAATCATCGCTTCTGTCACGACGTCGACCGAGATGTACAGGCCTTGCGAACTGCGTTTATTTACATACGCGTGCCCGCTGAGGCAATGTCGTTGCAACGCTCTCGAATACAGGCGCGTTAGTACTTGTTAGCCGACCTTCTCTCTTTCTTTTCTTTTTTTCGGATATTTTCTTGCCGCGGGAGCTCAGGGGCTATCGAGTTATGCTGTTGAGCTTGAGGTCGCGGCTGCGCTTCCGGCTTCGGTGGCCACATTCCCATGTGCGGGAGGAGGAGCGGGGGGGGGGGGGGGGGGGCTGGAATTTAAAAAAGAAAAGACTCGTATTCTTAGATTTAAATGCACGTTAAAAAAACCCAGATGGGCAAACTCAATCTGGGTGACTCAAACTGCGACAAATTTTAGAGCCCCTCAGTACAAAAAAGGAACTTAAATAAAAGTGAGGAAACCCGCACCACCAAAAGGTGTCGCAGGTGTTTAAAGCCCGTCAAAAGAAAATTAAAAGGCGTAGAAAACCCAAAAAGTGAATTTAGTAAGAAGCCCATTGTCGAGGACTAGCCGAAGCACCAAAGTAGAGTTAAAGGTTAACATAAACATACGATGACAAGCGGGTAAAAGGTCTGCATTGAGGGGGTATGTAGCGTCTGTCGCTTTCCATACGAGTGCAGATTTTCTTCTGGGAAACGACTCTGTTCTTTGACGTGTTTACATGGCACGGCTGTCTTGAACTGCTCGCATCGGCAAGCGATTGTTTCTTGTTATCCACCGCGGTGGATTTGTAGCTACGGCGTAGCATTGCTAACCACGACGGCGCGGTACCAAACCCCTCCCTACTCCCCCCCTCCCCCCCCCCCCCCCCCCACACACACACACAGCGGCCGCATCTCCATGGGGCGAAATGCAGAGAAACCCGTGTATCTTGCTTTGGATGTACGTTAAAGGGCCCCTCACCAGGTCTGGCCGTTTTGAGTTGGCTAGTGCCGTGCGCACAATGAGCGCTAACGTCGTGTCTGATAATACGTTCCTAGCACTGTGGAAAGGGCTTAAATTTCAAACCGAACGCCGTTTGCCCTTTTCCTCTAGGGCCCCTCACTCACGGCCGGAGAGCCAACGCATATCGCACAAGTGCGCCTACGCACATGGCACTGCTGTGACGTCGCTCGCAGTGACACGTGGCTTCGAGAATTATTCGAGGCAACATCTGTTATTTGTGTAATCTGCTGCTTCAATGGACGAATTAAAGCTTAGAGAAATAATGAAACACGCAAACCGAATGTCTGCGTGCTTTTGTTTTACTTCGCACCGCAGCAAGAGAGCTGTACTGTCATTTGAACTATATCATCTGAACTATGTCAATTTCTACCGTGTTGCAGCGCGCGATCATGCTGTTTGATCCGCTTGCGTCTGTCTCAGTGTTCGTGTAGCGCTGACTTATACCGCTAGTCAGGTATCCTCGTGCACAGCGCGCAAAATCGCGCGCCGCGCGAAACGAGACAATCGCAACCTCTCGCGCGCGACGCCGTCAGCGGCAGTGCGCAGCGCAGCAATAAAGCGAGAGAGAGAAAATTAAGGCGGGGCCCTTGACGTATGCCTCACGCGATCCTCGGGAATGCAGGGAAGGCATATCGCTTGCGGAGGCTAGAAGGGGCAAGTGGAGAGAGCGTCTAGCTTGTCACTGGCCCTCGCCTCCTGAAATCGTGGGTTCGCGGCACTGAAATTATTTCTTTCTCGGCTATTAGTGAACCAATTTGAAAAATCCTTGCGGCAGAACGCTCCCTAGAGGGCACGTAACAACTTCCAGCTTGTAACCGAAATTTGCTATGTGGCCTAGTGAGCGGCCCTTTGAAGAACCCGAGGTGGTAGAAATTAAGGCGGAGGCGCCCTATACTACGGCGTGCCTTATAACCATATCGTGGTTCTGGCACGTAAAACCTCAGAACTTAGTTATTATTTTCTTGTTGGTTGTTATTTCTGACAGTATATAGCAATCTTGGCTCTCGCAGATCCCGTAATACCATATCCGTAGGTATAAAGACAATGCCGAATGAAGGATATCACAAAACCCCTTCAACAGTGACTAAAAAAAAGAAAGGAAATATAGCTTGGGACAGCGCTTTGCATGGCAACCTCCACTCGCTGGCCGAGTGCGACATTAAAACAAAGAACTCCGATCACTCGATGGTGAACACGTGAGCCTTGTTCCTGAAACGATTAATTACGCAGCGTATTCTTTTTCTTATTCTTATTGTCGTTGCACGTAATAGATGCCGCATCGTGGAGGCTCCAGCTACTTTTCTGGTTTGACGTGTGATGAAAAAAAGAAAACAAAACAACATTGCGAAGGCTAATGCATTACAGAGACGCACAAAGAGAGCTTACAAATTGTTTAAGCAAAACACTTCTCGAATCGTAACAGAGATACCGCACGAAAAGACAAGTTCAGTTCAGCCTCTCCGAGGGGATAAAACAAAAACTACTAATGAGGTGCCGATGTTTTATTCTCTCTATGAAAGAAGCTCCATGGTAATTCATTAAAGGTCACCCAGGAATTAGCGACAACGTGATCACGCCAGCTCTGTGTTACGTCTATGTTTGCGTCAGTGATCGATGCTGTTGCGTGGGACAAAGCTCCGGGGTATCCTTGTGCCCGGTCGCTCACGCGGTTTTTTATGTCTTCCTCTTCACGCGAATGCTGCCATACGCGGTGACCAATAAGCGTTCTCCGTCACGTGTGGTGTGACGTACGTAGATGAAATCGAGAGCCTCGGTGGTGTTCTCCGAAAAGACGTGGACGCGGGCGAGACACCAGTATTGCACGGAATCGTAGTTTCGGCCGATTTATTGGAGCGACGAAAGGCGAGAATGCGCGTCGCGCGCAAAGGCAGATCGCGTAAGCATTGCGCGCAGTATTGCTGGCCGGGGGGAAAAAGCGCGGCTCTTTTCCTGTGGCTGCGGAGCCGAGGTCACACGCTGACGCACTTGTCACGTGCGTTTTGTAACTGAGTTTTGTAACAGCGCGGACAGACAACACACGGTGATGAAAAATACCACGGGACGAGCGCTGACTCGCAACATAAGTTTTGTGCATAAAACAAGGTGTGTGTGTGTGTGTGTGTGTGTGTGTGTGTGTGTGTGTGTGTGTGTGTGTGTGTGTGTGTGTGTGTGTGTGTGTGTGTCATGTATTATCCCCTGTATCCTGCCTACAACGAGCCATAAAAGTATGCCAGTTCCGGCTGCGTAAGTGACATCGAAGGCTGCGCTGCAAAAGTGATCACCGTAAATGACGCTAAATATATTGGTGGTTCTATTTCCGAGCACTTGGCAGTCAAAATGACGACAGGCCGCCATTTTGTCCGGCGTCACCACGACGTTGTCCACACGGCAGCCAATCGAATCGCGTTATCACGAGCAATTTTTTTTTATTGCGATGGCAATTATCTGGACACTCCAAGCGCATATCCGCCGTCGCCGTGATGTTCCGTATAAAGTTTAATGGCGATAAAAGTGTTGCAGAGCGCCGTATGCTCAGTATCCGAGTGAAAGCGTGCGAGGGTGAGCGGGTGGTCGCGGCTCAATCTCGCGCGCGATAGGGAGGAAGGCGGGGAGGAAGGGCGCCGTCTTCCGTCGCGCGCAAGGCTCCTGGGGGAGGCTAGGGAAGGGGGGGGGTGGTGCTGTGGTGGCGTTCTACTCCGGGCGGCCCGGACCGCTGTGCGTCGAAAGCTATCAGCGACGGGGACAGAGTCTGCCGTGCGCACCCGCCGTGCTTGCTCACTGGCAATGGTGTTGGGCTGCTGAGCACGAGGTCGCGGGGTCGAATCCCGGCCACGGCGGCCGCATTTCGATGGCGGCGAAATGCGAAAACACCCGTGTACTTAGATTGAGGTGCACGTCAAAAACCTCAGGTGGTCGAAATTTCCGGAGTCGCCCTACTACGGCGTGCCTCATAATCAGAAAGTGGTTTTGGCTCGTAAAACCCCATAATTTTTTTTAGTCTGCCGTGCACTGTGTTTTCGCGGCTTAGTTCGCGTTGACGCGAAAGGCAGTGCGAATATTAATTCGCTCGCTGCTGCTGCCGCGCTTCCTCACTCCAGCGTTGTGACGGCGAGTTTCCGCGGTGATCGAGTGAGATGTGTTCATGTTTGCTTGTGCTCGCGTGACACCATGCTTGTTAATTTAGTTAGTATGCCTATGTTTACAAGCTTATCATCATCAACAGCAGCCTATTCTATCTCGACAAGCTTATACGGCGGATAAACCTACTATCCTTACTTCGTATAGCTGTCCACTAATTTGCTGTCGCAATCTATGCCTCGCCTTTCGGACGAAACTGCGACTTCCTTTTATGTGGTATTCATGGGTCCCTCCTTGTTCACCGCGATAGAAATGTCTTGTCGGAATGACGTTGATGGCTTGCCAAAAAATGGTAAAAATTCGGCAGTATGCTCCCCTCTTGTGACACGTGAAAGTGAAAGCCTGCTGTACGCGTGGTAATGCATTAAGTTATACGATCGGAGGTGTCAGACTTCTTGCAAGACATAACGAGCCGCAGTGTGAAGTAAGCATATGGAGGAGGAGGAGGAGGAATAAACTTTATTTGTGCACAGCAGATTTGAGACCTAGGCCTCTACCTAAATGACGGCCTCGAGCCCTTGGGCCCTGGCGGCATCTTCGGCCTGCTGGATTGCCTTGAGTTGGTCTTCCGGTGCACAGCTGAGCAACGCGGTCTCCCACTGCTCTCTGGTCTTAATTATTTTATTCTCTATGGGTGTACGAGGACAAGCCCAAACAATATGTTGTAGGTCCGCCCTTTCTTCACAGAATCTACATCTATCCGTGTAAAGGTCCGGGTAGTAGCGGTGGTAGGCCACCGGGTTCGGATATGTATCTGTTTGTAAGAGGCGCCATGCCGTCGCTTGCCGTCTATTTAACGAGGAGTGTGCCGGGGGGAAATGGGCCCTTCCCAATTTATAGTGTTTGGTGATCTCGTTAAAGCTGGTCATCCGGTCTCTCTCCGTTCCCAGTATTTGTTGCGTGTCACCTGCTCGGCCTGTCAGTTCTCGAGCCAGGTTGTGCGCTATTTCGTTCCCGGGAAGGGAGGAGTGTGCGGGTGCCCAAATAATGTGGATGTCGCGATCTTCACGAAAGTTGTTTAAAATTCTCAGTGCTTCCGGCGAGATTCTTCCCTTTGCATAGTTCTTGACGGCTGTCTTGCAGTCGCTTACTACGATGTTAGCTTCCGTGGAGGATATTGCCAGTGCTAAGGCAGCTTCCTCCGCCACCTCTGCCTTCCATGTTTTTACCGTCCCACTAACTCTGCAGTCACCCTCTAGACTCGAAGCAACTATGGACATACTATGTCCATCTGCGTACTCCGCCGCGTCCACATAGACCACGTCCCTGGCACTACGGAATCTTTTGTGGAGAGCTCTCGCTCGTGCCTTTCTTCGATCTTGGTGAAACTCCGGGTGCATGTTTCTGGGGAGGGGGGGTATTGATAGATGTTCCCTTATTTTCCTTGGGATGTCTCTCCGCACTCCGTGCTGTGCTTCGTAGGTTATTCCGATGTCATCTAAGATGTGTCTCCCCGTCAAACTCTGTGTAAGCCTTTCATACTGCGCGACTCTCTGGGCCTCAATAAGTTCGTCTAATGTGTTGTGCACGCCGAGCGCCAAGAATTTTTCGTTTGACGTATTTGCCGGAAGTCCCAAGGCTTGCTTATACGCCCTTCTAATAATGCAGTCTATCTTGGTTTTCTCCGCAGCGTAGAGCTTGAGGTAAGGAACCACATATACAATGCGACTGATTACGAATGTTTCTATTAATCGGATGAGATTGCGCTCTTTCATGCCATAGTGCCTGTTGGATATCCGCTTTATTAGTCTGATTGTTTGTTGAACACTATTGTCAAGTAGTCTAATGGTTTCTCCGTTATGGCCGTTTTCGGATATGCGGAGTCCCAGTATTCTCAGGCTCTCCACTATCGGTATCGTGGTGCCTTCTACTGTGACCACAATGCCCGGCCTTTCCCTAATGCTTTTTCGACCCCGGCATGTAGGCCTATAGAGCAGAAGTTCTGATTTTTGTGAGGAGCATCTCAGTCCCTTGTCTTTGATGTAGTCTTCCACCGTGTTTACTGCTGTTTGAAGGATCTCTTCCACATGCCCATCGCTTCCACCCGCCACCCAAAGGGTGATGTCGTCCGCGTAGAGGCTGTGTCCGAGTCCTTCTATCTTGTCAAGTCTCGCAGGAAGACCGATCATTGCCACGTTGAATAGAAAGGGAGATAGGACTGAACCCTGCGGGGTACCCCTATTACCTAGCTTGAGTGCGTCCGATTTGGATTCTCCAATTGAAATCTTTGCGGTACGATCTGTCAAGAAGTCTTTGATGTACGCGTATGTTTTACGTCCTACATCCAGCTTTTGGAGATTTTGTAGTATGGCCTTGTGCGTGACGGTGTCAAAGGCCTTAGTTAGATCGAGACCTAGTATTGCCTTAGTGTCTAGACTTCTCTCACCCGCATCTATGATCTGATGTTTTAGTTTGAGCATAACATCCTGCGTCGATAACTTTGGTCGAAATCCAACCATGGTATGTGGGTAAAGTCCTCCATCATCCATGTATCTCGTGAGACGTGTGAGAACCACATGTTCCATGAGTTTACCGACGCAGGATGTCAGTGATATCGGCCTTAAGTTCGTCAGTTGTGGTTTCTTTCCAGGCTTTGGTATAAAAATGATTTGGGCTGATTTCCATTGACTTGGAATGCTGCCTTGCTCCCAGCAGTTATTCATGTAGTCCGTGAGAGCTCGGATGGATACATCGTCGAGGTTCCTGAGTGTTTTGTTGCTTATCCCATCAGGTCCTGGTGCAGATTTCGAGTTGAGCCTGGTGAGTTCATATCTGACTTCTGCCTCCGTAATAGGGGTATCAAGATCAGGATTCTCGTTACCTAGGTAATCCGGAAGTAGTTCTCTCTCCACATCACCAACGTACATCTTTTGGAGCTCTCGAAAGAGCTCTTCTTCTGTACCGTTGTAGCTGTGTATAACCTTCTGTAGATTGTGTCTTTGTATGGTTTTTGTACTTCCGGGGTCCAAGAGACATCGGAGAATGTTCCAGGTCTTGGACATTCCTATCTGCCTTTCCATCAAGTCGCACGTGGCTTCCCACTTCTGTTGGGTTAACCTATTTGCATATATCTCGATTTCCTTGTTTAATTCCACAATTCTCTTCCTTAATTTCCGATTATGTTTTTGCTTTTTCCATCTTTTCAACATGCTACCTTTCGCTTCCCACATGTGCAATAATCTGCTATCCATCTCCTCTATACCTGCCTCCTCTGGAACAGTTTTGGTAGCTCGTTTAATGTTTTCTTGCAGTTTCTCTGCCCATTTCTCAATGTCCGTTATAGTGTCTTCCGCATCATCTTGTCGGATTTTGCGAAAAGAGTCCCATTCTACTAGCTTGAGTTCTCTCCCCCTCTTTTTCCTTGGGCCTGCTTGTACCGTTGTGACGACGATGTAGTGGTCACTACCTAAGCTTTCCTGCATGTTTGTCCATTGAGAAACTGCTAGATTCTTCGTAAATGTTAGATCTGGTGTCGTGTCGTTGGTTACGCTGTTTCCTATTCTGGTTGGTGTCTGAGGGTCAGTTATGAGCGTTAGTCCTTCGTGCTGAGCGTCTGCCCATAGGCTTCGGCCCTTAATGTTCTCTATCCTGTATCCCCAAGCCGCGTGTGGCGCGTTAAAATCGCCGACCACGACTAGTGCCTGCTTCTGTGCTACGCTCAACACTTTGCGGAAGAGTGGGCCGAATTTGGGCTTGTGGCGGGGTGGACTATATATGTTCAGAATAAATAGACTTCCCTCCTCTTTACGGGAGGGGATTATTTCAATCAGGACGTGGTCTATGCCGCGCACACCGGTATCGTGCTCGACAGCCGAGAGGTTTCTGTGTATCAGCGTCGTGACGGTTGCCTTCTCGCCGGAAGCACTGTACGATTTATACCCCGATAATTTTGCGATCCCCCCGGTTTCCTGCAGGGCAATGACATCTGGCGCCTCCTTACTTGTTACGAACTGCTGCAGGTTTCCTCGCTTGCGACGATAGCCGCGGCAGTTCCATTGCCAAATCGCGTATTGGTTACGCGGCGCCATGTTGATTTATCTGTTCTTCCCCGGTGGCCTTGCTATTTTCTACCGCATTCGGCCTGCTATACGGTTTGCTTTTAACCGGTCCTGCGCCTGTAGGTCAACCTCCTCAACGACACATGCGAGCACCTAATGCACTACTTAAAAGTTTGTTGGTTTCTTCGTTCTTTCTTTCGTTCTTTTGTTCGTTCTTTATTTCTTTGCTCCTTCATTTGTTCTTTCGTTCATATTCAGCCATTGCATATTTGCTTGCTTACGCAGGTATGATACATCCCTGATGATAATATTTTTTGCATCACTGGACTATGCCCCGCGTTTTTGGGGTGCGAGTCATTGCGACGAGCCACTTAAGGCTTTCGCCTTAATGTGACCGTTAAAGTGACGGCTGGTCTTTACAGTGTGCGACCTCTGTGTGCGATGTGAGCAGCTCTGACTATTAACCCGGTGTTCTCATCCCTGTGCTTAAGTGGTACACGCATGTCGGCAAACAATGGCGAACACTTGCAACAACCATGGTAACGAGCGGGGACGTTCGCATAAACGCCCTCGTTTCGGATAATTCTCGCTGCCCGTTTTCCTTTTTTTCTCGGCTTTGAGCTAGAACGAAAACTGCGCTCAGGTTTAGGAAACGTAACTAGTTGCGTAAGAGTCGTTCCTAGGTAGTCGGCACTCTAGAGGCAATGACACCGCTCATGACCCCAATCACCATGGCAACCAAAATGAAGGCCGCCTGTAGTGTATGTGGCCCGTAACTGCAGAGCACACTTGCGGAAGAGAAGGTCGTCGGATTTCGGTGCTTTGGAACGTCGCTGTTTGGCGAAGTGCGGCCGTCCGTTCTGCGAGGTTACGGGGTGCTGCTTCGTCAAGTGACCGACACTTGACTCTGAAGACCGTAAAGAAGACGATTATTCGTGCGTGACAGATAGCTCGAACTGCACTTACGATGAGAGAAGCAGGAGCTGAAAGCTGTGAAATACTTCTGGTTACCCGTATTCACAAGAGCCTCTTACGGTTGAACAATTTGTAAGAACATTTTCCGGTCAATCCTTATGCAGGACGTATTATTTAGCGAAGGTGGCCAGGTAATGACAAAAAGGGCTTACGAACGACAAGCTTTGCGAATTCGGCCTCCGGTGCACGCAAAAATATCTGACACGGGGGTTTTACAACGGTAGCTAATGAAATTTAGTTCGTGCAGTTTCTTTGTGTCGTCTGTTGCAGCTATAGCACCGGGACCACTTGACACAAAAAGTCGCCAGAAATGAAAACTTCGTTTGTCCCCATCAGCAACTGGAGCTCAACGAACAAGCACCCTCATGGATGCAAATTTTTTTACTGTACGCGAAACAGCCTGAGTTGGCGTTTGCACCGGAAGTTGCGACATAACTATAGTTCTCTTCGTCTATCCCCATTTTCTTCATTCTCACTGTGTGAGAAAGATATGAAAGAGGAAAGGTAGGGAGCTTAGCCAAAAGCACGATTGGTTTGCTATCCCACACGTGGGAAAGGGGGAAAGAGGAAAGAAAGACGAGAAGGAAGGATGAGAGAAGGAGAGTCAACGTGCACACACGCGCAGACGAATATTGACTCACGTACGTAACCACACTCGCTCGTCTAGTCCAGTTCACTTCACGAAGCGCTTTCGCGCTTTGGGGGCCTTATGCACATAAGTCTCGAGAATCTTTGCATCCGAGAACGTTCTGGTCGTCTAAGCATCTGAGGCCTCTTGAGCTTAGGTGCTGCAGCAATGCTCGCATTGCTTTCTGCGCTAGCAACGTGGAGCGTGAACCTCTCGCGACAGCATGGATGGAAGACCGTTTCCGGAAACAAAGATTCTTGGACCATGGCCGTGCGCGTACCTACTAGGTACTGTATAGCCTGGTTGACCTCCCAGGCGTTCCTCCTTATACTGCGACGGCACTCGAAAGCGGGGAAACTCGATTTACGCTGTCCGTACTTTCCTTTAGGCCGCCGTTGTCATCGTGTCGTTGTCAATCGAGCCTCCTCCTCCTCATGTTTCTCAGCTTCGCCCTCGCCATATGGCGAAGAAAAAAAGCACAAAAGACGCATCTCTAACTCAACGTTGGAATCTAAATGACTCGAAACTTGTTTGTCAGGTAGCGGCACTGTATATAGCCGATGACACGAGCACAACCTCGTCGCCCGCAGCTGTTTAGATGCCTGCGTCACGTGAATGAAGGCGATGTATACGATGCTTGCCGAGGGAAGAATGTTGACGAGAGCCGTATGGGGTGCTCAGAGAAGTATGACACACATCTAAATGCATTTAGGGTTTCGTGCCCCTTGTGAGTCACGGTGGCGCAAGGGACATAAAGCCTTCAGAACAGGGGTGCAAGTTTTTTGGGAACTTAAACTGCGCTAGGGACGAGACGCCGAGGTAGAGCAGACAGGACGAACGCAGACAACAACGGGTTTACTGAAACCCCACAATCTTGCCTATTCGAACGATGCGCAAGCGCAAGCACAATCATAGCCACGTGACTGTAGAACGCTCCCCCGCCAAGCCGCTATCTACAAAAAGAAAAAAAAAATCAAGCTCTTCCTTGAAAAGATACACTGATGGTTCGCTGACGCACCTATCTGGGCCATGTCTTGCTATCATGGAAGCTTCCAAGATTTCACGTGTCCTTTGGTCCTTGGCTCGCTCTAGCACCTTAGTCTTATGAAAAAACCGGCTTGCACTTCTTCACACATGACCTACAGCGAACTGGCAGATGCTTTCCGCTGCCATCTTAGAGTGCTCCATTAAACGCTTATTGATGCATCTTCCGGTTTGACCCACACAAAAAATTGCGCAGGTCGGCGGAAACTCGTACACCGCCTCTGTTCTACGGGGTACATACGTGAGTCTGTTTTATGCCACGTTCATCAAGTTTGCGTACGTTCGAAAGGGCGCGTAAACGCGAAAACTTGCAGGGCGCTGAAAAAGAAATCACATTTTCTTTGCATTTTTTTTAAAAGAAATAAGGCTGTTTGATCGTAAGGGCCACTTATGTTGGTCGTAATCGGCCCGTTCAAATGAGGCACTTCTGTCGTTTGATTCATGTCACTCTAAGCTGGTCAAGAGGGGCATTGCGGTGTCGGGCTTGGTGTAGTGTCTTGCCAAGTCATGTCACTATAAGGTCCAAGTTGCTTTCTCCTCCCAGGTGGCACGTCTCCGTAACGCAGGAAAAAGTTTGAGGTAATGCCATTTGCCCACAAGGTTTCGCATGAAGAGGGTGGCCGGAAAATTCCGTGTAGCTGTCTGTTCCTTTTTTTTTTATTTTGAGCGCCGTGCAGGTTGTCGGGTTTGTGGGGCCTTTCATAACGTAGATTGGCAGCGAGATTACCACTTCGTGTGTCCACGGTGGCAATACGGCGTGTCACTACACGTCGCCTGAATGCTGCTCGCATTAACGTCGATATTCGTCGCGAGGTGGATTCTGCCGGATTTCCCTCCCTTTATTACATCATAGAACCTGAAAGAAAAATCGAACAAGCACACAAAACAAAGCACTACATAGAAAAGAAGGTAAGTCTAAACGAACGTGGTCAAAAGTCGGGCAAGCAAATGCAAGCGTCCGGTAAAAAAAGGTGCCAAGGCACGCTGAAGCACCGCGTTACGTTCGGTCGGTCGTTCGCACATTTCCATGCTTATGAGTTTTCAGTGCGTATGCAGCTCAAGAACCACGTGCGGACTGGCGCTTTCGCACGTATTTGGACGCTTGGCAATACGCGCGATGCATCGTGCCTCCCCCCTCCCCCCAACTTTCGGATTCCAAGAGTGGTGGCATCTGTTCCTTTATTTCGAAGGCCGCAGCGGACGCAACGCGACTCCGTCTGCAACGCAAATAATGTTCTTGAGAAAAATGGTAGTTTCCGCCCTTCAGAGACACGCCGAGTAAATGAGTTTAAAGCCGGATTAATATGCTGCGTATATTGCTCGTACGTTACAGCTGCCGTTACGTGATACTGTGCATGTTTTTCTCAAATATTCGTTGAATTTATTTATATTTATATATATTTTTGACAGACCATTACTGATGGTACATACCTGCGCATATGATGTGTGTGCTCTGTGTTGTGCTCGTAGTTTGCGTGAATGCATATTTATATGCGTGCATTATTTGTTTTGGGTTTATGAATCTTATTTGGCACAAAAAGCACGTTATTTCTGTTACCACACTTGTTGCCGCTATGTAATGCCTTCTTGGCATTGTAGGTATTTCCGTGAACAAATAACCCCTGAATTCAGCGATGCAGTCCCTCCCCCCCCCCTCTTTCCGAATTCCGCGCTTCGGCATATTTTGCTGTCGGGCACACAACCTTCTCTCCACTGGAAGAACCAGAAAAAATAATTGTGATTCTGAGGGGAAAAAAAAAGTAACGAAGTCCTCCATCGCCCCCTTTCGGTTTTAACTTCCAATTTCTGTTTCTATTCTTTCTATTCTCTTTCTATTCCCCTTTCCCCCACCCCCAGTGTAGGGTAGCAGACCGGGTGCTCTTCATGTTGACCTCCATGCCTTTCCTGTCCTTGCTTTCTCTCTCTGTCTCTCTCCAATTTCTGCATCAACCAATCAACCAGCTAAAGAAAGTTGTCCTCCTTTTTACTTCAGGATGCACTTAATCCATGTGCACATAATACGCCTTTAAACACGAATAAGCGGCGACCGTGTCGTCCGTCAAAAGGTGCCCAGTCGCAGTTTGACAAATCAATCAGTCAATCAATCAATCAATCAATCAATCAATCAATCAATCAATCAATCAATCAATCAATCAATCAATCAACCAATCAATCAATCAATCAATCAATCAATCAATCAATCAGCTTTATTTCTTTGGAATAGGAGAAAATAAGAGATAGGAAAATAGGAGAATGGTATTAGGTTGATCCCTATACTTTCGCCCGCGACATTACACCGGCTTGAGTGACGCAGTGAGCCGTCGGCCGTTTCTCGCTGCGCCGAAGTGTTCGAAGTGGCGCGCCCACCAATAATATCCGCCATGAGGCGTAATCGGCCGTGTATTGTTTAATAACACTAGAATGCGCTTCATCCACATGGTCACCATATCAAGATTATCTACTCCGTATTTTGTAAGCCGTTCAGAATATGGCAGCCAGATTCATCTCTGGCAACTGCGACTATCATTCGAGCATTAACCCGAATAAAACGAGACCTTGCGTTTCAGTAATTAGAAGATCGCCGCGTCATTGCACTTTTATGTCTGTTCCGCAGGTACAGACATCTATAGTAACAACTTTCACTGTTTGCCGCTTCATGCCCCTGTGCGCACATCTCGTCGCATTCACAACGCACCGAGTTTCATGCGCATTCATGGTCAAACTCGGGCATTTAACTCTTCACCACTACCAAAACGTATTGCACATTGGAACAGTCTCCCGGATCACATTACATCCATCTGCAATCGTGAAACATTCCGTAATAGCTTGAATTCATTGCGTAATAATATTGTATAACGATGTTGTACTTTGCTATATTTTGTCATGTAATTACTGTTGCCCCCCTTACTCAATGCCCTTCAATGGGCATGCATATAAGGTAACGTGAATGAATGAATGAATGAATGAATGAATGAATGTGTGCCAGCTCTCGCCGGCTCATCGAACCTATCGGCAGCGAAGCGGCATATACGGCGCAAAACGTCGACGCGTCGCGACCGCACATTCCTGGCGTACTCTATACGATGACGGATGGCGGGCTACAGAAGCGGGCGTTTCCTCTACCCATTTGCCTCGGCTTTCTTTCTATCTCGCATGGTTTATACTCGGCTCGGGAAAGCGACGAGTCATCGTGCCGTCCGTTAAACCACTTCCTTCTTAAACGTGTCGCGTGTAACGCCATCGCGTTAGCTGCTGCGTTTCCAGCCAGGTCGTCCGCCACGAGTCGGGTACGCGGACTGCAACCGCCGCCTCTTTTCCCGTATACCCTGGAGGGGTCTTTAAAGGAGTATTGCCGTGAAATTTTCGCGTTTTCTTTATTTTTTCTTCTTTGCGTAAAATAATGATCCAGGGTCTCTAAGCCCTAAAAGAAGATGCAGAATGCATCGAAGATCAAAGTCAAATTAGGCGAATATATATAGTGAAAGTTGTTGGCGTAATGTTTCTTCCCGTTCCTCTGCCAACTACCCGGTGGCGTGACGTCAGCTCCTCTCCGACCAACCATGTAGCGAGATTCGGTACCTTTCCCTCTCCCCAGTGACCTACTTTCGCACAGGCCAGCTCCGCCTCCAAGGCATCCCTCTCCTCCATCTGCACACCTAAAAAAAAAAAAAATGTCGCCGGAGTTACCATATCGTTGTCACAGAATTCACTACCTTGGTATATAACTGCATTTGGTAACGGTAGAGTTCGTAATGTTAATGACTGAACATATGACAGATGCTGTTACTAATTAATGGGTCTCATCTATCATCTCCAAACGCAGTTAGCACCACTGGGTAAAACGTTTCTAGCCTATGACGCATTTATCGGATCTGCTACGTAATATGTCAGTGGGTTTGGCAAATACATTATAGGCAAGAAACCTTTTATACGGTGGGGCTAACTGCGTTTGGAGCCGGTACCTTACGAGTGGGCGGCGTCACCCACCCTCTTCGTTCTGTCACCGGAGATAGTCCGACCACGAAAACGAGGGAGAGGGCCAGAGAAAGCCAGTCTCCTTTGCACACTGGCAAGCGTCAGAGCGCCATGCATAAATAATGTTATGAAACTTGTTTACGTGAACCCGTTTCGGTTTCGGTATCGATGAGGAAGTGCGCCATGACGTCATAGTACGCTGGCTCGCTCAGTTACTGCAACTGCTGTAGCTGACGCATGCTAGCGCAATCAGAACGAATGTACACAACACTCTTGTTTATAGTTCTTTTTTTTTCGCGAACCCATAGTCTTATTGCCACACGTCATGAAATTTTGTTCTGTGTCATGGCATCACAGCAACGTCGCTTACGCCAGGTCCAGCATTTTGAGACTAATTTCAGTATCAAATTACCAGATGTTATGTTTCCCGTCCTTCCCACGTGCTAAGAGTCTCTTTAGGTGCGAGAAACGTGTTCTATATAAAGATTCTACAAGCTCGAAAGCTGGTGTCGGTGCTCTTTTAAGTCTCTTAAGAAGCTTTCCGAAGCGCCTTTAAGCTGACAAAATTCGTGCAGTGCGCATCTGTGCTTAGCGCATTCTTTTTTTTTTACATCTAGAAGGTCAGCCGAAGTTTTGCAGTTTTCCCTGGAAGTTATGATAGGTTTTGCCCTTCCGCTGCGCTGTATTTCCCGCTGATTCTCGTAGGCTTTCGCAGAGTGCCAGTTCATTGAGTGCTTTTCAAACGCTCTTTGTTAACCGTCCTCATTTCTGTATTTGCTTGTTAATATTTGTTTCCTTTTTCGGCTTTGGGCCGCCCAGCGAGCCGAGGAAGCCGCCAGAGCTCAAGGGCTCGTGGCAGACGCCTAGGCGTGGGTGTTCTCCCAATCCCCGAATAACTCGCCGGGCCTTTGAATAAACTTCTTCTCGTTCTTGTTCTTCTTCTTCTTCTTCTTCTTCTTGTGCCCTTCTATACCCTCGCCTTTTAGGCGGGAGGCTGTTGTGCCCCTTTTGGAGGTAGCTGCCAGCCTTTCTCTCACTTCTTCATTTATGCTATACGCTTTAACGATAATAATTGCCATGATGGTGACAATAAATAGTGGGCCTTTGATCGTTTGTAGAGTCCAGTAACTTCAACCGAGGTATTTTCTTGGACCGTAAAGCACAATTAAGGGGTGACGCGATACATGTTGCATTGCAGAGAGAGAGAGAGAGAGAGAGTACTCTACCTTTTCGCTCCCCGAATGTCAGAGCCTTCGAACGCATTGCGTGCCGGCGTGCATATCTCACTGAAACTGGTTCGTCAACACTGGCTTCACCGCAATACTATTCTTCATGCGGAGTAGTTAGCTTGACATATTTTTTTACTTCATATTACATGTGGCGCGCGCGCGCGCGCGCGCGTGCGTGCGTGCGTGTGTGTGTGTGTGTGTGTGTGTGTGTGTGTGTGTGTGTGTGTGTGTGTGTGTGTGTGTGTGTGTGTGTGTGTGTGTGTGTGTGTGTGTGTGTGTGTGTGCGTGCGTGCGTGCGTGCGTGCGTGCGTGCGTGCGTGCGTGCGTGCGTGCGTGCGTGCGTGCGTGCGTGCGTGCGTGCGTGCGTGCGTGCGTGCGTGCGTGCGTGCGTGCGTGCGTGCGTGCGTGCGTGCGTGCGTGCGTGCGTGTGTGCGTGCGTGTGTGTGTGTGTGTGTGTGTGTGTGTGTGTGTGTGTGTGTGTGTGTGTGTGTGTGTGTGTGTGTGTGTGTGTGTGTGTGTGTGTGTTACAAACCCGTGTTCCTAACATTCAATTATGACTCAGCGGCTATGGCGTTCTGGTGCTGAGCGCGATGTCGCATGTTCGCCGCCGCGTCTCGATCGGGGTGGAATTAAGGAACGTTGATGTTTTGCTTTTTCCTGTTTCAACCGTGCGTAGATTCGGGCGCCCGCTGTATAGGAAACTTCAGGTGCATCGATCAGGAGCACTGCAGCTACCACAGCCTCTCGTACAGCAAAAGAGTAGCAGCCTTGTGGTGCTGAATCGCACCGTTCCTTTTATTATGTCGCCAAACCTTTCACCCTTACACGGTACAGGGCTGTCAACCGGATATATCCTCTGGTTAACCTCCCTGTCATTCCTTCGCCCTTATATATATATATATATATATATATATATATATAGATATCTGTGTAGACAATCATTTAGACACTATAACATTAATCGTGAGCAAATTATAGGCGAATTCCACCTCAGGGAGACCGATGAAACATTTTCGGGCGTAGCGTTTTTCTGTTTGCTACGCCGCATTTGCGTTGTACGTAGGCAGTATTCATTGAATGATTGATTTTAATATCAGAAAGAAACACCGAGACTACGGAACGAGATGTCGTTGCGGGGAGGGGGCAGCTTTGCAGTAACTCCGACCGACTCGGTTTTTTTTTTAGTGCTCAGTCAAATCTAATGACATAATTGATTCGTCGCTTTGGAGCGCTCTGAAGGCGCTTCGAAGGTCGTGTACTACATCGACTGAACTACACGGTGAGTGCAAGCAGTCTAAAATGACAATGTTGAAGCTCGATCAACTTAAAGCTGTCTGATATCCACCCTCCCTTACCTCCCTTACCTTGCAAAAATCTAGCATCCAATCTTCACCATCCTCGTTCAAGAGCCATCGCGGGCAGAAAGAAGAAAAATATGAAAGGGGGATTAAGGCTGAAGGACAGCTGATAGTTCGTGGTCATTTATGGAGCTATTTCTGGCATTTGCGCATGTACATGCACGGGCTGCTGCTCCTGCTGCTGCGACGCAGATTTGTGCGTCTGCTCCGAGAACACTCTTCGCCGTCTGCTCTCTTCCGGAGCCGAAGGAAATTCTTTTTTTTTGGTCCTGATAAAAAAGAGATGTTGGTACCCGAATTCCTAACTACGCCTTCTTTCGTGAGCAACTATTGTTGTTACATATACACTCTTCTGCACTTATCTTTTGCCGCTACATTTATAACCATAACAGGGTTCAAACACAAGGGCACAGGAAGCGAATTTATAGCAGTTAGCTTTGCTTTGCTTATTTATTTCCTCAAAGGTCTCTTGTTAAGACATTACATGAAGTAGTGGGTGGTTAATGGTAAACAAAGATAATACAAGTCACAATGGTATGTTATCGATGATCCGCTTGAATGCAAGTGGGTCGATGATGTGGCAACTTGGATGGCCACAAGAAATCACTAATTAAGTTGTTAACTAATTACATTGTGGCCCATGTCGCAATTTCGAAATTCTTGCCATGGAGTTCGCAAGGAGGGTCCACTTGGAACGAATTGTCAAGGTGACATCAGTTTCGAGACATTGATTCCCGAACTTTGCGAAGAAATGCATTGGCTTTCCAGTTACTTTCTTAACAAAACGGCGCTTTATGCATTCAAGCGCAAAAGTAACTAGAACGCCAATGCATTTCTCCGCAAATTCGGGAATTTATGTCTCAAAAGTGGTGTCGTCCTGAGAATTCGTTCCAAGTGGATCCGCCTTGCGAACTCCACGGCTAGAATACGTAAATTGCAATATGGGTATTAAGTACTAGTTAAAAACTTAATTTGTAAATTTTCCTTAATTGGTCGATTATGCATTTCAATTTTTTGTGCAAGTAGCGTCGGTCTCTTTGAGTAGACCATCCCATGTACTAGAATTATGCTACCTGCCACAGGCAAGCTTTAAAGAATATTAAAGGTGTTCGCTGAAACACCCTGTATAATGAACGTCTAAGGTAATAGGTTAATCCACAAATTCCACGCAGCAGCAACAACAAATAATTGAATTGAATACCACAAGCATTCTTACGTCGCCTAAATCTGTAATGCCCGAGGTAGTACTTATGCTACGGCAAGTTTATTACCTCAAAATTCTGATTTAAGCGCAGAAATGTTAAGGCATAGTTTATAGCAGCGTTTTTTTTAGTACGCTGGTGACAGTTTCCTAATTTGTATAGCGTTCAGTAAATTCATTAGTAATTGAGCGATTGTCATAATAATTAAGATGTAACCCAAATGACATGTAATTGCATTTTTTTGTATGTACAGACGTACTTTTCATGACCAGAAATGAAGGTAAAACAAGTTTTTCTCGTCCTTAACTGTGTTTGGGTGTTACAAGGTTAAATAAGTGTCTACAGATATTTTCAAAGCTGCATAATGTATAAGATTTATTGGCGTCACTATGTAACAGGCAGTGTATAGGTAATAGGTAGAGTTAAACATCCCAATGTAAATCTGGACCCTTGAGGGACGTTGTAATGGAGGGCTCCTGATTAAATTTGACCACCTTCGATACCTTATAACGTAGACCAAAATCTAACTATACACAAGCGTTTTCTTTTTTTTTTCTTTCATCCGCCTTCACATAAACGCGGCCGACGCGGTAGAGAATCGAACCCTCGAGCTCAACACCAGAACGCCACGTAGCCACTGAGTTTACCGCGGCGGGTTATACATGCAATGAAATCAGCCCGATCGTCGCTCGCTAAGAATAAGCGTGTGTTAAAGAAGGTCTTCAGATTCCGCGCTGCCGTTTTCCGATAGGTGGTCGTTCTCGAGGATGTTTACGCAAGGGCGGAAGATTCGTAACACCTCTTATCTCATGGCAGGGCTCTTCGCATATCTCCCTCGCACTCTCGGCGGTAAGTGGTCGTGAATACCCAATGCATGTTTCGCTTGGAGAGGACACACTCAACGAAAAGGAATTCGCGCCTGATAAGCGCGGCGTCTTTTTCTTTCTTTCTTTCTTTCTTTCTTTCTTTCTTTCTTTCTTTCTTTCTTTCTAGCTAGCTAGCTAGCTATCTATCTATCTCACGTACGTAGCGCAAATAGCGATGTTCCCTGTCTTGCTCTCGGCTTGCACCTGGCGACAGAGTTGTTTCCAGACGAGGGCAATCTGCTCGAGGGATTCACTGTCGGCGGCCTTATATATGGTGTGCTGGAATGGGGCAGTGTGTTGTCCGGGGACGAAAACGTGGCTCTTTTTGCGACGACGGCCTGGGGTGCTGTAGCACTTCGGTCTACTGCAGCTTCATCTCTTTCGCTGCAGCCTGAAGTCATTGCTGGCAGGCGGAGCCATAACGGCGCAACAAAGGGCCACCGGGATCAGCGCTTATGATTGTCTCGGAGGTCATGCATGTCCGTGCGGAGCTAGCCGATTGCTTTTTGGTGTTTTCTTTTTCCTCCGCGTTCGTGCATTTTTTATGTGCACGGCAAGCGCCGGGTTTGTAAAAGTCTTTATTTTATGCATTGAGGTGGTTGCACAACGATTACACTACTCTCGGGACTTCTTCAGATTGCGCACATTGAGAAAGTGCTGTATCATATCTTGCAGAGGGGAGTGCAGAAGTGTTGAGCAAAAAGGAGCCCAAGACAAAAGAGGCGCTCACTTGCAACTGAATTGATTTTGAAAAAAAAAATGTCAAACCAACTAGCCCGACCAGCTTACTCTTCTTGGCTGTATTCTCGCCCTTCGGCGCCTTTTTTGCGGAGCGAAAAGTCCGAACCATGGTAGCTGCATTCGTCACAGAGCGTTGTTTTTTCCTTCGCTGAAACCTGGCGACCGCTTTTCCGGCTGATGCAACATGAAAGGAATCCCGTGAAATACCCACCATGGCACAGCGCAAGTTATCATCCGGGCTTCTCATTCTCGTGTGTCCCGAAATAATTTGATAGCAAAAACATATCCGTGCTTACGAAACGGATCGAGCATACGAGTGTTTGTCTACTGCAACCGAAACGCTGAGCAGACGATCACGAACACTGCATGTGATCTGTGGTTGAAAACGTGCAAGCTTAGACGGTGTTATTGATGTATCCTTACAGTTCATATTATATATTTTCTTGCAAATTATAATAATTTCAATTGTATTTTGAGAGCGTTTTGGTTTATAAATGCAGTTTTGCACAACATACTTAAATTTCGCGTGCTAGGCACGTCGGTCAATCGCAGCGCCCGTCTGGTGGTGCCATCGCAGAAGCGTCCCCGGTTCTCCCATTGTTTTGCTACACGGATGACACACTGCCCCATTCCAGTACACCGTAGCGGCCTTAACTTAATGTTAGCTAGACGTGCTTACTTAGTTTCGTACGAACGGGCCTACTTCTCGCGGTGTACTCCCAATCGCTAACCTAAACTGTAAGGCACTAAATACGTATAATTACGCTGACCCCGTGCTGCTCGTTAGTAAATTACAGGCATGCAGAGCTCGTTAAGGAATAAACATATCACAATGAGTGCGACGGGATTCTCGTAGAACGATGCCAAGCAGACAGCAAAAAGAAAGCAATTCGGCCCGACTACCCCTTTCTGTTGAGTTCTACCAAGATAAATGGCCTCGGGTATTTTTTCCTTCGGAGCCTGGCGATCGGACGTAATTGTCTCAATGAGCCTCACCGAGAGCATTAAACGACCCTTCCACGATCTCACGTTCTGGATAACGGCGCGGCGCAGTCATGTGAGCGCGCTCATTGTTGGGCTTTTTATCTGGCCTCGCAGACGGCGTCAAATCGAAGACGTCACGGGTCAGGCTTTACCCGCGTCAACGCGTCGTCGTCTGCACATAAGAGGCCGACGGTGCCTTCTGCTCGCCCCATGAGCATACGATATTCGCATTTTACGTCTGGCAAAGTTGTTGGTGTATTGTTGATCGCGTGACGATAGCGCTCGAAAACAGGCTACAGAAAGACCGTCCACACCGAACATGAATCCCAACATTACCCGTCTGCCAACGAAAAACAGGTTGATTAAAAAACTAGGCAGAACTGAAGGATCAAATAAGAACAAAATTTATGTGCGTGTAATTACTCAGTACGCAGGCGGACGACAGGTCCGCTTACATGCGTAGAGGATTCTAAACTTATGTCGAGGACTGTGTATCGTTGTTGATCCAGTTTATTTCGAACGCGCGCCCTTATAGGTACTCGCGTTACCTTTCGCGAGGCTTATTTATCGTCGCGAAACTGTTACGCAGTAATAATTATTTGCATGTTGCTTGCTACTATTCGACTCCCTACGGAGTTTCGAGCGTTCCCGTCTCTTCAGAGCATAGCAGAAACGAGTTGCTTCTGTTAAATTCTGAAAAGAGCGTTCGAAGCTCTCCATGACCAATAAGTTCACAATTTTGCCCTATAGTGGTACGCATGTACGGTTAAGTCACGATTCCTATAATACACTGAAAATTGTGTGATCAATCAGCGAAGTTCAAATAGCGAAATTTATTGTTTTTGTGATGTCTCGTTGCGCTGTCTGCCAAGAAAAAGTGAGTGATAACTTAGTGAAGTACAACGTAGTACGATCAACCACTAGTGTAGACCGATCTCTAGTGAGGCGTGGTTCAGTGTCGCAGCAGCCTTTAGTACTATAATGTGCCAATCTATGGTGTAGTGCTTTACGAAAAAACTAGGATTCTTGCGATTCACAGCAGGGTCCAGACGGCAGTCAGCATACTCCCGCCGACCAGGTAACCTCTTTCGGCGATGCAAAGTGTCTTCCTTTTCTTTTTTTTTTTTTTGTGTCTGCATACATGCTGTCCGTGCCGATTAGCTTCGTTCGCCTTTTTTTTTTTTTTTTACAGTCGTCCTGCCTCAGTGGCAGCTGGTTAAGGTCGGCGCTGGAACTGTGACGCAGCGAGAATTGCGACTGTGCAGACGATTATTTCGAGTCCGCCTCCCTCTCGGTTCACTCTGAGTCTCGGCACGTCGTCTGCTCGAGCAAGCGAGGATCGTCATGCGATGCGCTTTTATCAGATCATACTAGGGCATGCATACTGATTAACCGCTCAAGATATTTCGCTGCTGACGTCGGTGTTGCTACGTTTGACGCTCGCTTTCGCGTGACGGCAGTCTGGCGGTGTCGGGAGGAAAGTTTTCGCGCGTTCTGTGTTATCTCATGAAAACGTAGCAGGTAGGAAGTTAAAAAGTGCTGAATTAGATGCTTCCTAGAATGCTCTACAACTTTATCGTTGGAAGTTGTGTTCTAAATACTTGCAAAATTGGTTAATTAATATTGATTAATTGTGCAATTAGGCAGTGAGAGGGAGAGGGAGAAATAAAGGTTTAATAAAACAGTGTCCCGGGGGAGGCACAATATCACCCTGATAGGGGACGGCTCCTTAGTCCAGGAACCCTCTGGTTTCGACTGCCTTCTTCGCCCTGACGACGAGTTGCACAACTAGGCAGAATAAAAAAAAAAATGTTCCATACAGTATCAAACAACGTTCCCCTAAAGTGTTTCGGCATATTTTACAACGTTGGCTAAAGTTGGCTACGACGCACTGTATACGTGTAGCTCCGGTTCATATGTTGAGTGTAGCCGGCATGCTGGACAGAAAAGCCCACTTTCAGTGCCAAAAACTGACTCCGCGTCCGCTACTTCCTAGCTGCGCTATCTACCGAGAAGCTACGTAAGCTGACAATAACGTTTCATCGCTGATTGCAGCGCAGTTCGAAGGAACATTATTTAAAGGACCAAGAAAGGGCAGAAGAATACGCATACGTCGACTTGCACGTTTAAAGAAACAAAGAAAAAAATGGGTGGGTGGGGAACTTGCGTCTTTCAGCTCAGGATACACTTGTTATGCAAACATTACCGCAGTCTTCTCTTTCCCCTCTTTCTTTTTTCCTTCCGCACGTACACACTTCAATGCGTTTCTCCTTTGTTTCTTCAAACAAGATTCAGTTGAGAATCGAGGCTCTGTGTGGTCACTTCATTTCTGTCTCCCGTTGTCTTTTTGTTGCCCTGCAGTTCGTTATTGATAAACACCAAATATAGCTCGAATTTCGGTTCCCCTTCTACTCCTTCCCCCTTTTCTTCTTTTATTCGCCCGGGTTGCCGCGTGGGAATTAAATTGCACCTACGCATGAGGCCCGTTTCATGCAGATAGTGCAGCAGCGACTTACGCATTGCGTAAGTCCTAATTTCTCGTGTTAGGCGACACCACCGGACAAAAAACAATGTTCCAAATCCGCTCGCCATGGCTCCGAGAGGCGCTGGCTTACTCAGGGCTAGATCTGGCTAGTACACATAAATGCCTAACTTAGTGGAGGGAATGATGGCAGTCGCTGTAGCACAGTTGGTAGTGCATCGCACGCGTACTGCGTAGTTTGTGGGTTCGGTCCCCACCGGAGACAAGTGATCTTTTCGCCCACTTTCATTTCCCCCTTGTCTTGGTTATTTTCTGCATTTGGATTTCGACGACAGCTGATTACCCCTATGCTTTATATGACTTAATTGCCTACTGGATCGTATAGGGTCGTCATTAACAAAAAAAAAAAAAAGAATCGAGCCTCTCGCTTTCTCTTCTCGTTCAAATTGCGTCTTATCAGTCTTAATCTTATAGCCCTATCAGTCTTATCGTCATAAACACTCCGTAGCAGTAACCCCGTTAACACCGCATAAGAACTGCTTTAAATACTCTTATTTGCAAGAACTATAGTTGATTGGAATAAACTTCCTGATGAAGTCGTTACACTGAATTCTTTATCCAGTATTGAGGCGCACCTGCATTCATGACTCAACCGCACATAGTTTATTAGCTCCTTTTCTCATGCATTCTGTCCTTTTGCCATGTTGAATTCAAGCGTCGGCATGATTGCTTGAACTGTATGTTTGTATGAATGTACTTGTATGTTCCCGCCCTGCTAACATATTGTGAAAGATCGCAGTATCTATAAATAAAAAAAAATCTTTAGCGTTCGGTTTGTCGGTGGTTTATCTCGTAGAGTTCCCAATGTCTCTGGCGATCCCGTCCCCACCTGTGTGCGTGCTTTTTTTTTTTTTTCACCAGTCCAGTTGTCTCTTTGCTGATCACCGCTGGTGACCAAATAACGCTGGCGCCAACTTCGCACGTTGGCGCTTCCGGAAAGCGGGCGCTTCCTTGGGGTGACATGAATGGATGGATATCTCGGCATTCCAACACAGTGTGCTTAGTCGCATCAGATTATTTTTTTTTAATGCGAAGCTTTGTTTTTCTTCTGCCGCCTTGCCGAGTAGACAATAACTTGGGCCACCGGCTACATGCCAACGAGTGTGTTCCACCTGGCTTGTACCCTATTTCCAGATCGGGCAAGCGCCGCCGCGATACGACGATTGTAGAAGAGAGAGAGAGAGAAAGAGCCCTTTAATTAAAGGCAGAGGTTTAGCCGGCGTATAGACATCGCTGACATGTCAGGATTGTAGAATCCTCGAACGTGTCCGGAAGTGTGCCGTACTTCTCTGCGCACACCGATCTCATCATCGTTCCTCTCCTAACAAGACAGAAAAGAAAGGGGAAAGGCAGGGAGGTTAACCAGAGGTTGAAGATCTGGTTTGCTACCCTACACTGTGGAGAGAGGCGAGGGGGAGGTAAATGGGCAGGAACGCAGAGAGACAGAGAGGGGGGGGATTAAATGAAGCACACATACACAATCACAGCCGCTCGTTGTCACTGCATACTATCACCGCACAACAACACGCATCAAACATTGCCTTCGTCCCCGCGACGCACATTGCGAGCAGCTGCTGGCGACGAGGCTGTGCCGGTGTCATCCGCTACTGCTGCTTTTTCGCTACGTTAAATGACCTTCGCGGCATTTGGATTCCAACATTGCCTTAGATCCAGAGTTAGATCCGTAATCTAGAGAAACTTGCAGTGTAATTTAAAAAAAGCAGATAGACAACCTGAAGTCAGAAAAAAAAATATAGTCAGAGTGACATACACGGTAGATCGGGTGCAAATGAAGCAATGAAGTTCGTGAAGATCCACAAATAGGGCAAGGAAAAAAAATCGGGGCAAAAAATTTGTGCACAATAACACGACCAGTGCCTTGCTATTTGAGGCCCGAGCCTGCTGCCTGAGTTAAAAACAAAAGATATACGCTGCAGGATGAGACAACATATCTGGTGCAGCAAAAGTCCGAAGACGACTCACCGCATTTAAATTAATGCCGCGATAGTCAACCAGCAAGGACTGTAGAGAACGTCCCCTTCCAGAAGCGTTGAGATTCAAACTGAGTGGAAGCGGTACCATAGTCAGCTGTTGAGATGAGCGAGATACGTTTAATAGAAATGGTGGAAGGAAAAAGCAGGGAAGAGATCGATGCAGCCCGGGCCGTTACAGACTTGAGTATGCATATGTATAGAACTGTACAAAGTTGGTAGAGATGTTTTAAGGAAGCGAGAAAAAAATTGGGGAGGTAGCCATGCATGTATATACTACCTGATTAACTCAAGCAACCTCTATAGATGAATGTCTGTCGCCGGCCCGTTTCGAAGGTGGCGCCAGTACAAATCATCGTCACTGACCCCTATGTCATCGGTATTCCGGTAATAGCAAAGTAAAAGTGCAAGTTATTAGGCCCGTACTACCTATTCGCTGTTATTGTACACCACAGTGCGCATCACGGGTTTCCTTTCTTCTGTATACATAGTATGCACGTGACGTCACATCCACTGCTGTCGTCTGCTTCCGTTACATTCCGCTATCTTGGGGAACCTTATCAACAAGCGCGCGCATAGGCCTATAGGTTCCCCAACATGGCGCCGCCGTAAACCGGAAGTCGCGGAGTATCCTTGAACGACGTACGTGCATACTATGTATAGTCCTGCCTCCGAACGGCAGCTGCAACTGAAAAGTGGAATCTCAAGCTGACTCGGGTGGAATAAGCACGCACGGCTTATAATACGAATTCCTTGCGTGTACGTGCACCTCAAAAGCAGTCAAATTACTTTCCCTTATTTCCTTCTTAGGCATTGCAGTCGGGTCATGATGCGCGTTGCATTCTATAACGGCCAAGGATGCTATCCTTTGGCGGCTGCTGCGGGCATGCGGCGAGCCGCAGCGAACGCCGGCAGTGCCGTTTGTTTCGGCCAATCGGTGTCATTGCCAGGACCTCGCCCTGCAGATTGATTCGGAAACGCACTGTACAATCAGAACACGATTCATCGGCTTCGTACTGTTCTATAGGCGTCTAATTTCGATATGCTATAGTCTCGGCACCCTTCTTTCGGCTGACATATTTTGTAACCCTTATTGCGTTCACGTACGTATACAGCCTCCGTTTATAACCCTTTCGGTCGCTATGCGTAAACATCTGTGTACGCGACCTGCATTCTTTGCCAGTTTTGTCCGGTATAGTGGCGAGAACATTCAAAAAGAAAGTCCATTAAGCTGCCGCTAAATTGAACCCACTGCTTACCCAATGTAGTTCAATTTCATGTCACGCACTGCAACGTGTTGCCACGAATCACTTTCCCGCAGTGATAACTGCCACGATTGACTGCACGTCTGACTTGCCGCGTTCCGTCAGCGACGGTAAAGGGACACATCTTCTGTAGTCGCAGTGCCTGCGGTCAATAATTACTTGATGCGTTTGTCTTGAGCCTATCATTCAATTCTCTTAATTTAAAAATAAAAAAGGTGTGACGTGACTGAACGTACGCTAAATCGATATTTAATCACTTTTCAATTAGAAGGACACATTATGAGATGCACAGAGAAGTCATCCGACCACCTTGACTAATTCGTTTCAACTGAATCAACGATGCAACAAAGTCATAACTTTTACACGTTCACTGACGGTCGGTCGTGATTCTTGATGGAAGAGGTTAGACCCGCTGTAGCGACCTTTCCTCCGACCTCTCGCAAATTGTCCGTGCCTCGTTGTTGGGTGTCAGGCCATGCAAATTCGCAAGAATTGCACGTAATGAGCTGGCTGATTGGGTAAACGTTGCCCGCGAGACTCGTATACGGGAGCCGGCCTGCGTCGCCTATGGGAGAAGAGGCGAACCTTCACAAGAAGACCCTAAAACAATTCAGACACTGTATACCTTCATCGCACGCCTCGCCAATGACGTCACGCAAACACGTGAGCTGAGAGACACACAACCCGATATATTCATCGCCCCAGCCCGAACTCTACCTGTACCGTTTCTGTTCGCACCCGTTCTGCCCCAGTTGTCCCTACGCGAACGTAGAGCGCCCCTTACTCACCTGCCCCAAGCCATCACATCTCCCCCAGCACCCCAAGCCCCCTTCTATGCACTGGAGGGTGTGGCTGGACTATAGGGGGCTCATTTCGACCCAGTAGCTGTGGCTGCGCTTAGAGGAGCAGCGCCTTTAATATCTTTGCGTGACCTTGAATAATGTCGTCTTTCTCTCTCTCTCTCTCTCTCTCTCTCTCTGCACTATTATGAACTTGCGCGCTCGGCGCATTAAGTGCGCGAGCACCTGACGGCAGCGCGGCCAATAGTTCGATCTTTTCTCTCTTTTTTTGCTTCATTTCTAGATGTGGTATGTGCAGGTGCAAATAAAGCAAACGACGTTCTGCAGCGTTATCGTTCACTGTCGTTGATTTCCTGCGATGAGCGGCTCAACTTTGAGCCAGAAGAAAAAATAAGGAAAGTCGCGACGCTTTGATTTATAGAATCGAAAAGGCCACTGTGGGGCGACAGATTGTATGTAGTGACAAGATTATGACATTTGCAGACTTAGAACGTGTTGACTGTCACAACTGGTAATTAAAAGGGGGGATGATCTTTGCGACAGTCCATCGTTCTGCAGTAACCGGGAATGGATTGTTGTCGTTTTATTGGTGTTTGTTGTTGTGGAAGACGACGACGGTGGAGGTATAGTGCTGAGGGGAAACAGGCCGCGACAGCAGCAGTAGGGATTCCAAGCGTTGAGGAACGAAACATGCGGTTTCTTGCAACGAGTCTCTCCTCGCTTTTTCTGTTTCAATTTATTTTCTGACTTTAGCTTTGACTTGCGCGTCATCGCACCTCCACTATCGCCGGGACCTACCCCTCAGAGCAATGGACGATTGAGTTGGGCAGAGTCCTTCAATACTTTTCTGGTCACGAAACTCCGCCCACAGTTTTATGCAGGGACAGAAGCTGCCGCTAGGGTCGCTGCTGTTAGCGTGGGTGCATTCCGTGTCCGTGCACACCGCACTTGGCTGGAACTACTGCACCGGTTCGAGGCACTTGTTTATCCTTCATCAAACAGCTAACATTCTGCTACCACTCATATTTCGCCTTGCATACAATGCGGTTATTGCATGCGCGCGCGAAAAAGTTACAACGGCTACGATGGAGGCTGTCGTGCCGACGCAGCAATATTAAATGTATGTGTCGTTGCGCAGCGCAGTTTGCTTATCTCAGGTAGAGGAGCATGAGATTATTTAAGAATAGGTCGTTTGCTTGGGCTTGTGACACGGCGCAAACCTATAAGAAACTCGCCAACTCGCAAACTTAAGCCTCGCAGCGAGACTTGAAGCAGCGCCGATCGCGATAGTCATTTGCAACGAGATCGTCTACGCTGCGGCAGTTTGCCGCTGCTGCATTACAAAACAGAAAAGCTACTAGATTTCCCGTGTTTACAGTTTATAAAAGCTAACTTCACTCTGCTGCGACCTATCGCAGAAAGCGTCGGCAACATTTCAAAACGGGAACGACGAAGCTTTCGCACGGCAATTCGTCCGTGTGTCGCGTGAATACGCGCTGATCTCTAACCTAGCCTTAACTCCGAGTTTGCAACCACCGTCTGTTCATTTCCAACGTGTAACCTTGACAAGTTCATGTTGCGTAGGCATTGCACGAGCGAATGTGCGTCTCGCTTTACGTTGCGCAGCTGCGCAAGGCCACCCGTGCAGCTCTAATTCTCGCGTTGGTTGCGCTTTCACAAATGTCTCGCCTTCTGGGACGAGTCCTGCTGCAGCCTCCACTCCAATTTGGCATGCTTCATAATGACAGCGTGTGTTGTTGCTTGGACGGACTACGCTTGCATGGCGTGTGCTTGCGTAATGAAGACTGCACTGGGGAGACTTGATTAACTGAAACGAAGCCGTGTTTCATGTCACTGATCTAAACAAAGATAAGCACACGTGTTCGGAAGCACGACGCTGCTGCACTGCCCATTTATCCAGAATGTGAATCACATAACGTGGGGCAAAATACCCTAAAACGTGTCAAGCTGAGGACACTAATGCCCATTGCGTCACAAGCTTCAGTATAATGGCACATTTCATTACATGTGTTCGTGAACATTTCGTGAACATGACACTGTTGCTCAAGAAAATTACAGTAAACAAGGCAGGCATGGAAATACATGATATGATGGTAAGCACCTTCAAAAATGACAGCAAGCTACGAAGTCGTTCTCATGAAGCAGAAAAATTAGAAAAAATGAACATGGTCGAGGTAATAGTGAATGAAAAGAGGAAAATGCATTTCTTTACGATTATGTATCGCATTGAGAAAAGGAAGTGAAAAAGAAACTGCTGCTTGTTTGCACATGGATGAAACCGTTAAGGAACCAACTCAGCACATCACTTTCTTGCCCCCACCAGCTATCCATGTTGCGCGCTTACTTACCCGTACAAGTTCGTTCTTTTCCCTCGTGTAGAAGTGCAGACGGCATCAGAGAAAAAAAATCATACTTTCTACCGTGGTGCCTACTACACCGGCAGCCCTTAGAACATCCAAGGAACGGCGCCGGGCAAGGACACAGCGTCTCCTTTCTCAGTGAACTTGTGGCTTCGAACAACGTCCGTGGTGTCAAAATCTTTTTCCGCAGACTCTGACGTGTTGAGAGTCGAAGGTAAAGCCGCCAGCTTCCTGTCGCGGCATTGCACGTTCCCACTTCACCCGCTCATCCGCGTCGCTAGGCAAACAAAATAACGATACCTCTTTGCTCGTACCTCTGTAACCGAAGTGACAACGCGGTACAGACAAACAAATTGTCTCTTGAAATTAGGAATACCGACTGCCGATGCCGCAGGCCTATTTGGGCACCCAGTCATTTAATAAAGAACCAACTGACGCAGCGCGCAGCTTTCGTGTACACCCCACCTAAAACCCCTTAAACTTCGTAAAGCAGTGCCACGCTTTGAAGAATGCCGCCTCCTCCTCGCGCGCTCTCGCCGAGGCCGACGCTGCGTCGCTATTCGCCTAATAGCATCACGTGGGCCCTCGCGGCGTGCATGAGCGCCATTTTTGCTCGAGAAGTGGCGAAGAGCGCATGTTGGCGCCGTTGCTACGCTCGAGCGGAGTAGGCGGCGCCACGGTCGAGGAGGGAGCGTGAAGGAGAGGAGAAACGAGGAGGAGTGAAGGCGGAGGGGGAGAGTGTCGCTGCTCTACGAAGTTTAGGGGTTTTACCCTCACCGTGCTCCCAGCGCCGCCGCGTGGCAGCTGCGGCAACATAGCAAGCTCTCCCATAGCGTTACGGCGGAGTTTCGTGAACAGAAAAGCATTGAAGGACTCCGATTTGGGTAATACATCGTAGCGCCAATACGACACATGCAAACAACAGAATACAAGGCAGCACGGTTGAATTTGTGAAGTGTTATTTTTGAAAGGATAGCTATATTGGACTGTGTATTATGTTCAGGAAAGGGGAAAGGGATCAAAAGGAAACAGAATTCGAAGACAAGAGTCGCGAAATGTACCGAATGATCACCAAGAGCCAGCCAACCAAACGAAAGGTGTGCGCGTGGGTGCACACGAGTGTCTTCTGCGAGCACGGTGGTTGCGCCTTGGCTAATAACATGTACAACGCCACAGTCGGCTCGTCTCACGATTGGCTCATAGCAGTTCTAGCTTAAGAATTATATAAGAAATACGGAACCAGATCTACGACCACATTCGCGGAGTCGCCTTGCTCAGGGCGACACTTGCTGAGAACTGCAGCACAAATGAGAGCCTTTCTTCGAGAATTGTCTCAAGGCCTTTCATGTCATTTCGATAGCATTAACATGTCTGCGTTGTTTGTCGTTTTATTACTCTAATTACTGCCAAAACGTCATTCGTTCACCTCACGCGATGCGGAGTTCGTTTCTCCTCACTTGCCTACAGCGAAAGTTCCGGCTACCGCCACCGCATCTCCGCGGCGTAACGCCCTCAGCTAATTTCCAATCCCTGTAATTCACTACATGGCACGTCATAGACTCACCATAAATGCCTTAATTTTGAGTGATTTCGCATGACGACAAGGCTAAAACAGCATTTTAAGGTTATTAGTAGAGTCCGCGTTGGAAGCTTACCGTGCGCGAGATTTCAGAATACTTCCGCAGCCCGGGCACGCAACCTAGAACATAGATCTGCGCAACCTGTGCTAGCATGTGCTACGAGCACAGCTGGGCTATTTTACTGACTGCAGACAAAAGCTAAGCGGAAATGCAGCGGCTTCCAAGCCCAAACGTTTACCACGGCTAGACCATGGGGCTATTTGAGCACTTGAGGCCTGCCTTGGAAACGCTGACCCCTCCTTAGGAGCAAAGTCGTCTTCTGTGTTTTTATCCTGGACTGGGTCGACGATCAACGCGCTACTGCAGTTGAATATGGCAGGTATTCCTACCCGACAGGTTGTCAGTGGTATATATATTTTTTTTTTTGGGGGGGGGGGAGGGGTTGGCGACGGCATCATTTTTGACAGCAATATATTATGGCGGCGGGCTGTGTATTACTTTGCAGTGTCCTCGTTAGAAAAGCTGAATGTGTTTAAACGCATCGCTGGCGTCCACTGAAGTATTCATATTGCCTCTCTATGTTGAGGCTGCACTCTGGACTTGTAAGCGAAATTTTATACGGACTGCCGCTGATGTCGTCGTCTGAAAGCCAATACCAACGCTTCGAAATTATCCACAGGAGAGGTCATCATCTACCTCTAGGCTTTCCTAAGTCAGCATCAAGCAGAAAAGTAATAGACGAAGCTGAGTCTCCACCTCTTCGCCTTCAAGCTTTTGAGGCCATACTGATACGATTCGTTCGATTCAGTGAGCCTACCACTGGAAGAGCCTTGTTTCGAAGAGTCTGTGCTCGACCTCGCTCCAATTTCTATTCGGCTTTGAATACACTCCGTATCCTTGGCTTTCAACAGCTTAAACGAAGCCAGAAAACTGACCCCAATTTGCAATCTCACTCCTTCGCGGCTACTTTGCAAACTATCCTTTCCTATTGAGCAGGCTCGGTCACTGGCGCTGGAACATTTGGAACTAACACACCAGAATCACCTGTAAGCTTACACCGTTGGGTCGGTCATCGCAGATATAGATAACTGTCCTACTGCATGTTGCATTCTGGCCCTCGGCTGCAGCTGGGCTGGACGACTGTAGACAGCCTGGTTTCACCGACAGACGCAAAGGGAGCTGCGATAACTGCTGCGCTGAGGAAACAGAAGAGGTGCATGCACTGCCCAGAATGTGGTCATTCTCGCCCACTCCAAGTGTGCGCTTCTTCAGCTGTGCGCGTGATTTGCCGTCAAGCAAATTATGTCGACAATCTCTAGACCATTTAGAAATACTTCAAAAACAAGGGATTTCCAGTCAAGCTTCAACGGATACCTTCACACGTTGGCTTTTCCGGAAATGAAAAAGGCTGACTCTATATCGCACGGAATCAGGGTTACGAGGACAGACGTATGCGAGAGGCCGCTGTTGGAATCGCACCGCTGGCCCGAGTTGTTGGGGTCTCGGTGCTGACGCCCGTTATTGCCAATGGGTCGCAAGCCCCAAGGGTAGCGTTGGCCTGGCGGCCTGGGGCACTGGAAGCATCCGAAGGTCCCGGCAAAGCATGAGAAGACTGGTAACAGAACAACTGGTTTATTCTAACATAGCAAAAGAGCGGCCGGTCAGGTCGACCGGAGTGGAGAGACGGGAGAGCACGTAACTCAACAGTACAAATCGGAGCCTCTGCTCTGGCGTCCGGGGGCAGCTGCTCTTATACCCTCGGCGTCGCGGTCCAAAAGGGAAGGAGGGAAGGTCACGGGATGAAGGTCACGGGACGGCGCAGCAGGGGCCCACGACGGCGCGAGCGGTTGAGCCGAGAGACCTCCAGGCCCCTCCTTCGGGGAACTCCGCTCCCCGGCTGCCGCGCTTTGACAAGCGAGGGCACACACACACACACGCACACACGAAGACACGTGGCACTGAAACACGCCTGGACACGCTTGGCGGGTAGGCGTCGCGGCGGCGTCGGACGGGCCAAAATGTCCGCCGCTTTGAACAAAGCCCCGGCGTCCGTTGCATCCGCGCCGGCATTACCGCGCGTTGTAGGCGAAACGTAACAGACCGCCCCGCCGGGGGAAGGAGATCCCGATGGTCAGGGGACTGCATCCGCTGTCCGGAGGGATGTCGCTCGATGATGCTCATAACCGAAGTTGGGCGTCCCTGGGCGTTTCTTGAGCGCAGCGCACAGAGAAGGCCTCGTTCTCACGTTCAGGTGCACACAGGACACTGCAAAGTGACTTCGGGAGAGGTGACATTTTTGTTCTCGTTTCCGGCAAGCGTTAGAACCACGCCTGAAAGTCAACCGCTCAGTCAGCAAGCATGGCACAACCCTCACTAAGCCCTGCCAGGCTCTTTCCCCTTTTATACTGCTGCCTAGTTCCTTACAGTAGTTTAGCAGCACTCAGAACGCGTCCATAAATCGGAAAAATTGCACTAAAAAGCACATCATCACTTTGAAACACTACACAAAAGCAATAAGTTAAAAAAAAATCCTGCCTCAGGAAGAAAAACATCAGTAACAAGCAATTTTGAGGCTGATTCCCACGTTAGGGGCTTCGACTTAAGCCATCGGCGTTACCGTTGAGACTCCCCTTTTTGTAACGCACCTCAAAGGAATATTGTTGCAAAGCGAGGCTCCAGCGCAGGAGGCGGCCATTTTTGGGAGAGATGGTCTGCAGCCATTGGAGAGGGCAGTGATCCGTCTCAATGATAAACCTCGAGCCGGCTAGGTAACATGACAATTTCTGAACGGCCCACACGATACACGCACACTCTTTCTCGGTGGCGCTATACGCCTGCTCACGACTCGTCAGCTTACGACTAGCATACAGGACGGGGTGTTCTACTTCTCCATTTTCCCGTTGGCACAGTACAACGCCCATGCCTCGCTCACTAGCATCACACTGAACAACGAACCCTTTTGTGTAGTCGGGCGATCGTAGCACAGGCTGGCTTGTTAGGGCGCTCTTTAGGGCGCTAAAAGCTCTTTCCTTCGTCTCATCCCAGACGACTGTTTGCGGCTCTGTATTTCTTAGAGCATCCGTCAAGGGAGCCGCGATATCAGAGTACCTGGGGATGTACCTCTGATAGTAGCCGGCGACACCTAAGAACGACCGAATATCGGTCTTCGTGCGCGGTCGCGGGAAGTCTCGCACAGCGGCCACCTTTATTTCAGAGGGGCGGCGACGACCCCGACCAATCACGTGTCCGAGGTAGACAACCTCGGCCTGTGCTAACTGGCACTTGGGAGCCTTGACTGTCAAGCCCGCATCGCGCAGGCGGGTTAGCACTGCCCGCAAGTGCGCCATATGTTCAGGCCAGGATGCGGAGAATATCGCTACGTCGTCTAGATACGGTAAAGCGAATTCTTGCTGTCCCCGCAACACTTTATCCATGAGGCTTGAAAAGCAGTATGGCGCGTTCTTCAAACCAAAACTCAAAACTTTAGGACGGAATGTCCCCATTGGTGAAATGAACGCCGCATACCTACTAGCCTCTTCTGTAAGTGGAACCTGCCAATAACCCCTGACAAGATCTAGGGTGGAAATAAACTGAGCGCTACTCACTCTCTCAAGGCGCTCCTCGATGTTAGGGATCGGATAAATTTGATCCTTAGTGATGGAATTAAGCCTGCGGTAGTCGACGCAAGGACGAGGTTCCTTGCCCGGTACCTCAACTAAAATCAAAGGGGAGGTATAATCACTCTCACCCGCTTCAATAACACCGAGCTGTAGCATTTTCTTTACCTCAGCCTCCATAATATCGCTCTGGCGGGGTGACACCCGGTACGCCTTGGATCGTACTGGCTCTGGAGAGGTAAGTTCTATGTCATGAGTAAGGACAGAAGTCCTACCAGGCCTCTCAGAGAACAGACCTTGAAACTATTGTAAGAGCTGGTGTAGTTCGGTTTTCTGCTCAGGCGACAGCGATGCTTTACTTATTAAGTCACTAATGACTTGATCGGTGTCTTTCCTGTTCGTCACTGAGCCTAGTCCCGGAAGCTCGATCGGAAGCTCTTCTAACTTTCCCGCATCGGGAATTTCCTCTCCAGTATCTGGTGCCTTTAACGCTACAGGCTCAATTTTATCCCGTTCGGGCGTGCTCTGAATACTAGCTTGCTGCGCCTCTGACCCTTTCTCATCGTTCAACAACGTCGGCCCCGCAACTACCGCCTTTGCAGCGAGCTCCCGAACCTTCGATCTGGTTAAGGCCTGAACGCTAGCCTCACCAAACAAAAGCCCCTTCTCGCGCAGGAGGTGATCGGACCTGTTCGAAAATAGGTACGGGTACTGGGGGGGCAGCATAGATGACACTGCGGCCTCCGTCTCAAGTGCTCCGAAAGGTCCTTCAATAAGCACTTTTGCTACCGGCAGACACACGCTATGAGCTTCCACTGCTTGCTTGATCCATGCGCACTCGCCCGTGAACATATCGGGTTCTACGTAAGAGGGATGAACTACATCCATCGTAGCTGCGGTATCGCGAAGCACTCGGCACTCTTTCCCGTTCACGAGGAGGTCTCGCATGTAAGGCTCGAGAAGCTTCCTGTTCTCGTCAGTGCTGCCTAATGAAAAAAACACGACTTTTGGTTTTGTCTCTGGGCACTGCGCCGAAAAGTGTCCCGGCTTCTGGCACGTATAACACACGCGCACTTGCCTCATCTCGAACCGCTTTCCGCGTTCGGCTTCGGCTGCCGCCGTCTCCTCACGTTCGGTCGGACACTGCGCCGAAAAGTGACCCGGCTTCTGGCACGTATAACACACGCGCGCTTGCCTCGTCTCGAACCGCTTTCTCATGGGCGTGAACTTCGGCCTCTCAAACTTAGAGCCAAATTCACCCTTTTGACCGTCCTTAGCTCCGCGAGCCCGACGCGTCACAAACTCCTCGGCTAGCTCAGCGGCTCTAGCCACCGTACTAACGTCTGGCCTATCCAAGACCCAGTACCGCACGTTCTCAGGTAACCGACTATAAAACTGTTCTAGCCCGAAACACTGCAGAACTTTCTCATGGTCACCAAACGCTTTCTCTTCTTTGAGCCACTCCTGCATGTTTGACATAAGCCTGTACGCAAACTCTGTATATGACTCACTTTTGCCTTTCTCATTTTCCCGAAACTTCCGACGGAACGCCTCCGCTGACAGCCGGTACTTTTTTAGCAGACTCGATTTCACTTTGTCGAAATCCTCTGCCTCCTCTCTCTCCAAGCGAGCGACTACGTCGGCCGCCTCGCCGGGTAGCAAAGTGAGCAAGCGCTGTGGCCACGTTTCCCGAGAGAACCCCTGCTTCTCGCACGTTCGCTCAAAGTTAACCAGGAACAAACCAATGTCCTCTCCAAGCTTAAACGGCCGCATCAGGTCAGTCATTTTGAACAATACTCGTTCTCCTGCACCGTGTGCCTGACTTCCATTACGAGCGCGTTCCATCTCTAACTCGAGACGCTTCATTTCCAAAGCGTGTTGACGGTCGCGCTCTCTTTCTTTCTCTTGTTGCTCTCGTTCTATCTGTTCTTTACGTTCACGCTCCTGTCTTTTTGCCGTCTCCCTCTCCTCAATGGTCTCAAGGCATTCCGACAGCTCGTCATCCTCAGCTTCTAACTCAAGAATAGCCCTTAGCAGTTCTGGTTTTCTGAGTTTGTCTGAGACATCCAGACCCAACTCTCTTGCAAGCTCCAGCAATTTCGGTTTGCGCAACGACTTCAAATCCATGGCTGCTCTGAATGCTGCTTTCTCTACTGCCTACTATTGTCTTGCCGCAAACTAACCCGGTAGCAACGACAACCACAATTACCAGCTCTGTTTCTGACACTAACAAAAGCCTGGCAAAACTCAGAAGAAGAAAGTCCCGCACTCACCAAACCTCGCAGCCAAGAATTCCGCGCAGTCGTTCCGCTGCAGGCAACCAGTCATCACACAGGGCTCGTTGCGCTGCTCCCGGATGGTCGTTGAGCTGCTCAGCATACAGTCAACCGCATCTCTTCGCTGCTGGCCTCCGTTGTCGCGATCTCACCGCTGGCAACCAGATGTTGTAATCGTACCGCTGGCCCGAGTTGTTGGGGTCTCGGTGCTGACGCCCGTTATTGCCAATGGGTCGCAAGCCCCAAGGGTAGCGTTGGCCTGGCGGCCTGGGGCACTGGAAGCATCCGAAGGTCCCGGCAAAGCATGAGAAGACTGGTAACAGAACAACTGGTTTATTCTAACATAGCAAAAGAGCGGCCGGTCAGGTCGACCGGAGTGGAGAGACGGGAGAGCACGTAACTCAACAGTACAAATCGGAGCCTCTGCTCTGGCGTCCGGGGGCAGCTGCTCTTATACCCTCGGCGTCGCGGTCCAAAAGGGAAGGAGGGAAGGTCACGGGATGAAGGTCACGGGACGGCGCAGCAGGGGCCCACGACGGCGCGAGCGGTTGAGCCGAGAGACCTCCAGGCCCCTCCTTCGGGGAACTCCGCTCCCCGGCTGCCGCGCTTTGACAAGCGAGGGCACACACACACACACGCACACACGAAGACACGTGGCACTGAAACACGCCTGGACACGCTTGGCGGGTAGGCGTCGCGGCGGCGTCGGACGGGCCAAAATGTCCGCCGCTTTGAACAAAGCCCCGGCGTCCGTTGCATCCGCGCCGGCATTACCGCGCGTTGTAGGCGAAACGTAACACCGCCTTAAGCCTTGGCGCGGCCACGGCGCGCTCTTGTTTTATTTATTTCTTTATGACCATGTTGTCTTGCACGATTGTAAACTGATTGTGATCAAGTGCGCGAGAGTATATATACGTACCTTTTTGTAATAAACACCAGTTGGAAGTTTTTGCTTGTCCTTCTCGCCGCTTTAGTGTCCAGTGTCCCCTCTTGCGCTAGTCACTTCAGCATCTATCGCACTTGCAGCGTTATCAACATCCCCCCCCCCCACCCCCTACCCGCAAGTGAAACTACCCAAATTCCCAACTAACAAAGGACGCCACTCACCGTTATTTGCGAAAACTTTGGACGCCGCCGCGTGGTCAGCCCTGCCTGATCGAGAAGGTAACGTGCTCGGAGGCCACGCTATTTCTTTCGAATCAGAACGGGTGTTTCGGCGCTCGCAGTATAGCTTGGGAATTTAAGCCTGGCCTCCGAGCACGTCTTCCTCGCTCTTTAGAGACTGCGGAGAGACGGAAGACGTGGAGCACTTGACGTGGTCTTGCCGTCGCCACACTGCGGAGCGAATCACTCTACTCGACCACATCAGAAAAAGGATGCTTCCCGCAAGATTGCGCACAACGGTCTGATGTTTCCAGAAGGTGACCAGATCATCCGAAGAGAGGTATTAAACAACGCCCTCTGCTTACGTTTCTGAGGGACAGTGGACTTTCAAACGTGTGGTGACAAACTGTACGTATGTCCAGAAAGAGGCGCTACAGCTGGAGCAATCGCCGGCCTCGTCAGCCAATCTTAAACCGCCTGTACGTAACACCAACAACCACCGCCGCAACATGCATCTCCCGAAACCCGGAGTTGGCAACCTTTTGACACCGGCTGTACGCTGCGTTTACGGAGTGTTTTAACCAGCGCTTAATTCGAAGCATATCGACATTCTGTGTAGCACGCAAAGTACGCTGCACGACATGGGCTGCGTACGGTGTTATTTCTTTTTATTTTAGTTTTATTAGAAATTTTGAACATCGTCCATGGCATGTGGCAGAACTATATTTCCTGGACTGCACTATACTCTGAAAGGCGGACCTAATTTGCTCGAGAAAGCAGAAATTAATTTTCGAATAATTAGCGAAATATATAATTGACTGTTACGTAATTTGCTTTACGGCACATATTGCGGTTCACTAAGTATAGCCTCTGAGTTCGGAAGTCGTATCCACTCGGAACGCATTAAAATTGTAGACTTCTTGGGCACTGGAGTGCTGCGATTACAGCAAGGTATTCCATGTCGGTGGTATCATTTGGCATTGCGATTGGCAGTGAGATTGCCATTGTGTGGGTCTTCCAGTGAAAGAATAAGGTTCCGTGGTCCACGGATAGCATGGGGATGTATATGCAGCATGTGTTACGCAAGAAATCTATCGCTGACATTGATGATCACCGGTGGTTTCAGCCACAATTTTTCTGAGGATGAGACCTGTTTTAGTGTCATCCGCATACGTTCCCAAAATGTGCTTCGATATACGTTCGGTGACCAAGTTATTTTTTAACTTTGCTGTATGAAAATTCATTTTGCTAAATAGGTAACTGGAGCGACGGTGCGTTTTTTACCGCAAGTTTGGCGGCACCTTTTCTAGAAACCAGCGTTATGTTCAAAGTTCGCTCCAAGTGAACGTGCCTTGAAAATTCGCTGCAGGTTCAATTCGTGAATGACCACGAATTGGTCCTAAATAAATCTGAACAGATGTGATAGCTTCGTGAAAGTTGATGCAAACTTGCAAAAGTATACCTCAGTAACGACACACATAGCAAAATGTAGAGCCAAAGCTTGAGGAACTTGAAAAGAAGTTTATTAAAATCACACTGAAGTAACTTTCTAAACAGTAATATCAGCGGAGGGCTCGCACCATGTTTTTTGGTCACATTGCCGCGCTTGTGAACAGCAAACACAGCTTGCTAGCGACAAATCCCGACAAAGCTCACACCAGGCGCAAATTATGCGCACAGTAAACGCAACACGAGTATTTTTCTCCGCAACACGTTGAAAAAATCTTCGACTACACACGTGCAGACACGTGGCCCATGAGATAACACGACGATCACAATAACGCAGTAACGAGGTTTGCCCGTCATCGCTGGCCTTAGCCTTGTATACAGACATCAATTTAGCTCCCTATCCTTTGCGGCTTTGGCGGCCATCTCGCGCTTTTTTTTTTTCCCCACACCATTCGGGTTTTCTTGGACGAGCGCCATTCGTTTGCATTTCACTCCGTTCACCCTGTATATTCACTTGACACAGACGCGTGCAAAACGCAAAAAAATAAAGTAAAGAAAGAAAGCTCGACGACGGGCTGTTTCAGACGCGCTCCTTAGCGGTGACGGCGGCTTGACGAGTCTTTTTAACCCTCGCCGCGTTCCTTGTGTAAGAAGGCCGCTCTACATCGCCCTCGTTCCTCTGATCGTCAACGCTGAAAGGCCAAAGAACGCGCAAGCGCGCGCTTTCACTGCGCGTGCTGCTGCGAGAACTAGACGAACAGGAAACGGCGCCGCCACAGCAAGAGGCGTCGACGCCACTTCCCGACGGACCGCCAGGTGTTGTTATTACTCGCAAGCAGCAATGCGACGGCGAGATTGCGTCAGCCTGCCCCCAGTGCGCTGTGAGGCCGTGCTACAGCGGCTTGCCTCGCGAGCTCAGCCGATAGAGCATCGCAAGAAAGAAATCTCGATGCATTGGTGGATTAGGTGTTTATGATCGGCGGAATAAGCTCGAAATCAGTGTCACCTTTCCTTTACGTTTGAAAAGACACTGAAGAGAAACACAAAAATCAATTCCAACTGATGAAACCTTCTTTCAGAATTGCATCATTTCGCGGGAAGAGGTTTATTATTGGAAAGAACAATCGAGGCCAAAGTTTCGTTTTTTTTTAATTTCGTGCCAAAGGCACAGAGCCTACACGTCAGTTTTATGTCCACGAGTTTCAAGCCTTTCATCACTTTTTTTTTTTTTAATTGACGCTTTGTGGTGCAGCATAAGACGTTCTGGAAACTTGCTGAGTGCAATCTTTAGTTGGCGCCTTTAGAAAACAGTGAATTCACTGTTTACCGGTCCGAGCAGGGGTCGTCGCAACCCGTGACGTCATGGTGCTCTGTTGCGGAAAGTTGAAGGTGGCGTCGCCACCTGCCCGTCGTTGTTGCGTCATCTGTGGTTTATCAAGACTATTCTCACTGCAAGAGGGGCTTCATTTGACCTCTTTATTTTCCTTTTTTATACGGTGGTGAATCGCTAATACAGCTCAAATTATTTTTGTCTACGTAATAGCCAGGTGACGTTGAGTTTACTCGCATCTATTGTGGACCGAATAAAGTTGTTTCACTCACTCACTCTACATAATATATGCCAACGTATTCTCTGTTCTGTCCTTGTCTGCCCGTGCTCTGTGTACAGGTGCGTACATTGTTAAAGGGAACGCGCATTCATTTATTTCAATTTACTTCACCCCTACATAGAGAGGAAGTGGTAGCTCTAAAAGCTGCTACATTCAGTAGCTTGAAGTGATCGCCCTCATATGTGACCACAAAACAGCGTGAAAGAGTGAAAATGTTTCGTTGAACGGTTCCCGCAAATATGTTTCCCCTAGCTCCTAGCGCATGGGAACGCCGATAAGTGGGTGACTTCGATTGCGATCTTTCCGGAAGAGCCATCATATTTTGAAGACGAGCACGTCCAGCTAAGAGCCTTCCATGTGTTACAATGATTGAACTTTTACTGACACAGAGTGCTGAGTGGTTTTTCTTTTTCGTCTTTTCTTTAAAGGCGAAGTTGTTTATGGCTTGGGTGTCGCGGATTTTTCGTGCCCGTCAAAAAACCTGCGTGTGCAAAAACTCAGCTGCCGAATTTGGTGCAAGATCGCTTCATTCGCTGGAAAAGCTTATACGTCTCATCACTTGGATATGCATGTTTATTAGATTAGTTATCAATGGGCCCCATTTTCAAGGTCAGTGGACTCTCAGGTAGTTTTTTTTTTTTTTTTTTTGCTTGAGGGGGTATGAGCCATTGCTTAAAGGGGTATGGGTCATTCATTGTCTTACGTGATGGACACATTTCTCGTTGGGTAGGCATAGAACTGCTTACGCATTTAGTGATAGAGATGATACGAGAACGTGTGTGCGTACCGTCACGGTGACCAGCGATCGGGACAGTAAATGTGTTCGTACCTTTGTTCAAAATTCCGTGTCACCTCTCTATCGTGCGCTAAACAGCTTCGCTGGTCACCCACCTTCACACAGAGGATTGGGCTCTATTTTCTCTCCCTTTATTTTCTTTTTATTGTTACGAGAACTTATCAAAGCAAAGCCTTCCTTGCCTACCTACCCGCGGTTTGGCGTGTTATTTTTGTAAGATGAATATGTTAGAGCACCATAAACGGACAGATGTTATAAGCTTACAGCTTGTGTCAAAGCCGTCAGAAAGTTTATACGAGTTTTGCAAAATGGGCCCTGCTTACAATTTAGCTGCCTATTACGGAGCGCCGCAAAATGGATTAAGTATGACTGCTTTAAATGTCTCAACTGTTGCAGCTTACAGAATGATGACATCGTCGTGTTTTTATTTCCAGAGTTATAAACCTAGTGCTGTACTTTCTTATTCTGAAATTTTAGTATATTTGAAATCGATTACAATGGCTTAATACATGGAGAAGGAGAAATCGTTCTGCTTGGCATTCGTTGTATCCAATTTGACGAGGTTTCTTGCATTTCAATAAAAAGTTAAAATCTACCGACTGAGCAAGGTAGATTTTCAATGTGTACCATCAATTCTCGTAGAAATGTCACGAAAAATCACAAACTAAAAGAAGAAACACCTCGGATATAAAGTTTACAACTTTCGCTCAGCGCTAAGGAAAAGGCGCTTCTGTAAACTTCACCTAGCTGCGAAGAATCTGAAGCAGATAAAGTTGATGTATTGTTTCATATACTGCTAATTTTTGGATAGAACTTTTGCTTGACCCTCATAAACATTGTAACTACACTGAAACTGTAAACAGATATATCGCATTTTGTCCGCGTCAGAGATTCTGACAGATGCAATTCACAAAACTGCTACTTCTGGTTTCGGTGCAGAATTGCGAATGGTTAAACTTCATGCTTCAGCTCTTTTTTTTTTTTTTAATTGCCAATTTCGAGCAGTTTACTTCCTAAAGTTCAGCCCCTTAATGTAGAGAACCGCCTCCTACTGTCGATAAAGTTCAGCTTTCTTTCTTGAATGTACATTGCTCCGTTTAAACTGCTTCAGCAGCTCTCCAATAAGAGCATTCCTGCGTTTTACATGTGTCTGAACAGGCAAACCGGAGTTCGCCCCGAGGTGAGCCTTTCTCTTAAATACAAATGTAAGGACATCGTCCACCCGTATTTGATTCATAATCTATATCACCCTGTCGTGCCGCGAAATGTGAAAACACCCGTGTGCTTAGATTTAGGTGCGCGTTAAAGGACCCCAGGGGGTCCAAATTTCCAGAGTCCTCCACTACGGCGTGCCTCATAATCAGAAAGCGGTTTTGGCACCTAAAACCCTATAATTTAATTTTAATTTTAACCGTGTCGGGCCCGCAACATTCGTGTAGCAAGCAGCGGCACCCGACTGATCTTCTATAGCACTGCTTCTTCCTTTCCAAGCTGGGAGGAATCGTGGGCGGTCGATCTGTCAGGCGGAGAAATAGGCCTAAACCCCGGACGTCGGCTCAACTCGCAAGTTGTTGAAGTATTTCAGAAGCCACGTTATTTTCGCGATCTAAAGCAACCATGGAACTGAACGAGGAACGTGTTCTGGGAGCAACAGCAAGCCAGTTTCGGGTTCTGAGGCTGCGTAGCGGTTAAACGATGCAAGCGCGCATAACAGCGAATCATGTTGCGCACGCACGCACGCACGCATACGCACGCACGCACGCACACACACGCACACACAAATACGCGCGCGCGAAAACAGAATGAACAGCCGGTCGTTGGCGGTAACGACTGGTTTGCACTCGCCTCCTTTTTTATTTATTTACTTATGATACCCTCAGGGCCAAAAGCATTACAGAGGGGAGTGGTGTTAATATACAAGCAAAACGTACAATTAAAATACAATATTCGCTCATTAAACAATGTTAGCTATATCATTTAAAAAATACATAAAATATTAGCACAATAGCATGAAAAAGCAACATTACAAAGACCCTGTTTATACATTGTTGGCTAGAAAATTTCGGCAGTGTTGGTTATCACTGATAGATACAGCATCAGAAGGAAGGTGATTCCAATCGCGACTAGTCCTGGGCAAAAAGGAGTGAAAGAAATGCTTAGTGTTGCAAATGTCAACAACAACTTTGTATAAGAATAAGCTGTCTACCTCGTACTTGGTGCAGGTGGGATCAACTTCCAGGACTGTTCTTTTTTGCGTGCAATCGCGTATTCTAAACGCAACACGAATTTTCATTCCTAAAGCGATAGCCGATGATATGAGGTGAACAACTCGCCTCCTTGTCGCAATCCCATTTGCTTTAAAAAAAAAAAAAAGCATTGGCCATATTTTACAACGATACAAGTTGCAATATTTTTGCCATTCGTGATTGGCTCGTGCGAGGCGGTGCTGCCTCTGTCACCGCGATCGGACCTCGGCGTTAAGTGGGATAAGAAATGGAAAAAAAGAAAGAATAAGAAAAAAAAGCAGCAGATCCCCGACATATGTGTGGGGAATCGGTGATGCGCTAAGCTTTGTTTGATGTTTGCAGAAATCTCCTTCCCCACTTCTCTGTATAACTTAACGATGCTTGATAATCTCTTCTTCCCCACTTCTCTGTATAACTTAACGATGCTTGCTAATCTCTTCTTCCCCACTTCTCTGTATAACTTAACGATGCTTGCTAATCTCTTCTTCCCCACTTCTCTGTATAACTCAACGCTGCTTGCTCAATGCGTGCTCGTGTCTCGTTAATCTTGATCGCGTCTTCCTCAACAGTGGGGCTGTTTCTGCCGGCGACTTCTTCACTTCTCCCTAGTAGACTTCTTCGACGATTTTCCGTGACCGACCTCCTCAGTTATCGATTCCTGTACTGCTCATTGATGAAGCAATAAAACGATGGACACCGACCAACAGAAGTGCTAAAAATGATTAAAACTAAAGGACGTTTCGGCTTCCCTACGGAAGCCTTGTTCACAATGGGATGACGGAAGGTTCATGGAAGCTTATGTATACTTCGGAACGTGACGTAAGCAGCGCGCGTATGACCGGGGAAGGGTTCCCTCATTTCGGTTAAGCGTGTGGCGAGTTTAGATTCGTTTCAACCCAGTGGCACACACACATTCTGAGCGATTGGCCGCGAGGATGTTTGCACACCCCGTGGCACAAGTCCAAGTCACGTGCCCAGTTGCCGGAGTCGTATCCTTGGCACGACAGCAGCCAGCAGCCGCCATGCGTAGTGTGATGGGTAGATGCAAAGCAGGCTTCGGTTAAAAAGATAAAAAGAAAGCAATGGTGGCAAAGATATCTCAAAAGATGCTCTCCCAGGAGTTACAGTTACACTTAGCAGTGCGGTTAACCGGTCCCGACCTTTGGCTAATCTCCCATCTTTTCCTCCTTATCACCCTCTTCTTCTGTCTTCGAGCGGCACGTGTTCTGTGCGAGAATGGCGGAGTCAGAAATCGAAGATGATAAAAAAAAAAGCCTGGTTAAAAGGAAGCTTTAGCTCAGGTGCTCCTATCTAAATGCATGTAAAACGGAGAATTCGTTTTTCTCTGCAACCGCGGCACCAAACTTGACGAGGTCTGTTGCATTTAAAAGAAAAACCTAAAATGTAGTGATTGTTGGTTTCGAATTTTTGATTTAGGTCGTCAATTTTTTACTAAGAGTTTGCAGAAATCGCAAATTTTCAGAAAACGAAGCGAACAAGTTTACAACTCCGTGTCTCAGCAATGAAAAATGACATCACAATTCTGCGAATTGCATCTCATAGTAGATCTAAAGCGGAAAAAATTGATATCTTACATAGGAATCTCGAAAAACTTCGTAATGTGTAAATACACATTTTGGGAAACACTTGTGCACAACGTAACAAATTCATGTAATATATAAATTGGTATATAGAATTTGTCCGCGTTGAATGATCTAATGGCTGCCGTTTACAGAACCGCTATATCTATTTTTTTAACGGCGAGCTATTAATTTGTAAACTTCGTGCTTCCACTTTTTCGAACTTTCGAATTTTTGAAAATACTTTCAATAAGGTTAAGTGCCCTAAATTGAAATTCCGCTTTCAACAGTCACTAGAACTTGACTTTCTCTCTCAAATGCAATAAATTTCATTACAATCAGCTTAGGGGTTATCTCAGAAAAACGTTTTTGCGTTATACATGTATTTGAGCGGGGAGTTGACCACGGGATAATGTTTCGAGCTGTGTAAGTGAATTTCTCCTCTTTACAACAGCAACAAAGCCACCTTGCCGCGAGAAGACGCTTGGTATAAACCATTAAAAATGCACAAAAAAAAGAAGGAAACAACGAATGGCACGCCGCCGCCGCCTTTAAATTGCCGTAACACCTCGGCTGACGTCACGGGTTTTGAAGGCGTCTGCTTTCTCGAAGTCTAAATTTTTTTTTTTATCGGTGAAAACGAACTATATATTTTAGTCTAGGGTAGCCAAATACTGAACTTAGGAAGTTTCAACTATCGTTTACTGAACCACAACAGCGCAAATAAAGCTAAAGAAAATGTTTTGTAATTTGTGACGTCACGCTGACGCACAGGCTCGTGGACTCCGGTGCGAAATTAGAGAAATAAAACGTTGCCCTTCATTCTCTTTTTAAATAATCAGCGTATGACCGCGAAATTAACAAAAAAAAATTCCTTCCTTTTCTTCCGTCATGCTTTCGGCGCTACAATCTTTACGGTTCAACAAAAATATAGTTTTGGTTGAATACCTCATTAATATGAGCTGATGTAGCGTTTCTCTTTAGTGTTCCTTAATTTAAGCCAGGCTTATTAGTGCTGAGCATCCGCGACCTGTAATAGACGAACTACGTGCTACGCAAGTGTCGTAGAACGAATGAAATATAGACGGGGCTTATGCAATCGCAGGCTGGCGTGTCTTCATCTGGCAGGCGCGTCCGTGCACGAGATTCCGTGCGTATAACTATACAGGCCTTATCCCGGGCAGCCATCGAGCCCTGCCTTCGTCGCTCCGAGCTATATAGCCGACAACGACGCCTCCTCGCCCCTCGACGAGCTTCAGCGACCGCGGCTGGCTGGCGGGACAGTGCAGCGCTGCTGGGTGCGCGTGCCAAGTTTAGGGAGAGTTTCAGTCGTTTACTGCCAAGGGGGAAAGGCATCCAGCTCCGTGCATCCAGTCCGCCGCCGCAGTCGTTGCAGTCTCGCGCGGTCCGTGGAACGCATGCCTCTAATGGAAAAGAATAGAAAACAAAAGTAGAGTTGATTGATTGATTGATTGATTGATTGACTTGATTGATTGATTGATTGCAAATGGGGCCGCCTGGAAAGTAAAGCGCGGAATGCTCTGCGTGGCTTCGGGACACTTAACGTATACTTACTGACATGACATTTCATGCTTGCCATTTTGCTGTTTTAAATGAAGGTCCAAGACACCTCACCCTACAAAAATACTGGCAAATGCCAGAGCGACAAATGAAAACAACAAATATTACAGCAAATATTAAACTGCGCGCTTCGTTCCCGCGATCATTGCGATTGCCACATGCGAGCGAACAAAAGAACTCGTAGGAACAAAGTCATCGTAGCTAACGACGTTGCTGCACAACGTCAGCAAGTTTTCCTCTGTCGTGACGTCACGATGTACGTCTGCGCACACAGGTGCTGTAAACATGCAGTGTGCGCACGCTGACTCTATACCGACGTACGCAAATGTTGTGCATACTACGTACAAAGTGCACATTACCTGTGCGTCGACGTACACAGGGCGCTGTGCACACACGACCTACTCGCTCGCACTACTCGCCGACGTATAGGCTGTCCCGGCTAACTTTAGCCAAGCTCTTCACCGAAAAGAAAAATTTTAAAAATACGGCACAATTAAGACATCATTTTAAGACCTAAGGTGAGGCCTGACGACCGAACACCGTATGTCTTAGAACGGCATGTTACACCGTGTTTTAGAGCGCTGCTCTTAGGCGCCCGTTTTTGCGTTGAGCGTCAGCGCGCCTCGGCTTCGTACCTCGTAACCGAGCGAACGAGTACAGAGAAAGATGAAAGCGAACGCGGAACGCAGCAGGAGACGGAAGAAGAAAGCGTGAGGAGCAAAGTGGAAGAAGAGGCTACACTGAAAGAATGAGGTGGAAAGCGGAGGAGGAGCCGAAGGGAGTCGGCCTGCGCATGCGCTGAGCTTCCAGCGGCCACGACATATGCAGTCCCGTGTGCGATCTCATCTGCGCTTCCGAGGGCGGAGGGTGTTAGGGCTGCGTGAGGTGGGGGAGGGCTACGTTTGTCCGCGGCGTCGGCTGCTGAGGTCAGACCGCGGTACCAGCGTGTGTGACGGGAATCACTGCTTCTGCAAGGGGTGATGGTGAGCGGCTACGAGTAAGGCTCGATGTAACGCCCCCTTGGGTGTTGTCGCCGCTGATAGTGGTGGCAAGATTTTCCCGCGGCAAATGGCCGCTCTGGTCATTGGTGGAACGAAAGCGTGAGAAAAGCGTAGTGCCGCGCAAGACCGGCTGCGCGACGGCGATGGCTACGATATGGCGCCAGAGTAGCGCGCGTCGTCTGTATGTAAACAAAGCGCTGCATGAGCGGAAGTCTTTCTGCGGCGGCTGCTCTGACTCGCGCCCCCGCGTCACCCACGCGCTGCCTCTCGCGATCTCCCGATTAACCAGGCAGTCGCGCCGCGCTTCGCTCCGTTTGCAGTGTGCCACATGAGACAGCGCCAGCCACGCTATTTACAGTGTTCCCTTCCTAATATAAAACGTGTACCTATGTAGTCGTAATGCAATATACTGACACGCGTAATGAAAACACGTCTAGAACTGCGCTTCGTCGTTGAATTTTTTATCGTCGTTGAACTTGAATCGTCGTTCAACTTTTTAAAGAGCTCTTTTTTTTTTTCGTTGAACAGCTTGGCTAAAGCTAGCTAGTATACGTGACCTGTTTATGTCAACGTACGTACGCAAACGCCATGCACATGCATCGTGCATATTGCCCTTATACGTCGTCGAGTACAAGCGTTGTGCGCGCAAGACGTGCACACTCAGTGTGCAGTGACGTACGTATTTGTGTAGACGTGCACTTATAGGACGTGCGCACCGATTGTACGTTTACGTATGTACAAAGTCGGTGCATACGTGCATATTGAGTGTACGTCGACGTGCACAGGCATTACGCACATTAGACCACGTGCACACTGACCGCGTACGTCTACGTACACTGACTGACGCAGCGCACATAAGAAACGTACGCATTGCCTGTGCGTCAACGCACGCAGGCGTTATGCGCATTAGATGTGCGCACTGTATGAACTTCGACGTACGCGTTATGTATCCGTCGACGTACGCCGGCGTTGTTTACGCACTACGTGCGCGCTAACCGTACGTCGCCGTGAACTGGCGACGCGCTCGGCGCCTGAGCGCATCATCTTGCGCGCTCCTTTGGCGGCCTGTCTTTTTCGCGTTTCAGCGCCAACTTTCTGAGAGCCTGTGAGCGTCTTTTAAGGGTGACAGGAGGAAAAGGGCTCACTCGAAAAAAAAAAGAAAAAAGGAAAGCGAAAGTATTCAATAAGGAGAGCACATGTTCCCACCGAGTATAGGCCTCCTGTCGTCTGCTGCTGCTTCTGGCGTTCGCTACGGTTCGTCTGTCATTAGTGGGGAGAGGATAAAAAGGCGTGAGGAAGTGCACGGAGGATGGGGTCGTGCGGAGTTGCGCGGTCGTGTATTATATATACAAAAGGCGGCGGCGGCGCCGCCGGCGCCGCGTGCGCGTTTCTCGGCTTTAATTTGCTGCTCTTCTCCCGTGTCTTTTGGCACGGTGTACGCGCGGTTGGCTGACGCAAGTCGCGGTCTCCGTTGCCGCACGCAGATCGCGCGCGCACGTGCCCGCAGCCTGTTCCTGTATCGCGCGCTGCGTTTTCGATTACCGATCGCTGTCCCGTCTGGGGCGAGGGGGTAACAGTTGATGCTTCACCTTCTGGTCGCGGGCCTTTCGTAGACAGAAGGAGGCATATATATATATATATATATATATATATATATATATATATATAAAATCATTCCTACGCCAAGGTCCGGTGCAGCCCTTGCCGACCCAGAGAGCGTGATCTGAAGGAAGGACCTTCATCTCTCATGCGCCGCCAAACTCTGTAGCAAGCGAAACACTATTATTGAAATATGCGCGGCGGTGTAGGAAAGGGACAGAAGCGAAATAGGCGAGTTATATATATATGTGTGTGTCCCGTGTTGTTTCTCTTGCCTTGCCCTTCAATCAGCGCGCCTTTCTACGCAATGGACATACGCCGACAACAGCGAAATTAAACAGGCCTTCTTCGACATGACCGAGGGTAGGACATGCGCAGCGCGGCCTTATGAGTAAGCCTTAGCTCGGGAACTGCTATACCTCAGCACATCGGAACGGAGAGGTCGTCGTTTTTCTCGGCAATCGTTGCACCGATTTTGGTGAGCTTTGTCGCACTTGAATGAACAAGCTAACATGTAATGACTGTAAGAAGCCAATTCTCTATTTAGACCGTCAATATTATTGAAAAATAATATTCTTGCGAACTACCGAATTTCGATAAGCTCAACTATATCGACTTTAACACTCTGCAACTCAGCATTAAAAAACGTTTTCACAATTCTGTAAACTGCACCTAATAATACACCCAAAGCATGAAAGAATTGTATGTATTACCGCTAAATCATTTACCACTAATTTCCGAATAGGGCTCTTGCAATACCTTTGTACACATTGTAGCAGTTTTATGTAAGCTGCAAGCATGTAGTAAATGTGTCCGCTTGAAATGCTGTAATACAGTTTACAGAACTGCAATTGTTTTTTCGTGATTCGTGCTTCTATCTTCTTTATTCACTGATTATCGCCAATTCCTATAAACAAGTCGAACTTTGAAATAACAATTCTACCTGCTGGAGTCGCTTTAATTTAACTATAACACTATAATTGTAATGCTATAACTTTCTCTCTGATTTCAAACAAAATTCATTCAAATCGGTTCAGCGGTCGTCTCATAAGTCGCAGTTTCGCCCGAAAGGCGAAGCATCGATTGCGACAGCAAATTAGCAGACAGCTGTACGAAGTAAGGATAATAATATTATCGGCCGCATGAACTTCGAAACATTCTCTTGTCAACTGAATTAACAAGCATGGTGTCAGCGCGCACAGGCAAACATGAACACATCACACTCGATGACCGCGCACACTCGCTGCCAAAAACGCTGGCGTGAGGAAACGCGGCAGCAGCAGCGAGCGAAGTGACCTTCGTGCTGTCTATCGCGTCGATTGAAACTGAGCGGCGAGAACACAGCACGCACAAAGGTCGGACTGCATATCGCTTTCAAGATACGGCGCGCGCAAAGTACGCTGTAGCTGGCGGAGTAGAAGCCGCCCTCTCCCTCCCTCTCTGCCTCCCGCTTTCCTCCCTTTCGCGCGGATGATTGAGACGCGATCGTCCCCTTGCGCTCGGTCACGAAATATGCAGTGGCTTCCGCCCCCCCCCCCCCTCCTTCCCTCCCATCCCCCCACGGCCTATCGCGCGACGGAAGACGGCGCGTTTGCACTCCGCTTTCCTCCCTCGCGTGCTTTGACTCTGTGGCGATTCGGTGTCTACACAAAGCTTACACATCATTAAAGTTCCCACCACGCGTCCGGCTTCTGGAGCCTTCTTCAAGATAGACTCGAATGAAACATCATGTCTGAAATAAACGAGAGCTATGCCCGTTACCCCCTCCCTCTTTGCGGCGAAATCCCCGAATTCACGGTGGGTCCATAAAATTACACTCATGAAGCTTCAAAGGTTTGGTTCTCCGAGGAAGCTTTAGTTCGGGTCCAAAACCGATTTGACTGCATAATTTTTAAACCCAAAGATACTTTTATGAGGCAACCGCTGGACCTATACTGGAATGGAATTGGTTGCATTTGAGAGGGAAATATTTATTTTAGCAACTCTATCAATGAGAGTACCGGTTTACAACGTTTTTTTTTAAAGAGGAATTGCAAAGAATCGGTATGCTTATACAAGTATAAGCACGATGACTATAGTGCATGGTATATTTCACAGCGGTGTATAAAACATGCATTTTGTCTGGCTCGTTGCGGTTGGCAGAATTTCGATATCGTTTGTTTATTGCCTAGTTACAAAGTTGTAAGCTTGATGTACGGCAGGTGAGCGTGCGTCTCTTCCCTAGCCGTGGCTGCTCATGGCTGCTCATGGCTGTCCGCGTGGCTGAGCGCGTACGCGGCACCGTACGAGGACCTATCTGCGACGGGTGCAAAAGCGAAGGTGTGAGCAGAGATGGGTGATGGCTTCGCGTGCGCTGTGTTCCCGAGCGCCTGTAGCGTTGGAGGTCGCGTAATCTCAACTTTCGAAGGCGCGCGGTAAAGCAAGAGACGGCACAACGCGTTTGCTTCCCGCTGCCGGCGCTCTTCATCACGCCAGCGTTCCGACAGACATCGAGTGTTCTTTTCGTGGTCATCGAGTAAAATGGGTTCGTGTTTGCCTTTGCGCGCGTGACACCGTGCTTGTTCATTTAATTAGTAAGCGAATGTATACAGATAGCCGATTAAACTACGAGCCTTACATCGCTATCAGTTCCTCGCCTTACGGGCTAAACTGTGACTTTCTTAAAATATTGCAATTCATTATTTTCCGTTATATATATATATATATATATATATATATATATATATATATATATATATATATATATATATATATATATATATATATATATATATATATTGGAAATTCACTTTCTTCAGCTCCTAGATTTTTACTTTCGTCAACCGAATGAGCATGTGATAAGTACGGCTTTCTGGATTATCATGTAACTTGCATTGTCAACCAAGGGAATTCTGCGGCGACTCTAGCTCCTGGGGTGTCAGACCTCTTGCATCATCAACCAAATATGAACTGCGCGATAAGAAGTTTATCTTGTGAAATAGTGTAGCTTGCAACATCAACTAGACAAGTTCTGCCATAACAACTTTAACTGATTGCGTAACTATAGGTACTCCAGAATAGTTAGTCCCTCGTCGCTCTGTTTGCTAAAGTATGTACTATAGGTACGTTGCATCATAAAAACATAGTTATGTGACTAAAAGCTCACCTTCTGAAGTACCAGGTATAGCTTACCTCTTCAACCAAATCAGTTCTGCATTAGCAAACATTTAACTTCTGGCACTGCTGAACACGAGGTCGCGGGATCAAATCCCGGCCACGGTGGCCGCATTTCGATGCGAGCGAAATGGTGTCCGTTAAAGGAGCACGTTAAAGAAGTCGTCAGAATTAATCCGGAATCCCCCACTATGGCATGCATCATAATCAGACTGTGGTTTTGCCACATAACACCCCATAATTTAATCAATTAATTAATAAACCTAATGAAATCTGCAATAAGGCAAGGAAGTTATCTCATTGGATTGCTATGCAAATTCCATAATGAACCAAATGAGTATTGGGATAAGAAGTTTAGATCGCAGAGAACTTGTCACTTGTGTTTGTGACCAAATGAGCTTTTGGAGCACCATGTAAGTTTCATCATCGCCCAAATGAATTATCGAGCTAGAATTTGCGGAGAACATATTACTTGCATCATCAGCCAGATAAGTTCGGCGATACGAATAACTTTACCTCCTGAAATGCCTGTGTAAGTTGCATCATCAACCAAATGAGCTATGCGACAAATTTTCCTTTTGGAGTGCCACGTTTTATCACCGACCAAATCTTTTCTGCTATAAAAATATCTTACGGACTACCATGTAACTAGCGTAATCAACTGAATGAGCACTGATATATTTAGTTTGGCTTCTGGAGTACCATATAACTTGCATCATCAACCAACTTCACTTCTCAGTTAACTTCCACTACCTATGTAAGTTGCAGCATCAGTTCTGAGATAACTGCCGGGCTACCTATGTAAGGTGCATCATCAATGAAGTGAGTTCTGGGACAAGAACTTTAGCTCCTGGAGAATTTGTTACTTCCATCGTAAACCAAATGAACTCTATGGTGAGAAGAAATCTATCTCATCGAGTACCTGTGTAAGTTGCATCATCAAGCAAATGAGTTTGGCAATAAAAAATAATTTAGCTCCTCTAGTACCTTTGTAGGCTACATCATCAAGCAAATGAGTTGGTGATAAGATGTAATTTAGCGCATGTAGTAACTGTTTCAGTTGCGAGATCAAGCAAAAGAGTTTTCAGAAGCAATCAAGCTCCTGGAGTACCTGGGTAAGTTGCGTCATCAAGAAATTGAGTTCGGCGATAAAAAATTTACCTCCTGTAGTAGCTGTATAAGTTGCAGTGCCAGTTGCATCATCAAGCAAATGAGCTCTGAGATAAAGAAATCTAGCCTTTAAAGTACCTGTGTAAGTTTGATCATCGAGTAAATGAGTTCTGGGATAAAACGAAATCCAGCTCTTGAATTATATTTGTAAGTTGCATCATTAAGCAAATGAGTTCTGAGATAGAAAGAAATCTAGCTCCTGAAGTACTTGTGTCAGTTCCGTAATCCAGCAAGAGTTTTGAGATAAGAAAGAAATCTAGGTCCTGAATTACCTGTGTAAGTTGCATCATGAAGCAAATGAGTGAGATGATAAGGAATTTAGCTCCAGTATTACCTGTGTAGGTTGTCTCATCAAGCAAATGAGTTCTGAGATAAAAAGAAATCTAACTTCTGAAGTATCTGTGAAAGTTCCGTCATCAGTCAAATGAGTTCGGCGATAAGAAGAAACGTAGCTGCTGCAGTATCTCTGTAAGTTGCATTATCAAGCGAATGAATTCTTAGATAAGTACTAATTTAGCTCCTGTAGTACCTGTGTAAATTGCATCATCAATCAAATGAGTTCCGAGATAAAAAGAAACTTTGCTGCTGGAGTACCTGTGTACGTTGCATCGTCCAGGAAATGAGTTTTGAGATAAAACGAAATCTAGCTCCTGAAGTACCTGTGTAAATTGCATCATCAATCAAATGAGTTCTGAGATAAGAAGAAACTTTGCTCCTGGATTACCTGTGTACGTTGCATCGTCCAGGAAATGGGTTCTGAGATAAAACGAAATCTAGCTCCTGAAGTACCTGTGTAAATTGCATCATCAATCAAATGAGTTCTGTGATAAGAAACTTTGCTCCTGGAGTACCTGTGTACGTTGTATCGTCCAGGAAATGGGTTCTGAGATAAAACGAAATCTAGCTCCCGAAGTACCTGTGTTAATGGCATCATCAAGCAAATGAGTTCCTAAATAAGTGCTAATTCAGCTCCGGGATTTCCTTTGTAAGCTGCGTCATCAAGCAAATGAGTTGTTAGATAAAACGAAATCAAGCTCCTGAAGTAGCTGTGTAAGTTGCATCATCAAGCAAGTGAGTTCGACGATAAGAAGGAATTTAGCTCCTGTAGTATCTGTTAAAGTTGCCTCATCAAGCAAATGGGTTCTGAGATAAAACGAAATCTAGCTCCTGAAGTACCTGTGTAAATTGCATCATCAATCAAATGAGTTCCGAGATAAGAAGAAACTTTGCTCCTGGAGTACCTGTGTACGTTGCATCGTCCAGGAAATGGGTTCTGAGATAAAACGAAATCTAGCTCCTGAAGTACCTGTGTAAATTGCATCATCAATCAAATGAGTTCCGAGATAAGAAGAAACTTTGCTCCTGGAGTACCTGTGTACGTTGCATCGTCCAGGAAATGAGTTCTGAGATAAAACGAAATCTAGCTCCTGAAGTACCTGTGTTAATTGCATCATCAACCAAATGAGTTCTGTGATAAGAAACTTTGCTCCTGGAGTACCTGTGTACGTTGTATCGTCCAGGAAATGGGTTCTGAGATAAAACGAAATCTAGCTTCTGAAGTACCTGTGTAAATTGCATCATCAATCAAATGAGTTCTGTGATAAGAAACTTTGCTCCTGGTGTACCTGTGTACGTTGTATCGTCCAGGAAATGGGTTCTGAGATTAAACGAAATCTAGCTCCCGAAGTACCTGTGTTAATGGCATCATCAAGCAAATGAGTCCCCAAATAAGTGCTAATTCAGCTCCGGGATTTCCTTTGTAAGCTGCGTCATCAAGCGAATGAGTTGTTAGATAAAACGAAATCAAGCTCCTGAATGAAGTACCTGTGTAAGTTGCATCATCAAGCAAGTGAGTTCGACTATAAGAAGGAATTTAGCTCCTGTAGTATCTGTTAAAGTTGCCTCATCAAGCAAATGAGTTCTGAGATAAAACGAAGTCTAGCTTCTGAAGTACCTGTGTAAGTTGCATCATCACTCAAATGAGATAGGTGATAAGAAATCTAGCTTCTGTGGTAGCTGTGTAAGTTGTGTCATCAAGTAAATGAGTTAGGCGATAAAGAGTCTAGCTTTGGTAGTAGCTGTGTAAGCTGCGTCGTCAGGCAAATGAGCTGTGAGATAACAAAAACTCTAGCTCTTGAAGTACCTGTTTAAGTTGCATCATCAAGCAAATGAGTTCGGCGATAAGAAGAAATCTAGCTCTTGAAGTACCTGTTTAAGTTGCATCATCAAGCAAATGAGTTCGGCGATAAGAAGGAATTTAGCTCCTGTGGTAGCTGTGTAAGTTGCGTCACCAAGCAGATGAGTTTTGCGATAAGAAGGAATATAGCTCCTGCAGCACCTGTTTAAGTTGCATCATCAAGCAAATGAGTTCTTAGATAAGTACTAATCTAGCTCCTGGGGTATCTTTGTAAGCTGCGTCATGAAGCAAATGACATCTGAGATGGTGGTGGTGGTGGTGGTGGTGGTAACAACTTTATTAACAATCCGGCAAATTCGTGGCCTGAGCCTAGGCCGCCCCCGATAAGAAATTTAATTTCAGGAGTACATATGTACGTTGCTTCATAAAGCAAGTGAACTCATCGATAAGAAGAAATATAGCTGACAGAGTACCTGCGTAAGATGCATCATCAAGCAAATGAGTTACGTGATAAGAATAACCTTATCTCGTCGAGTCCCTATCTAAGCTACATCGTCAACCTACGTGACGAATTTACCTGCTGGGCTACCATGTTATGTCACCGACCAAACCTTTTCTGGTGCAAAAAGTAGCTCGCAGAGTACTATGTAACTAGCATAATGAACTGAATGAGCTCCGAGACAAGTAGTTTGGCTTCTGGAGTATCATGTAACTTCCATCGTCAACCAAATCACTTCTGAAACCGGAATTTTATTTCCTCTAGTGCTTATCTAAGTAGCGTCATCAAGCAAACGAGATATGAGAAATAACTTTAGCCGCCGGAGAATCTGTAGTATTTCCATCGTCATCTAAGTGAGTTCTGCAAGAACCGCAAAGTTAAAGAAATCTTCGTATAAAACAAAATTCGAATCAACCATAGTGTGTCATATAATTTGCCTTTGCCGTACTACCTCCTAGCCTCCCAGTCAATTAAATTAAATTGGTCGAGTGGCTGTCTCGGAAAAGTGCTGCTTCCGGGCTTATTTCGATTCTTCTTCAAAAAAAGTTTTTTTTCTTCAACTGCGACGTGTTCTTATGGAGGTGCCCGTGTAGATTTTCTTTCTCGAGCGATATGTCAGTCTTTCCCTTCCCGCCACCGTTATTGTGTCCGGCTCCAATGCCGTCGCCGCCCTTGCCCTCCTTTCATTTTATTCCGCATACCCTTTCAACCAGCGTCAAATAATGTGACAGGGTTTGACGCGTTATGCCTCGGATTTCATCAGAACAAAATATAATAATAAAGCTGTCTCTCCAGTATCGTCGACGTCATACGCGCGCGAATATCATGCATACGCACGTAAATCGCTGCCCCGCTTAGCATACGCGTATACTATATCGTGATCAGGCTCCGCCGAGAATACCGAGTGCGACATCCGGCTTTTGTGTTGTGTTAATGCGGTGACCACTGGATGCGCTTGGTGGACACGCGAGCTTGCGTGGGACAAAGTGGGTGTCATGGATCTGCGGTTGCAGCTAAGGTAGCAGAGGAAACGGCAAGGCGAGTAGGCGCCTTAGATGGATGCATGGACGTGTCCTTCATTCAGCGCATATCAAATTCGATCCCGGCCAGGTGGATGGATAAAATGGATGAATGGAACTTATGGGCGGGTGGGTGCAGGGATGGATGGATGGATGGATTCATTCATCCATTCATTCATGTTGCCACAAAGGCGGATTTCAGCGATTCATTCATGCATTCTGTAACCCCTGCTTGCGTATCAGCGAGCTTGTTTCCTCCCATTCGTGCTGTAGGGAAATTAGTAGTTTACTAATATGGGCCCCATCGTTTCCCTGGCTGACATAAGACAGCGGACATACCATATACACTCACGTTTCTGGATGTAGCTTTTAGTCTTTAGGCACCCCGCATCAGATTGTAAAGTTGTAAAAAAAAAAGCTATAGCAAAGATTTCTTTTTGTTAAATTCATTGTTCATTCGCTATGCATACATTCAATAGTGCCTGTTTGTCGTGAGTTCTAGTTCTCCAAAAGCTTCTCTCCCTATCGCTTACGTCCTTAATTAAACTAATTTGAATATTTCGTTCTACATTTTGACATGCGCCCATACAACAATATGGGCGCATGCGCATGCTGTTATAATAACAGTATACATTCTGTCGCCTTCCTATCGACATGTTTTTATTTTGTTGCATTCAATATACCTTCTATGGAGATGCGATTGAATACATGCAGGATTTTTGCAAGGGATCCGTATTTACCGATAGGCTGCGTTCTTACCAATACCTATTGCTGCGGGCTAGTTGGATGATATTATAGTGTGATGGGACGGAAAAAAAAAAAAACTTAAGATGACCCACTTCTGTTCGCCTTTTATTGTACCTTAACACCGTAGTGACCAGGCCGAAGTCATCCATGTACCAAGGCGCGTGCCATGCCAACGCCATCTGGAGTCTGGTACGCTCATTAGCCCTCTCGGGAAGAAGAATACCGCATAACTGTTATTCCTCGCACAACGCCTGTCAGCATAAGTATTTGTAGCCACACAACCGAGCAAAATGACTGAGACTTATATAGTTGCCTTAAAGAAACAGTCCGGTTCAAAAATCTAACAGATGTTAATTTGCTCCACGTGTATCGAAGCATATCAATTGTTTGTTTTTTGTTAAGAAACGGAAAGGAAATATTAAGGGAAGCAAAAGTAACGGTGCCGCAGGTATTCACCACAGAAGATCAGGCTAATCTGCCAGATGCATCGGAGCTGAACTACAAATACATGTCACCAATTGAAATAACAGTTGAAGGTGTGGCATGCCTGATAAATAACGTCACGCTAACCACATCCTGGGGCGTTGACGACATTAATTCTAAAATTCTGAAAAACACCGTCATAGCATCTAGTAAAATTCTGTCACATCTTCAGGCAATCTTTAGAGACTGAACTGCTGCCTTCATATTGGAAGATAGCAAAGGTCATACCCATATTTAAGTCAGGTAATAAACACGCACCGGAAAACTACCGTCCAATATCATTAACATCTATGTGCTGTAAAATGCTATAACATTGCATCAAATGTCTACAGTCACTTGGAAGCCAACAATTTTTTTCTTTTATAGCCAACACGTACGGATTTCGGAGGAACTTCCCTTGTGAAACGCAATTACTAGAATTAACAACTGATTTGTATGCTAACATGGAAGAGGATCTCCAAACTGATTGCGCTTTTCTAGACTTCTCGAAAGCGTTCGACCTCGTAGCACATTGCCTTTTGACTTTGAAATTATCTGCTTTTAAATTAGACTTTCTTACATTAACATGGATTCGCAATTTCCTTTCTAATCGTCAGCGATTCACAGCAGTTAATTTTCCTCTCCTCTTTCGCACGTTACTTCAGGTGTACCACAATGCAGCGTTCTTGGGCCATTACTATATCTAATATACAATAATGACTTACCCAATAACGTTTTCTCACACGTGCACATTTTTGCAGACGACTGCATTCGTTATCGTTCTATCAAATGTGCCGATGATCATGCAATCCTCCAAAAAGATATTGAACTTATTTCTCTTTGGTGTAAGACTTGACTAATGAAGCTTAACGTTTCTAAATGTAAAATTATGTCTTTAAACCGCAAGCATACTAAATCTACGTTTCCTTATCACATAAATAACATCACTATTTTGCATGATACTCGATATTAATATCTTGGTGTTAACCTAACTTCGATTCTTTTGTGGTCAACGCACATTGCATACATATGCGCCAATGCTTCAAGATCATTAGGGTACATAAGACGCAAGTTGCATAATTCGTGAACTAGCTTTCTAACATTTGTTCGACCTCAGCTTGAATACGCCGCATCCGTCTGGTCTCCCCATCAGAAATACTTGATCGAACAACTCGAATCTATCCAGAATAGGGCTGCGCGTTTTATTTCACGTTGTTATGACTAAAATAAAAGCATAACGCAAATTAAACTCGACCTCTCACTACAGCCCTTGCATGGTCGTCATGATATAGCCCTGCTATCAATATTTCATAAATATGTCCATAATACAGCACCATCAGTCCTGCCTCTTGAAACTCCACATTACAGGTCACACCGGTTGTACAATCATTTCAATTTCATGCGCATCTACGGAAAGACTAATTCGTTTAACTACTCCGCTCTTCCAAGAGCCATTCGCCTTTGGAACAATCTTGCTAACGCCATCGCTTATGAGAGTGACTAGGAAAAATTCCGGCATCTCTTAGCAACGCATTTTTCAAACTCTACATAACCTAACATGCTATTTTTCCTTGAGTTTCCTGTTATTATTGTGCAACTGCCCCTTAAATACTGTTTTATTATAGCCATATATTGTACCGCTCGCTCTGTAATTCTATTGGTTATATTTTACTTCGTGAAAATTTCTTGTTCACTGACCTCTCGCGTTCGAAAGCATTCGGTTTGTCTTTTGTACAGTTTTTAACACCACATTACTACATGTTAGCGCATTTCTTGCACTGTATTTTTTTATATGTATTCACATATGTATGCTAATTATTGTATAATCTTTGAGTGTACTCTGCCCCCTTACACTATGCCTCTAGGGGCCTGTAAGGTATATTTAAATAAATAAATAAATAGAAAAGGCGAAATTCAGAACGGGAGATTTGCCTTCTCGAAGAAGAAATAAAGAAAAAAAAAAGACTGGTTATAGTCCTTGCATTCACTTTCACAGAAGCTCTGTTGTTTTGATCTTATTGATTAAAGCAGCGCAAATATTTTGACCGATAGCTGTGAGTATTTCTATTATTTCGTAAGCTAACGTCATCAAACCTAGTCACTTTCAATATGATCTGCAACGTGGTGTTCGTGGTCGAAGAGGCTTCAAGACTAAACAGGCGGCCCCAGCATACGAAAAATTGGAGAACGCCGTTCGAACTACTGGTATATATTAAACAAATTTTTTGCATGTCGGCAATTTTTCCTTTTTTTTTTTTCTTTTCGCTCGTGGAGCCCCTTCGCCCACAAGCACCATGTTACAGCTCATATTGAATGTCACTGTACATAAAATCAAAGACACTTTGCATAAAGTTTCAGCAATACTGGGCAGCCAAACCAGGCTCGCGTCAGCACGTCGTCACCGCCTTTTTATGGCTATTACATAGAGCCGTAGGGGTGAGTGAATATAAGAAGTTTCGAATACGAATCGATCGTTACAACCCGCCATTCTCATTCGTATTCAAAAAGCAATTGTTTATTTTCTAGTATTTGAAACTAGCGAAATATTTCGCAATAAGCGACTGTTGAAATATTGTCCCTCATGTTGCTGTGCTCCGTCTGCTAAGCAAAGTATCGCAAATTATCAGAAATTAAACAAGGGCCCAAGTTTTCCAAGGACTGCAGAAATAAAATGGATAATTCAATAATTTGTTTTTGGGGTATCGCGGCGGAAACCTACATGTGAGTTTTGCTTGTAGTCTGTCATTTTGTGTTTTTGGCATCCTAAAGTCATGCAGCATTGTTTTCTTTTTCGCTACGACCAGTTATGATTTCCTTTAAACGGGCCCCTTTACTCGCGTCTAAGCAGCATATTAAGGCGATAGCGTTGTGTCGTCGTTCGGCGTCGGGCGTCCTTTGGGGAAAGCGATTTTAGAATCACCCATACCCAGACACTCCATGTGGCTCAAGGAAGCTACTGAACTGATTGTATTTCTTAAGCTAAAATACGTAAAGATATCGTAAAGTGCGACTTACACACAACCTACAGACACGATAGCGTCGGATTGTAATTTGGATAAATGAGAAAACATAACTATGTTACGCGGAAACTCAAACCCCTTTTCCAGCGTTTCTACCATTCATAGACGTGCCATGGCGTCTGCCGTTTGCGCGCGCCGGCGCGTGAATATCTCGGAGTCCACGAAGCGGCGAGCCCGTTCCCTTGAAACACTTCCAGATGGCGCTCGCCTCCGCCGCATCGTGGCCCACGCAAGGGGCCGCGTTTCTACCAGAAAGCCCGCCATCGTGCATTCGCCGCGAGCGTTTCCCGGTAAACATTACAGTTACATACGCTGTAGTTGCCAAGAAGCGTGAGAAGCAGTCAGGGATCCTTGAATGCTATCGCGTTCCACTCTTAACAGGAAGCTTTAGCTCGGGCCCAACTCCGACGCGGCCTATTTAAATACATGTAAAGCGCAGAAACGCTTTTCCGAGATATCCCCTGGACCGATTTTAATGAAATTTGTTGCATTTGAAAGATAAAGGTAAATTATAGTGACTCTTGGTCGCGAATTATCGATTTAGGGCCTGAATTTTCTTAAAGGAGTTTTCAAAAATTCGGAAGTTCGGAAAAAAATAGGAGCACGACGTTTGCAAATTAGTAGCTCTGCATCAAGAACAGATATCGCGGTTCTGTAAACGGCATTCATTAGATCATTCAAAGCGGACAAATTCTGTACAAAGGTACTGTAAAGGCTGTGTTTCCATATTACTATATTTTTTTAGATTCATGTGTAACATATCAATTTTGTCCGCTTTAGATGCACCATTAGATGCAATTCACATAATTGTGATATCGTTTTATTGCTGAGTTAAAGAGTTGTAAACTTGATAGTTTCGTTTTCTGAATATTTGCGATTTTTGTCAATTTTTAATAAACAAATTATGGCATAAATGAAAAATTCCAAACCAAAAGTCGCTAGGTTTGAAGTTTTTATTTTAAATGCAACAAACCTCGTCAAATTTGGTGCAGTGGTTGCCGAGAAAAACGAATTCTCCTTTTATATGTGTTTAGATAACCGAGAAAAACGAATTCTCCTTTTATATGTGTTTAGATAGCAGCACCCGAGCTAAAGCTTCCTCTTAAGAGGAAGCTTTAGCTCGGGTGCTCATATCTAAATACATGTAAAAGGAGAATTCGTTTTTCTCGGCAACCACTGCACCAAATTTGACGAGGTTTGTTGCTTTTAAAAGAAAAACTTAAAATCTAGTGACAGTTTGTTTCGTATTTTTGATTTAGGTCCTTAATTTTTTATTAAAAATTGACAAATATCGCAAATTAAAAAGAAAAGAAACTATCAAGTTTACAACTCTGTAACTCTAAAACGAAAAACGATAATGCTATTCTTTGAATTGCATCTAATAGTACATCTAAAGCGGACAAAATTGATATGCTATACATGAATCTAAAAAAATTTAGTAATATGGAAATACAGCTTTTGCAGAACCTTTGTAAACAACGTAACAAATTCACGTAAGATATAAAATGACATATCAGATTTGTCCGCTTTCAATTGTCTAATGGATGCCGTTTACAAAACCGCGATATCTGTTTTTGATGCAGAGTTATGAATTTGTAAACTTCGTTCTTCTATTTTTTTCGAACTTCCGAATTTTTGAAAATTCTTTTAACAGGATCCAGGACCTAAATCGAAATTCCGCTTCCAACAGTCACTAGAATTTAACTTTCTCTCTCAAATGCAACAAACTTCATTAAAATCGGTCCAGGGGTTATCTCAGAAAAACGTTTTTGCGTTTTACATGTATTTGAATAGGCCGCGTCGGAGTTGGGCCCGAGCTAAAGCTTCCTCTTAAAGGCGAAGCTTAAGCGCCCTCCAAATTTTTCTTTTTCCACAACTTCTGATCGTTTTTCGGCAACCTTTTATTAGCGTTTTTGTAAAACTCCATTACAGCAGCCATGAATTCTTAGGAAACCTCGTTTGCAACCAGGGTCTTAAAGATGTTGAGAGGCTATGCACATCCTTTAATGACAATTAAAGATCCTATATTTAAGACAGATTCTTTGCTCCTGATTGTAATTTGATAAATTACAATTACTGTTTTTTCTGGACTAGTCAGTATATAGGCGTGGTACCGTATTATAAGGAAATAAATATTGCTCCTGTAAATACATATGCGCGTCTGCGTTTGGCGGTTCAATATTCGACGCGATATTCAATCCTTTATACCATTCGTATACGGTTCGTATTTGAAAATTTTGGTCTTCGTCCACCTCTACTGTTAGGCGAAGTCTTCCTTCATCTCATTTTGACATTCATCTCATGCTGTCGACACATCCTTGTCTTGCTGGGTGGTTGCGTGGAATGTGTCACTCATAGTCCGGTATGATATCGCGTGAGTCGCAGTGCCACACTCACTCAAATATCCGGAAACACTGTAACGCTTATCACGAGGAGGAAGCGAAAGCGGATTTAGAAGCAGGATAGAGGTGCTACTTGGCGCGCCAGCAATTGCAACAAGATTATGCGCTGCCTATCTTAGGCTTTCAACCCTCCAGCGAATTTCGTCTGCTTCCTGTCCCCACGCTGCACCCGTCATCTGCTACTGCTTCGCGATTTTCGTCTGGTCCCCCACTCCGCGCCTGAACCATCGTCTGCTACTGTAAAGCGCTCGTTTGCTTCATGCGTCAACAGTGACAGTCGGCCCACTGCCAGTGCTAACGTCAAGGCGTCACGCGGCTTCTTAGCAAAACAGTATCGACCGCTACATCGCATCAGCCGATCCTGAGTGCGCAGAGCGGCTCTCTTCGAGCGGAAAGCTTCCGGCTTTCCAGTTAGGCAGTCGATGAGTCGCGGCCACGCCCACCGAAAAGCCGGCGACGCCGTCGGCTCTGTGTAATCTGTCTGAATAAAGCTGCGCAGCGATGTGGATTCTAGAGACCCTGTCGCCTAATCGAGGGTCAGATTCACCGAGTGGTTCGAACGTATTAGGGATTTCTGACTGACATGGGCCTTGGTTGTCGTTATTGGCCCGTATGAATGCGCCGGTGAATCGAGGGACCAAGTTTTAAAAAAATGACGTTTGCGAATTCGTGTCCCCCTGATTAGCCGGTGTCCGCTCTAGGTTCAGGAATGCTGCACGGTTTCTGGACAGACGGAGTTGTAAACATGGTGCCGATCAACACGTCTGCCCAGCCATTGCGAGTGCAGACGACAGGCACGGCGAGCGGATTATCGCCGCCATCCCCAGCACCAGCACCACCGTCGAGCGTTCCGTCTTTCGTCCGCTTTCATCCGCAACGGCAAAGAAGTCCCTGCCGCGTGGGTCCACGTACTCGCCACCGTGGCGTGTTTTGGAAGCGCGCGTGCACGTATTTCTGGCACGCGCCACCCTACTACGCCTTCGCGGCGTTACGCGCACACCTATGCAAAGACGAAACCGAAGCGATGCTGTTCAGTCGAAACGACGTCGTCTCTTCAAAAGCGTTTCACTCGAACGGGTTTCTCCCGCGGATTCACGCCTACGTTCACGAATGGAGGTCGTCGTCTGCTTCGGACGGGCGGCCGGCGGCCCGGTTAAAAATGTGGCGTGATTTCGTCTGGCGGCTCTTCCAGGAAGCGGCCCTTACTCCCCGCTGCTGGAGAGCCAACGCACTTTTCCTCGTTCCCGATCGATCCGCCGTGGACCAAGTGGCGCTGGTGTCGCAGTGCCGTTATAGCGTTAGAAAAAGAAGTTATAACAAACGCATTGAGGAAGGACGCGAAGAGAGAAGCGCCCGTCGATTTGCAGGAAGCGCCCCTTTTGTGTTTACGCTGGTTTACGCGCACTGCTGTTGAACGTCTGTCGCGAAATATACCAGCGTTCTCGCTCGCTGTATTGAACACAATCCCGATTTTTATTTTCGGTTCGTTATTCACTTCTTCGGGAATGTTGTATAGCGGTGACAGGCGATTTGGCTTTCTACGGTATTTCAGTAAGGCGGAAGTCGCACAAACAGGAATGCCACATACTCGCGGAGAGTGGAAAGGCTATCTGCTGCCATATCTTTCGTCGCTTGTGTGGCCAAGGCGAAGACAAAGACATCTGAATGATAAATTCGGCCCTCTTTTGATAACTAACGTAATGGAAATGCATGATATAGGGGTCTTCGGCATAAACACTATTAATAGCAAAAAGCGCTCGCGCAACACGGAAATGAGTCCGTACAACACAAAGCGTTCTCGCCATAGAAATGTCCCACAAATTATTATAGAGAAAGCTCTGGCGCTGTCATCGCTCATTTTACACGGGAACGACAGGTAGCGCATGGATCTGTCTGACGTTCGGGCTTGTGGCTTCTGCATACGTTCTCGTGGCATTATATTTTATTTTTTTATCTTCCTAATTGTCTAAGCATTCGCAGTTTCCTGAACACAAGTGAAGGAAGAAAGCACCCGAGCGCATGCGTGATCATTACGAATCGTGGCATTCATAACGCAGCGCTTTGTTCAAAAATGATATATTTCCAATGTTGCAAAGGCGTTTGAAACCAGAACGATGAAGCTCAGGCAAATTCATGCCGATCGTTGTCCGTCATCAGTGTACATAAACCGCCGTGGTGGCTTGGTGGCTTTGGAATTTTTGCATTACTAAGCCTGAAGGGCGCGGGATCGAATCCCGACTGTGGTGGTCGCATTTCCACGGCGACTAAATGCAAGAAAGGCCAGTGTACAGCGCGTTGGGTGCATGTTAGAAAGACCCCCAAGTGATCAGAATTAGTGCGGAGTCCCCCACTATAACGGCGTGGCTCTTAAGCATACCTTGGTTTTGGCACGTAAAACCCAACAATTTGATTTTTAATGTTTAATCCATGTGCGTATATCCTATGTGCTAGAGTTCCTTCTGGCAATTCTTGTGGTTCTCGCTAAGTATGGACTGACTCGCACAAGTCAAGGTGTCACTTTGCACGGCAATTATACACATTTTGCAAACACATTTTGATGCGGAAAAAAGTAACAGCCATCCACCATCGCTCGCACTTTCAGCATGCACATTACCTTAACAACGCACTCAAACGAACTGTCTTTTTATTCCTATTGACACGGTCGCTTTTATACAAATTTTTATTTGTTGTATTTGTTAATTTATTTGCTTTTTTACCGCATTGTGCACTTCGTAAATATTTTCCTTCGTCCTGCTCTGTCCTCTTTCCCTGGCCCTTTTCCCGCCGCTGCCGCCTTGGTCAGCAAAGACCAGGTTAGCAAAGTCCAGGTCAGCGAAGTCCAGGTCAGCGAAGTGCAGGTTAGCAAAGGAAGCTTCGCTTTAACATACGCGGGTGCCGCGCACTGTATCAATAGGTTTCCATCGAAGCTTCTGGGCGGCTTCCATCACACTCCCAATACCCAAACGCTGTTGTTCCGGCGGCGGAACGAGGCCATGTAGTGACCTTCTTGATTAAACTCGCCTGTAGGTGGAGTGCGGTGGATGGATGGATGGATGGATGTTATGAGCGTCCCCTTTGGAACGGGGTGATGGGTTGTACCACCAAACTCTTGCTATTATACTGCCTAATGTCGTACCTAGGTTAAACAACAAAAAAAAGAAGAAAAGAAAAACACTATGAACTCCCACAACCAAATTTTCTGATCCCGTATTGCGAACTGTGCTTTTGTACGTCTCCGTTTTTTTGTCGTTTCCCTACTTTTATTCCACCAGTCCTCCAATCGCCTCTTACTAATCCCTACTGCGGACATGTTGACTTTTCCACTGCTCTCGTTGAACCCAAGGGCTTCAAGAAGGCCAGTGGTGCCTAAACCGACCGCTGGGTAGACGTCTTCGCATTCTAATAAAACATGCTCCATACTTTATAGTTTCCTCTATAGAACCCAGCAGCGCACCAAGCGGCTAGACGGAAGACTAACCCCTAACTTCCGGTTTCGGTTTCCTGGATATCGATATGAACGGGTAGATTGAATGCTGGAATGCGTTGCTCGCGGCTATGGGCACCCGCACGGTTCCCCCGATGCCTTCGTACATTTGCAAGAGCATCTATTTTAATATATCGTTCTGAGCTAGTTGACTGCACGCTTTTAAGAGCAAAGATCTAATTCCTTAAAATGTTACATTGCACTTACCAGTACCGTTACAGGCAAAGTAATGCTGGTGGTTCTGCTGTCTGTTCAACTTCTTGCGGAGCCGTCTAAAAGGAGCACCCCGTAAATGAAGAAATGTTAATTGCAGGGCAACTAAATGTAGCAGCAAATTCAAAGTGACGTCATTCCCTGCAGGTTACAAGCGTAATTTAATGAACGCTGACACAACAGGGAAGCAATACAATACAGCACAATCAGAGGAAGAGCACGTGTTGCCAGGCATAAAAAACGTGCAACAAGTAAAGCTACCACAATCACACAACGAATTTATTCTCCATGGTAAACGAAAAGAGAAATGAGCTCTTTAGCTAATAATATTTAATTGATTAATTAGTCCTTTAGCTCTTGATCGAACAGAACAACCTCACTAATATAATATAATGTTTGGCTAAGAATAAATGGTCCCTTCAGCATTTTCGAAGCTGTAAACCTAAAGAGGCAAAGCCAGCTACGTCTGATTTCGTTGAAGCTATGCTGCGCGCGTTGCGTTTGAAGTTCAAGGAAAGGTAAAAATAGGTGTCTCACCTTTCGTCCAAGGCGCAGGAACGATGCCGATGCGAAAACAGCAAAGGTTTCTCCTGCGCGAGAGACTGAAGTTAGCACGAGGCTATACGCGCTACCGAAACGCACTGAAATTTCAAATGACTTGCGACTGGGCAAGGCTTGCCTGTATGTCGTGCATTTAAAAGCCACAGGAATGCACAGTCGCAACTATTCAACTTATTGCGTAGGTAAAAGTTTGTAGCTGGATTAGGAAGTGATTTTAAATGTATAACACTTTGTGTCAACTTCGAAACATTTTTTTTTTTTTACCACTCGCGCTAGCTAGCGGCTGTGTGAAAGACTAGACTTATTTTTGTGTGTGTGTGTGTGAAAGGCTAGATTTGCCCGAGCGTACTCTCTTAACTTTCTTTCTTTCTTTCTTCGTCTACGGCGTCGGCAAGAACAACACGCGTACAATTCATGAGGAGGCTGTAGCACGCGTACAATGGAGCCAAATCTATAGCGGCGCCGGTTACATACGCCATTTCGAAAGGCCACCGTGGTTCCTCAGGTAGTCCATGAAATTCATTATATATATCTCATTACGATTGCAGATTACAATAACGCGGAGGTGCAGTGATAAATTCTTTTGAGATTCCTTCACAACCTTTAAGCTACCTCCACCGAATGCACGATAGGTACGAAGCGTACCAGCTACTATGTGCATACCTTCTCAAATCTACGGCAGATACGACGCTCTTTTTCAAACCGCGAGCAGCGCTGTCTTCGACTAGTCGAAACAGAAAGAGAGCGCCTTGCGTTCGGCGAATTTTCCTTTTTTTCCCCCTCGATTGCTCTCCCCCCCGCGTCGAGCGCTCCCAGGCGCTTCGAGCCCTGCCGTCGCAACAGTAGTCGACATTGAGAGCGTTTCCCATCACGTGATCACAACACAAAATCGTGGCTTCACCGCTGCTGTCGTCGTTCCGCCGTGTCTCAGGCCATAGAGAGACGATAAACGTTTTAATTGAGGTATTGTTCAAGCCGTGTCTTGGGGGTGGCCATCCCTTTGCAAGAGACCACAGGCTTCCTCGGCGTCGTCGGCTCTCGCTACCAGCTGACCCTGGCCTGCGTGGGTGGAGCTGGCTAGGGGGTCCGATCCCAAAGCGCAGGTGTGTGGTTTGGATTGGGTGTACTAAAGGGTGATCCTGTACGGCCGCCGATCCGTGTCGTAAACAAGGAGATTTTATTTTATTGAAACCCCATTGGTTGTAAAGGGCGCCCTGCGCTCCACAAAAGTGGCAGGGTGGAGAGGACGTGTACAGGGTGAAGGTGTGTCAGGGTGAAGGTGTGCAGGGTGAAGGCGCTTGGTGTGTCTTCTCCTCTTACGCCCGTGTCTCTTTTGTTGCGCAATAATACTCGCCCGGAATGCTGCTCTCATTAGGGTGAAGTGGTCGTTTCCAGATGGCCGGGGGAAGGTGTTGGTTTGGAGCGCTCTGAGGATGCGGTCTTGACCTTTCTTTAGCTTCTTGTGCGGGTGTAGATATGTTCTACGCTGTAACCTATAGTGCATGGTGATTTCCTGATAAGCGACCGGAGTGTGAGGGTGCTACGACTTCAGAGTTGTACCAGTGGCTCGGTTAAGTGAAACCTCGAGCCGTAAGATGCGAGGGATCCACAGCGCACCCAGGCCATATACCTAGACCACTGCATGCTGGCGTCTCATTCGAGCCATCTTGGGCTTCCGCCGTTTTGTCCTGGAAGCGTCGGGAGCTTTGGCTAAATGGGCATTGACGCGAAATAGGTTTTTTTTTTTTTTTTTTTTTTTTGCCGTGTATAGTCACGGTTTCGCATCTGCCATGTCGTCCTTGAAGAGTGGGTCATATTATAAGCCAACAAATAAGGACAACATGGGGGAAATTACTTGTAATTAATAATTGAACTAAAGAAATGATAAATTAATGACAGTTAAAGGAGATAAAAAACAACTTGCCGGAGGTGCGGAACGATTCCACGTCTTCGCATTACGCGTGCGATGCTCTAACCAGTTGAGCTACCGCGGCGCCGTTTTCCCATATACTTTTTGGGTATTTATGTTTTACTACTACTAGAACTAACCTTGGGAGTTGGCCACCGCCGCCACTCACAAACCTTGGCGGCGGATGTGGAACATCCTTTCTGCCGCAGGCGCCACGAGTACGTGATCTTTTTGGGTGAAGGCAACTGGTCAATAATAATGCGAAGACGTGGGATCGTTCTCCACCTCCGGCAAGTTGTTTTTTAATCCTCTTTAACGGTCATTAATTTATCATTTTTTTAAATTCAATTATTAAGTCCAAGTAAGTTCTCCTATGTTGTCCTTGGCGTCCTTGTTTGTTGGCTTCTTATGATATAATAAAAATCGGGCCCCAGCTTCTCGTTCATTGCATAACGAGGTTCTAGAATCCGGCAACATTGATGCCTTCAGGTAGCATGTGTGGGTTTATTGACCGGTTGCCTTCACCCCAAAAGATCGCATACTCGTGGCACCGGCAGCATAAAGGATGTTCCACATCCGCCGCCAAGGTTTGTGAGTGGCGGCGTCGCTAACACTCCCAAGGTTCGTTCTAGTAGCAAAACAAAAATACCCAAGAAAGTGTATGGGAAAACGGCGCGGAAATTTTGGTAGCAAAATCGTGGCACCTTTCCCATAGGAATGCATAGGGCTCCATAGACAGTGCATGGTGTTGGGGTGGGCCATCTTGAATGTAAGAGTGGGTCAACCTAAATTTCGGGGTGATATCGGGGTGTGCCAGCCTGACTTAGGGCGGTGATATGCTGCGGGGGCAGGAGTGGAGCACTTCGGACGCCGGACATTGTCTTCATATCGTTGACGCCTGGTGCAAGCAATGGCTTGGCCAAGTGAAGTCCGGCCCGAAGTCTCCGTAGCGACTGCCTGCACCCGAAACAAAGAAAAGGGTCGCGGGACAGGGAGCACTCACGCGAAGGGGTGAGGGCACCCGTGCCCCGCTTGCACCTAAGGAGCCGCTAAATAGATACAGGGGACACCGAAATCGTTTTTCTCAACTATCACTGCAGTAAATTTGATAAGGTTGCTTGCAGGCTGAAATCCACCGAATGTAGTGAGGGATATATGATTTAGGTCGTCAATTTTTTTTCGTTGTTTTACGAAAGTTGTCGAACTTGACTAAGCTCGAGAAAACTGAAGCGTGAAATTTGCACCTCTGTAACTCGGCGCTAGAATAAGGCTGTGACAATGCTGTAAACTGCATCGTATTGTCATATCTAAAGCGGACAAAATTTTGCCGACTTCTGCATGCAAGCACGTCATGTCCAGCTGTAAGCCGATGTGTAGTGATCGGTATAACGGAGATGAAGAGACCATATCAATTATATCTTTGTAATGATTTAATTATCCGTAAGATGGAGAATAAGTATTCATTTGAGGACCTCACTGCCGGAAATCGCACTGAGAGGAACATTGTAGTCATCAGTCCCTGGAAATATGGCCGTGAAGGAATTTTTTTTTTGTCGAAGTTACTAAACTTGGCGAAACGTTGACGAGATTAACTTGTGAGAACGTGTGAAGTAATTGGTGCGAACAGTCACTAGAAAAGTAGAAACGAGGCACTAATTGTCTCGTTTCTGAACCAGTCCAAGTCCGGCCACATTAACTGGTCTGAAAATGGTATCACGACTGACTCACTGGCTCATAGGCTGGTGACCAAATGAATGTTGTGAAGGTTCGGTGAAACCGCCATATGTAAACTCTGGTACACTGAAGTATTTGTAGCACATTAAAGAGTTTTGTTGCCAAAATAATAATAATTAATAAATTGCGCGCTCTAGCTCTGCCAAAAATTGAGGTATTATGGGCAATTAATGTTCGAATACCCTGCGCCGGATGCGCTGCATCTTTCTTTTTTTTTAAGTTAATGTGAATCTACTCTACGAGAACCCGACCAGCGGCCTACTGACTAACGCAGGCGAAACCATGCGGAAAGGTATATACAAAGAAAGCCTCGCTTTATATGTTTGCTTCCTACGATCGATACACTTTGACTTATTCTTTTAAATCCAACGTGCTTCGTCGAATTCGGTGCAGTGTTGTCCGAGCTTAACGATTTATCCGTTTATGCGTTCAGTTAAAAGCTCCCGGGGTGTGTAGCTTTCTCTTAATGCGTAACGGCTTGCGTGTGCATTACGTGCAAGAAAATGGCGACAGGGGAAACTCGAAGCCGTTGACGACTGCTCTGTAACGTTTGGACACTTGCCTAATGTAGGGTAAGGTGTCACCTCACTTGCAGTTGCGGCTTGTTTTGATCGCGACCGCACAAACAAGCAGCGCGCGCCACGTGACCTTGTCCGCGGTGTGCGACGAGAGGCCTTGGCGTCGGCCGGCCCCCCGTCGCCGCCGGAGCAAATTATAACCTCACCTTACCCAACGATATGTATACTGGCTCCGTGCTCCTCGAAACGCTTTCGAGCTGGCGTGCCAGCAAGGTTGGGCGTCTCTCTCGCGCTCACGCGTCATCGTCCGCTCACGTGACTCGCTCGCGCGAGAGAGCATGAGTCGCCGCACCGTCCCCTGAGGGCACTGTAACGCCGAAGCACGCACCACTCGGACAACCGCGCACATGTGTGCAAGCAGACAGGAGGGCATTGTACCACGCCGAAGCACGCACCACTCGGACAACCGTACACATGTGTGCAAGCAGACAGGAGGGCATTGTACCACGCCGAAGCACGCACCACTCGGACAACCGTGCACATGTGTGCAAGCAGACAGGAGGGCATTGTACCACGCCGAAGCACGCACCACTCGGACAACCGTGCACATGTGTGCAAGCAGACAGGAGAGCATTGTACCACGCCGAAGCACGCACCACTCGGACAACCGTGCACATGTGTGCAAGCAGACAGGAGGGCATTTTACCACGCCGAAGCACGCACCACTCGGACAACCGCGCACATGTGTGCAAGCAGACAGGAGGGCATTGTACCACGCCGAAGCACGCACCACTCGGACAACCGTGCACATGTGTGCAAGCAGACAGGAGGGCATTGTACCACGCCGAAGCACGCACCACTCGGACAACCGTGCACATGTGTGCAAGCAGACAGGAGGGCATTGTACCACGCCGAAGCACGCACCACTCGGACAACCGTGCACATGTGTGCAAGCAGACAGGAGGGCATTGTACCACGCCGAAGCACGCACCACTCGGACAACCGTGCACATGTGTGCAAGCAGACAGGAGGGCATTGTACCACGCCGAAGCACGAACCACTCGGACAACCGTGCACATGTGTGCAAGCAGACAGGAGGGCATTGTACCACGCCGAAGCACGCACCACTCGGACAACCGTGCACATGTGTGCAAGCAGACAGGAGGGCATTGTACCACGCCGAAGCACGCACCACTCGGACAACCGTGCACATGTGTGCAAGCAGACAACAGGGCATTGTACCACGCCGAAGCACGCACCACTCGGACAACCGTGCACATGTGTGCAAGCAGACAGGAGGGCATTGTACCACGCCGAAGCACGCACCACTCGGACAACCGTGCACATGTGTGCAAGCAGACAGGAGAGCATTGTACCACGCTTTTTCACGCGTTTTGATACATATATATATATATATATATATATATATATATAATATATATATATAATATATATATATACGCAGGAGTATAACTGGCAAATAGGGCTCCTAGCCTCAAGTTTGCCGGCGAACGCCAGCGCCACTCCTTCCCCTGGCGGACGCGCTCAAGGCGCTCGCGGTGCCCGCGATCTTAGCAACATTCGGCCTCTTCAATTTTCGGAGTTCTGGCAGCCAGATGGCAACCAGTTAGTTCCGGTTCTGATAGGAAGTCATATGGGCTGGGATCCCAAGACAGCCCGAACCTGCCCGAAGTTTGCAAAATCGAACGCCGGGACAGCTGGCCAAATGTAAACATGCTACCAGCACGGCAGCGCCCGGCGAGGCCGGCGCGCGCTCGGCGTAGTCGGCCCATTTATGCGTTGCCAGCTTGAAAATGTATAGTTGCATTCAGGGATACGGTCACTTTCGCGCGACTCGGCGCAGGACGCGCACTGGGGCAACTACACCTTGCGCAGCGCAACAGATGGCCTCCGACGCGGCGGACGACAAGACGTGAAATAGCGCGTGAGTGATTGTATACTCGAAAGCGATATCTCGAGGATCCCTGCTTGCAGCGATCACGTCGCCCACGGGCGGCATTGATGAGTTGGCGTTGTGCCATCACAAGACATGAAAAAGCAGGTTATCGGGTACGTCTCATACGCATAAAATTTCGCGCCGACCTGCTTGGGCTTCGATTTCAGAAAGTTTGTTGCGGCTGATTGTGCTTCTCATTTTGACCCTAAGCAGTCTCCCGGGTAGATGATATGAAAAGGACCGCAGGCAGGCATGGATAACCGCCGTCCGCAGGATCGAACGAGTCGGAATGCGAAAGAGTGCCGATTTACTTAACGCTCGCCGTACTATTCGCCGCAGCGCTTCGCCTTGTTGCTCAGGCGCGACAGTTTGCTCGTATTGCCGAGAATATCGCTGCAGTAGCTTGTACTTCGACGTGCTTTGAGTGACGCACGGAGCATCGGCCGATATGCGCGTGCGATGCACACTGTACATTCTCGTGTTTGTTTGACTGCGCGCAATTGGTCGGTAACATGTCTGTAGTAACGAGTTGCAAGCATTTGAGTGCTTTACGGGCGTGCGATTAGGTAGCCCGTCTGTCAGAAGAATGCGGACCGTACTAGAGCATTGCACGGGCCCTGGTCGGCCCGAAACGTCGGGCCGAGCTTGGGTCAGGTGAGCCATCTCTATTGCGGGCCAAGGAGCTTCGGGCTCGGGTAGCGCCCGAGCCTCGGTCAGGCCCGTAATACGCCCGGATCTCCATCAGGCCCGTAATTGGGTGGGTATGCTATTGGTGACTTTTGAAAACTGTCTACTATAGGTATAGGAAAAACTTTATTTCGTCAGTGTTAGGTGGGCTGATTTGGCGTGGTTTCTTCAGGCGGGCCAGATAGCCGTCAATCGATGTTTGGTGGCGACCTCTTCAGTTCGTTCTGTGGCCTAGCTAGGACTTTGCAGCACCGCCTCCCATGCTTCAGGTGAGGGAGGGGCCATCAGGTTAGGAGGAGGCTTGTCCTCCTCGCTGTCCAATATTATATGTGATTCAGTGTTGCTAGTTCCCCACAGCATCTACAGAGTGGGCTCAGCCGCGTGGACAGCGATGCACAGCCTGTGCTACGGCCAAGGAAGAGAAACACGCTTACCTCTTCGTCCCTTCCCCTCGCGGGCGCTCACTTCTTCGTCGTTCTTTAACACCGGTGCAACATAGACACTTTCGATTACGATCAAGCCAAATACGGATCAAATCTTTCTCGGCCGCGATCCAGAATGATAACTGTTGCTCTGTCCAGCAATCTGGATCGGGTTGGCTGGGCTCGTTCAGCATTGCGGTGCAGACGGAAGCCTACGATCGCGATCTACTCGATTCGGATAATGCAGAATCGTGCTCGAAAGTGCCCGTGTAGAAGCACCCGATCGGGATTGGAATCTGCAGCTCTCCAAAGTGCCTGAGCGACAGAGGTATAAATTCATGATGCGTTTATCGACACCCTCCAGGGAGGAGAGCATAGGAGGATGGGGCCGTCGAAGGAAGAGAGAGAGAGAGAAGTCGTAAGGGAAAGGCGATGAGGCTAACCAAGCCGAGCCGGGTAGGCTACCCTGCACTGGGGAAGGGTGACTGAAAGAGAAGGTAGAGCTCTTAACACCGCTAACGTGCACCCAATGCACGGTACGCGGGCGTTCTCGCATTCCGGCCCCACCGGAACGCGACTGCCGCGGCCGGTAACCGAACCCGCGACCTCGTGCCCAACAGCGCAACGCCATGGCCTCTGAGCTGCCGCGCCGTGAGACGCGCAGACGACGAGTAACGAGGTGTGGAACATTTCGGTTGCAGAGTGGACCTTGGTTACAATATATACAGATGAGGGCGCCAAGGAGCGTGCGGTAAGATCCCAAATAGCGCTAATTAATTGCCAGGGTGTCAATGAACCTCCGCAGAGGGGGCACGCTTCACGACAACCGGTCGGAAAGCTTCCTCAAGAGTGTTTAAAACTCTTTATTTTACACTCGCGGTAATAGTCTGATGGCAGGGTCGGCGTCGACTGAATGATGGCATTTGGGAATCCCTCACGCGCTGAGCCTTTTGTCTATAGTGCGCGCGGGTGATCTGAACTGGTCTTCTCCCTCCCACTCTTTTACTCCATCATCCCCTCTCTCTATGTGTATAGGGCATATCCGACTGGACTGAAATTTCCGACTCTCTTTCAGAGAGAGAGAGAGAGAGAAAACGAAAGATGAAAGGTAGGTATTGCCTTGGAACTTTATGGGTTTGCTCTGTGCTGTCTTCATAATGTGAGCATACAAAGAGTTTGCATTATATGCGCCGAAGAACAAAATAGTGGTAGTAATAGTGGTGGGTGGTATAGTATAGTAGTAGTAGTAGTAGTAGTAGTAGTAGTAGTAGTAGTAGTAGTAGTAGTAGTAGTAGTAGTAGTAGAGGTGTTTTCCACCCTGTCGGCGTGCGCTATTTCCAAGCTGTCCTCGGCTCGAAACAACTGAGAGTTGCTTCAGGCCTTTGCGGGATCATTTCATGACCAATCGGTCCCGCGGTTTCTAGTTCTCCGTCTCTTCCTCTCGAAGCTTTGCACGTATTAGCACCACGAACGTGAAGAAAATAATAAATAAATAAAGAGCAGCAAAGCTTGGCTCACGACTTCAACCGAATGCGGCATGAAGCCCGTTCCATCATTTGGGACGACCTATAGGGGACGGTGCATGGTCTACACGGAGGCGGCCGTTAATTAATCGAAGAGGAACAGATAGGGAGAGAAAGGGAGATAAAACTTCACTGCTCTTGGTAGATGATAACAGATGGGTCGGTGGACTCAGCACAGGCCTCCTCCTTCAGATTACTTCGGACCGGATGTGACGTATATATATACGCTACCATATATTCTCGTTCCTCGGGTGTGGTGGCCACGTCACACCACAATCAGACAGCGGTGCCATGATCGCCCGTCGTGTTCGCGATCCAGCTCTCGGCGCGTGGACCTGGGCCTATCCGACCGAGCGTGCATTTATAAACGCCGGCCTCGCGAAAGAAAGGATACCCTGCGCAGGCGCTCGTGCAAACTTCTCTTTGCACACGCGGGTGGCCGTCCGCTCCGGTGAAAGCGCGCGCATTGATAACCCCCCCCCCCCCCCCTCCGGCTGACCTTGCGGGGAATACCTTGGCGGCGCGCATACACACACGGCCTATCCGCCTCCGTCGCGTTCTAATAATTAGACGTCAAGGGAGTTTGTTTGGTTGGAAGGACGTGCTTCGGCCAGAGGAGCTCTTGGCGGCGTTGCAGCGCCGATCGGCGACGTCTGTATGCAGCGACGCCGCGCAGTCAGCACTTCTGCACCGGTGCAGCAGGGGCTCGACGAGTGTGGTGGAGCGCTTGCCAAGGATGTCGCGACTATTAGGAAAGGGGAGAGGGGGGCGTCATTAAGGTCTCGGGACCGAAGACGGCGCCAGGCGCGCGCCCGCGCGTTTGAGTGTGCAGAAGGAAGTAGTAATCTCGAGGAAAGGGTGCGAGAGCTGCAGTCGGCACTGCAGCGCAAATGTCGGTCGGATTGCATCATCCGAAGCACGGGAAGGTCCCGGCCGGGCGTTGCAGTGAAAGCGGGAAAACGCGGACGCGCCACTGTTATCACAGTGCGCCCGCACAGCGCCGTCTTGATTCCGCTGTGACGGTTGGCGGAAGAGATAGTGCTTCGGAGGGGAAGTGTGCGTATAAAATGTGTAAGGCGCGAGCGGCGCCGGAGTGTCGGACGAGGCAAAAACATATTCCCGACGTCGTTTATCGAGCGGCTATCTGTGAATTTTGGTAGTGCGTGAGTTTCCCCACCCCTGCCTTTTTTTTTTTGAAGCATAAGGTGCACACGTGTTTGTCTGTTTGTCTGTCTGATTGTTTATGCGCGCTCGCGCGCATGGGTGTGTGTGTGTGTGTGTGTGTGTGTGTGTGTGTGTGTGTGTGTGTGTGTGTGTGTGTGTGTGTGTGTGTGTGTGTGTGTGTGTGTGTGTGTGTGTGTGTGTGTGTGTGTGTGTGTGTGTGTGTGTGTGTGTGTGTGTGTGTGTGTGTGTGTGTGTGTGTGTGTGCCTATATACACGCGTGGGCGTGTTTTGACGAAATAAGACGGAAGCCATCCCACATCATTTTAATAAACCGGAGGGGATTTGTCGTCAAAACCTTTTTTTTTTTCTCGAACCACATTACCGGCATACGTGTATCAAATGAAAACCGGTTGAATTCTCCTTATTTGAAAATCGACGCTCAAGAAAGAAGAAAAGAATAGAATGCGGAGGAAAGAAACACGAAGGGTGAGTTCTTCCCAGCACTGGAACTCCGGCTGTCTATGCGGTTCCAGCAAAGTTCAGTCACATGTTACCAACTGAAGACTTATTTTTCGCACATGTCTTCGCACATGCATTCGCACTTGTCTTCGCACTTGTCTTCGCACTTGTCTTCGCACTTGTCTTCGCACTTGTCCTCGCACATGTCCTCGCACATGTCCTCGCACATGTCTTCGCACATGTCTTCGCATTTGCCTTCGCACATACATTCGCACATACAGCGTGGTCCTGCCGCTGAGCGCGCACGAGGTCGAGGGCTGGATTCCTTCCCGGCGGCCGCATTTGGATCAGAGTGGAGCCGAAGAGCGGTTGTGTATACTTACATTCACGTTGGATAGAGTGGAACGCCAGGTAGCCGGAAGTAGTCCGCACCACTTCACTACGCTTCGCACTTTAACATATCGCTGCATCCGTCGTCACGTCACGTTTAAAAGCAACTATACCTACGTATATAGAAGTAAGAAAGTTCTTGTATTGGCGACTGCTCGTACGGAGCGTTTATTGTGAACACTATGCAAATCTCTAACGAAATTCGTGAGACGCATCAGGCGAATTAACTGCGCTGTTGAGCTTTCGTGTCGTTTGTTTTTGGCACACGGTAAAATCGGGAGGTCATGCTGCACAGAACCTGATTTGTCATCTGAAACCCTGCGTGAGCCTCGGCTACCCCATGCACGCATGTATAAAAAAAAAAAGAAAAAGAAAGAAAGAAAGCGAGAGTAACCGAGGCATCAGACGAAGTCAGTTGAATAAAACATACGTCACACACCAAGGTTGTTGCCAAAGAGGTTTGTTTAGTTCGTGCCGCACGGCTGTCTGTACACAATTGCGCGAAACTGCAAACGGGATTTTACGCGATCGCTCAATCGCCCGTTTGACGGAAGACAAAGTGAGTGTATACGCTTAAAACGTAATATCGCTGTTTGCGGAAAGACACAACTTCCATTCTTTTCTGTTAGCGCGCTGCGCGGATCGACCGCGTATGGGGCACACCCGGTCGGTCGATAAATCGAATGACGGAAGGGAAAACCGTCGACTGTTCCGGGGGAAGCCCTCGACAGGACATTACTGGAGCTCTCTCGGTGGAATGAGATTGGAAGGGAGCGGGTTCTTCCTGAAGGATTCATATCACTGGAAACAAAGCGAAGACACAGAACGAATAGAGTGCACTATAGCTTTCGGCTAAATGTTCCAGCCCGGGTTGCGGACGCTTCCCCTCGGGTGAGTTCAACGACACTATGAGGCGGGGACTTTTCTTGCATAATGACCTTAACTCAACCGCCGCGAGACGTATACAACCGTGCGAATAATATCAGTACGTGTGGCATATTTAGAACATATGTGTGCAGAACGCGTCTGGATAGCAAATGTACAATGTTTTGTATGCACCGGTTCGGGCTTTGTGTAGTTATGGTTGCGGATCAGAAAGAAAGTAATGCGCTTTAACCGGCGATAAAGATAAACGTTGAATTAAGCTTCGTTGGTAGACAAGAGACCAGTTTTCCCGTTTGCAGAGAGTATTTGTAACTTGCAAAGGGGGTGCGAAATTGGAGGACGCTCGGGGCGAGACGCGTTCTTGTAAAACCCCGCGCCAGCAATCTGTGACGTCATGTTTTTAAAGAGCCTCTGCTCGGCGCTTAAATTAGGAATTAAGCACGTTGCATTCGGAGACACTCGCAGATTAAATTTGGCAAGCCTTTGGGTGCACTTGATTCCCCATAAAAAGAGCCGATATGTTCATAAATTAAGGTGACAACTAAGGTCACAGTGACGTCATAGACATCGTGGTTGTGCGCGAAATTCTGAGGAAAAAGAAAAGACATTTTGACAGGTGCTTACATGAGGGAGTGCTAGAGGATCGCCGTCCTCGTTCTAACAAAAATGCAAATGTGGATTTGAAAGAGCAATTCCAGTCTATAAAGACGCTGAGTGCTTGTCCTTGGCGGCAGTTTAGGTTTTTTTTTTCTTCTTTTATGTTCGTTTCTTCCTTTTTTTTTAAGCAACGTTCGTGATGCAGTCACAAGATCTAAAATTTTTCTCTGTGCAGCTGTTTCATGTGACAGATTGCACAGAACCGTCACCAGCCCCATAGCAAAAGCCACGTATGCTGTCATTTGATCGAGAAAAAAAAATAAGTGAACTTTAATTCTTCGGGAAGCGCTCCGGTGCTTTATTAACTGTGCGCCGAGCAAAGTCAAAGGACACCGAAGGGGGAGGGGGAGAAGGAAGAAATATTTACAGCTTGAGAGAAGATACACTTGCGGATTCTCCTGAAATGAAGAAATCTGCATATTTCGATGGGATTTTTTTTTTTGTCCCCGCCCACCTCGCACATGCGACGTACACGTTATATGAGCAACCGTGATGCATACCACCTATTTAATTTCGGCCGCGCTGTCCCACCCTGCGACGCGCCTGACTCTCTCGAGATTAGAGGCTTTAGCTGTGCGGCAGCTCGACCCCCAACTGTCGGCTGCTGCATGCTGCCAGCATTCTATACCGACAAAATTTCCCGTTGGTGGGGGAGAAAGGCGTCCAGGCCAGTTTCTCAGATGTCTGCGTATAGAGGAGCAATAGTGGGGAATAAATTTACGCGGTTCGGCGGAAAACCCGTGGTGTATATATACACTCCGGCTTCTCTAGCGTGCACCTAAGTATGTGTAAGTAAGCGCGTGCCATTACATTCCGTCCGCACCGCGTGACGCAGTTTCTGCGGCTGAATGTCGAACTCGCTACGATCGTTCGCTCATCCTCGCCGAGCGCCCCCTGTAGCTTCTGTAAGCGACAGCGGCAAGAGAGAAAAAAAAAAAAAGTGGCGAAGAAGGTGAGGGGTGGGCAATAGGAAAGGAGGGCTGTTCTTGCGTTGATTTCAGTCCGTGTGTTTTAGATTACAGTACATAAGTTTGCGTGCGCGTGTTTCTCCGTATGTGCTCGTAATTTGCATATATAGTGTTTTGTTGTGCTTGCGCGTCTGTGCACGCGTGTATATGTATGCGCTTGCTTGCGCTTGTACATGTGTTTGTATGTGAGTTTGCGTGTTTCCGTGAGCGTTTGTGTTTTTCCACGTGTCTCCGTGTATGCGTGAGAGAGAGAGAGAGAGAGAGAGAGAGAGAGTGTGTGTGTGTGTGTGTGTGTGTGTGTGTGTGTGTGTGTGTGTGTACCTGAATGCTTGTGTTTGTGCGAGTACTTGTGGTTTGCGTGCATGTGGTTGGCGTTGATTGTATGTGCGTATTTAGGAGCGTGTGTGTCTGTCTGTCTTTTTTTTAAAACATATATGAGGGCGTTTGTGTGTATGTGCTATACACTGTATTGTGGTGTATACACTGTATCTCTCCACCGCTCGTGCGGTGCGGTTTAGACTGCTTTAAGGGACCCAGCGGAATGTACTGGCTGTCCTCTTTCGCTGCGGGGCAAACAATCGTCGATCGTCGGTGTACGAGTGCTACCGATATACAGGCAGTCATTATAGGGCGCGCTAACACTAGGCGCGAATCTGCTGGACCCCCGAGCCTTCGGCAAGGTCAGACCGCATGCCGCCAGCCAAGTCGCCTACAATGTTTCCTTGCGGCGAGCTGCGAGCGGGCTTGCCGAGCCAATACCTTGTTTCAAAATAAAAAAAGGGAAACCGGAGCCGTGATTAGAGTCCTGTCCGTAGCGGCGGTGATGATCGATGACTTTGAACCTCTGTACGCGCATGCTGCAGGCGGAGGTATATGTGTGGTGCCTCGACCGCGCATGCGCCGCGGTCCAGGCTGTGTTTACGTCTGGACACCGAGCCACACCGGCATGTAAACACAGTAATCGCCGCATTAGATGAACGACCCCTTGCGAGTTCGAGAAGGGGTATCCGCCTCGCCCGTTTGGGTCTCTCACCCCGAATATACCAAATTTAACTGTGCCTGTACACATTCAGCGACGACCATATCAGCAGGGTACGGCGTACCGACGCCCTTCTGCATGCGGGGTCGTGCGACAGGCTGATCGAATCTGTGTACAACGACTTGGATGACATTTTTACCGCCAGCATGACAAGAGAGACCTGGACACTGCGATGCGCTGACTTCAATAACAGTTTCAACCTGGGGAAAACTCGTACCTTTATGCAACATGCATGTACAAGCGTGCCTCTCCATCCTGGTGCCTGCATCTGCTTTTCGTCCCTGTCTGTTGGCGCTATATATGTTATCCAAGATCGTATATATACATCGGCACGCTCAGCACGCATGAGTGCTGTGATGCTTGCTGAGTAGTCCCTCCTTTTGCACTTTCGTCTAATTCCTCTGCATGTTGGCTACTTTAGACCCTTATTGACAATTGAAGACACCGGGCAAAATATGAAGTGCCTAAAACGGCAACCTTCGAGGTAAAAAAGAAAATGGAGTGTGTAAACCTAACATTGCGTTCGTTGTCTTGCGCACGTGGCCTCAGCCTTACCAGAGTGGCATCGAAGGGTTGTTAAATGACGTTAGAGCATGTTGGAGGGCTAACCACGGCTCCAAAGAAACGTTTGAACGCAGTGTTTAAGATCTTATAGTATACTGGCTCTCGCGAGCCACTTGACAAAGTCAAATCCCACTCTCCTTTCTCAGGGAACCGTTTTTCTTAATTTTTTTTAACAGCACACAGCGTGCACAAGAAATAATTTTAGATAGGGTAATAGTGCCTAAAAATCTAAGAATAAGGTGAAAACATGGCGCTAGATTTTTAAGTAGCAACCGTGTGAATTAGCCAACATGCGAGGAGCCATCGAGGGCCATCGAGGAAATCAATTGTCTTTTATTATTTGAATACCTTCAGGGCCCGTAGGGCGTTACAGAAGGGAGTGGGAACAATAAATAGAGAAAGAAAAACGCTAAGCACATACTAGGTAACATATTCAAGCGCATTTTTAGGGTCACTGGGGTCTGTAATAGATGCAATGGAGGTGGGCAAGTGGTTCCAATCATTACGAGTTTGAGGGATGAAAGAATTAAAGTGTTGGTTAGTGCGACAACCAGGAACAAGCACTTTATTAGGATTACTTATGAGTATTAAACTTGCGATAAGCTAAATGTTCATAATAACAAAAGAAAGGAACGGGTAGATACACATTGAAGAAATTACAATTTTCTTCCGGTGGGAGCCCAACCCACGACCTCCGCATGACTCCCCCCAAGCCCATAGCCCTGCGATGCTCTGTATACCAGACGTTCCTGCTTCGTGCGGTCTTTGCTTTAGAGAACGTTGCAACCGCAGCTGTATCGATCACGTTTCAGGCTTTTATGCTTCTCCCGCAGGCTTCATGGGCGAATACACTTGATTTATTTTCTCCTGTTCTACTCATTCCTTCGCCAATCTTTCCCGCATTTTCGTTTTCTCGCATGAGCTGGGTTGGTTGGTATATTCGTTCATGGATAATACCAATAGCGCACACAACGCCTTCCTTCGTCTTCAGTGCGGTGTTGTTATTAGCTATGAACTGGTGTGAATGCATCCATATTTTTTTTTTGTGTGTGTGTGAGGGGGGGGGGAGAATACTGTGTTTTTGTTTGTTTTCCCAGTGTGACGTACACCGATGCAATGCACTGAAGTAACTCCGCCTTGCGCGGCTATATCCTATAGGATACGTTTTATTGTCTCTCTTTACTTTTTTTTATTTTACCGATGGGGGGGATCTCCCCGCACTCCTCAGCATCGGCTTTCTTACGACGATTCCTGACGGCTGGATGTGGTGTTTTCCCAGCCAACATGGTGGCATAGCGCGCGCTGGTCATTTGCCAGCGCCATGGCGCGCGCTCGGATGACGCAATGCTTACGTCAGAAGGCGACCGCTCGCTGGCTTGCCCCATGGCCTGGCCGGGGCTAGGCCGGGCCGGGGGGGGGGGGGGGGGGGGCGTTCTTTTTTCTTTTCTTTCATTCTTATTTTCGGGGTAACAGCGCATCGCGCACGACAACTGGTTCTTCTATCATTCCGTACGTGTTATTATTTTGTTCAGTTCTTTTGTGACGTCTATTGCTTTCCATTTGAGTGTGTCGACGGCGTCTGCGTAGCGCGATGATCGCCACTTCGCGTGTCTTGGGGGTTAAAACGGCCGCACGCTATATGCCTCTGCCGATTTTGAGCAGAATCGATGATGCGCCTTCGTTTATAGCGCGTGCGGCTTAGCTAATAAATAAAGTTTGCTTATTTATTTACGGAGTTACACCGGCATCGCGAACGCGCACGAATTACGAAAGGTTTGTTTGTACTCGCCAACCTAAATGCTTACCGTAATTAATCGTCCGATAACTTCGATTGGCTTTAGCATTCCGTTTCACTCGTGTAAATCGCGAATGATCATCTTTCAAGTTGCGAAAGTGAACCTTTTTCTTTATGGTCGAATTGGATTGCGATCGCACGTACTGTATTAGCCAGTCAAATTATAAGCAAAGTTCGTGTGTCGTACGTATGCAGTATGTTATTGCCTTGTGAATGTTGTATAATTTCTGCATTTCATTAAAGTAGTTATTGACGTGGTATTGCTCTGGCGCTCTGCAATGTATAATATAATATAGCTCTATATCGTCGCTGCCTGTATGGCCTCGGGTTTTCTGAGGTTGTTTGTGACAGGTTTTTGCATCGGGGATCCCGACCTTATGCGTTGGAAATTAAGTGGTTTTTCGGACAAACACATGCATTGACGCATGCATGTGCTCACGGACGCACACAAGAAAAAGCAGCAACGGCTTTGAAGCAACTTTATTAACACGTTCATTATGGTCAACTAAAGTGAATGGAAATATCCCATATTCAAGGCACAGTTATTACCAGTGAGAAACAGAATGGGGCAATAAAACACACACACACACACACACACACACACACACACACACACACGCACACATCTGCATGTTGTCTGTAAAATTTGTCAGCGTGCTTTATGCCGCGATTTCAGGCATGGTAATTATCTGTCTATCAAATCTGGCAAGAAAAAAAAGAAGGGGGGGCGAGTATAAATCAAATAGCAGTCACCGTGAAAACGAAATGACAGGCCAAAAATTAAAAAAAAAGCTTTACCATTACGTCGTCGTCCCTGATTACACTTGGTTATACAGGCGTGTCATGTTCCCGTACAAACGCAAGATTTCGATTGAAATAAAACTTCAAGAGTTATCGGACGGAAGGGTTCCGAGCGCCGACGTAAATTCGGCGTTTGTTGGTCGATCGTTGACATTTCGATGTCCAGCATTTCCGACGTTTTTGCGACCCCAGCTATCACGCTCTCAGGTGACCCATAAAGTTTGTACCTGATAACACAGACACGCTAATGCAGTCACAGTAACGGTTATACGTCCGCCCACAGAATACACATCGCTTCCGGTGTCTCAGAGGCCGCGGACGTTACTGACATACAGATACGTCCGGTTTACAAGAGGAAGCTTCCATCACACATCAGCCTTTCCGTCACTAAGCAAAAAAAAAAAAAAAAAGTGAAAAAGAAAGAATAAAAAAAGTGGGGGTGGAGGTAAGCCGCAGTTTGTTTGAACTCGAAAAGCGCACATGACTGCTTTTTTATTTTGCTTATCTTTTGGCGTTAATGACGATCGAGTCCAAGCGTGATCAGAGTTCGCGACAGCGTTTGTAAAAAAAATAGAAAACAACTTAGAAAGCTAAGTGCTTTAGAAACGGCGATTGTCCGATGTTTTGCGAATATATCAGAGTAATTCGCGCTGTTTTGTCCATTAGTGTGCTCGAATATAATGATAATAAAAACCAACAAACTGACCGTACCCTCAAATTCGAGTTGGCACGAGGATGTTAGGAGCGTAAACGACGACGGCATCCCATCGTTCTTCCACGGCGATCACGCGGCTCACGTCATCAGTAGCTGACTTCGAAACACCGCAGAACGAAATTTGCCAAACAACCACGGAACAGTAGTAGTCTCGCGTTTGTTTTGTTTACAACGGCGCCGAGATATCCTCAATCGAACTGACGCCGTGCCGGTCATAAAAAGCTCACGCCACTCGAAATGGGCCCTCGCGCGCGCGGTGCTTCGAGGAAGCGCACGCGCCTTCCACAACACGTCGTCGAGTCGCACAAAATCACAGCTCAGGACTCAAGACAAAAATAAAAACGAAGGACTGGGGGCAAGCGAAGACGCAAATGCGGCGCTTAACGATGGGGCTGGCGCTATCAACACAGACGCGGGCTTTTCCACGTGACGTGGTCCCGCGACTTCTTTCCACCGGTCCCAACGCGATCGCTCTGACCGCCACCGAAAACAGCGGCGCCGGTTCTCTCGAAATTCGCGCCCCAACCCGCCAACATCTCCCCGTACGCCCTTGCCACCGCATTTCTCAAACGGTCCTCCCCGGACCGGTTCGAAAGACTCGCCGCATGAGGCCGCCACTGCCGAAAAGCGCTCGCATGGACGCACGCGAACAACAAACGAATCGAAGCCGCGCGCGAGCCAAACAAGAACTACAAGTGCGCGCGCGGTGGCGTGATGCGCCAGTGCCTCCATTGCATTGGCTGGGAGGTGCTACGTCACGGACACACCGTGTGAACGTCACCGGCGTCCTCCTCGAACAAAACGTCACGCTTTGGGGAAGGCGGTGCGGCGAAAATGAAACTATGAGGAAAAAAAGAGTCCCGTCGGCAATCATCAAGGCAGCGCAGCGTTGGAAAGGTTGTGCGCGAGAGAGAGAGGAGGAGGCGAGGGGGGTGGACCCCGCTCGTAGCAGCAGCCCAGCAGCGCCTCTCCCAACATCGTACGATTCCGCGAGCATACCCCCCGCCGAAAGTCTCATACGCGTTCAGACAGTCGCATGCGGGCGGCGTGAGCTCTTTGCTCCGGCACGCTTTTTTTTTTTAAATACACACCCTCCTTGGGCCGTCCGTCCTGCCTTGCCTGTTCCTCGAACCCGTGTGCGGCAGCGCGACACCTTGACTGTGTTATCCTTTCGGTGTTTTCGTCGTCGGGGGGTTTTGTGTTTTGGAAGAAGCCAAGTGCGCGCCTACCACACTCCTTTGGATGGCCGGTGAACGTGGTGCGGCGTCTCCGAGAAGCATGGGTGCCTTGCGGTGGAGCATCTTCTCCGCGCCCCTGCGGTCAACGTCGTCTTTGGTGGTCGTCTTCGCCATCGTTCTCATCACCGTCGCTTGTTGCGGCGTGCGGACAGTGGATGCTTCCAGTGAGTATATCGGCTCTGCATCATCATCATCATCGCGCTCGGCGCCGGCGTGAATGCGAAAGTGAGGTGGCGTGAGCTACGACGTGGAGAAAGAAATGAGGAAAAAATATCGGCGGCTGCGCCGCGCGCTTGCTTGCGCGGTGTCGGCCCTTTTGCAGGCGTGGCACTACGGGTAGGTGGAGGGAGGGGGGTATCGGCGCGCTCCATACATTCTAAACACCGGCGTGGCCGGCGCCGGCAAAACTGCGCCGTTCGTCTCGGTTCGTTCTCTCTGTGAGACCATTCGTTCTCGAACTTTCCGAGACCGCGCTGTTCGTCTCGCGGTTAGAGTGCCGGCTTAACTGCGTGAAAAAGCCGCGTTTGTTACGGTTTTTTTAGGCCACGTCGCTGGTCGGACGTCGCAGTTCGTGCCGGCTGCCACCGGCACGAACTGCGGAAGCGAAAAAGCCGCCGGCTCGCCAACCCCCTCTCCGCAAGTCTAAGAGCCCTTTAGGCCTTGCTTGCTCCCTGGAATGTGCTCGTTTCTTTTTGAAATTAGGCGCGCGCGCCCGGCTCCGACGTTCTTTTCTTTAAATAAAAGGGCTGTTATCTGGATGTATTCGAATCCCTGATTTTGTAGGTGTCGTGCGGATAGTGCGAGTTTGGATATGTGCCGAGAACAGCTCGCGCAACAGTGTAATTCATCCTCGGGACCGGGCGAGTGTTAGCCACGCGGGGTCATTGAAACGCGGCGGCCGCCTTTCCTACAGCGCCGGCTTTGCCCATCGTACAAGCGGCGTAGTCCCGCGGCTCTTTTCTGGCGCATCTCTTTCCCGATGGCGAGCTTTCTCTCTTTCTCATCTTCGTCTTCACTCTTGTCTCGGCGCTTTTTATTTGTACATACATTTTGTATCTCTTCTCGTTCGGGTAATCTTGCCGCCGGCCGCTCCTGTGCGCCCGGCACGTATAGTCGATGCAGACGCACGTCTTGTGTGTTTTTCTTTGCTTTCGATCGCCGTCTGCTGTCGAAGCGATTTTCCCTCCCGCTATGTCTTCCCAGTACACGTGCATATGCCCCGCCACGCTCGTTGAAAAGCAGTAGGCCTTGCTCTATAACCAATTCAACTTACCTGCTTTTAAGTAACGTGAGCGACTCGAGCTTTATTGCGAAATGATCACTCGCCGATCGCTATTCCAGATGGCATGGCGTGCAGCCGCGTGCAGACGACCCGTGTAGGCTACGCCATAGCCTCCTTTGCTACGCAGACGTATTCGTCCGCTGGCACGATCGACTTTGGCACGCGTGCTTGGGTGGTACGTTTGTTGCAACCAGATGAAAAGTCCTTTCTGATGGGCCACCCAGCATTTTGATGACGTGTATTTCATTGCGAAATTATTTTCCATCGTTATTCTAAGAGGTGTGCCGTGAAGTCACTCAGCAGAGGAAATTAGCCCACATTCAGACTACACGTGTATGCGTCTGCTGGTCTGTCTCCGGTTAATCCGTTAAACACCATCTTCGACGCTTGCGGATGATCCAGAAAACCGGCATTTTCGAAAGCGAATAATCACGTTTCCTTAGCGACCTAATAATTTGAAAGACGCGCGTTTAATGGTCGGGTGACTGGCGCTATCTTTAATGCGCATATTGTACCGTGTGGTCACGCCGCACACGAAAACGTTTTCAACCACGTGCAGACGACCCTAGGCCCCACGTGTCGTTCGTTAGGGCGAACGACGTGTCCGTTCGGTGGAACGCCGCTGCGTCTTTCGTGCGTCTCTTCCGCGCACGTAATGCCTAAAGGATTAACCATTGTGCCGTCTTGTCTTTGAAGATCGAACGCAGCCCTATCCTTATTCTGCGTGCACCTGAAAGCCGCGCGATTGTGCTGTCGCTTGTAACGACGTAGTTCCATAAATACTCCTGCCAAAAGGAGCGCACGACCTCAGCAAGTGGTTGTCTGGATGTCGCAAGAGAGGGCTCGCTATCGGTATGACGAAATTAGCGCCCCGTCTGGAGTACGGTTATTCTCCCTTGCCGGTTATCGGAGACGTGAGTGCGGGAAACCGTCTGTCGTGTCGCAATCGTCGACAAATATACAACATCGCGAATCGCTATCGCCGCCTTCCGAGTAGGCAGAATGAGGAAGTTCTCAGGTGACGTTAGCGTTAAACCGGAGTACGCAGAGAGAGGTTGGCGTGACGGCAAAAATGCGAAAACCGTTTATCTTCGGACCGTGGATAACTTCAGCGCAATCCTTGTCTTAGAGCGCAAGCTTTCCCCGAAGAGAGAGAGAGAGAAGCCGAAGAGGGGCAAGGCAGGAAGGTTAACCAGACGCACATCAGGTTTGGAGCCCTGCACGGGGGGAGAAGGGATGTAGGGATGAGGAGGCAGACGCGCAAATTTCGCGCACGTTTGAAGGAGCTCACCGAATCTCTATAGACGGTGGCCAAATACCTCTCGACTTGAGGTACTGCGGTATCGGTTTTGTGGCCTTCTGTGCCATCGACGGGCACGGCCGTGGTCCTAGGATGTTCATTTCCAAAAATGATATGGAGTCCAGCCAGTTCAATGCTGTCCGGAGAGCCTCACGCTCGACGGCTTGGCACAGAGACGCAAAATGAGTTTAATATATTCCGTTGTTCCACGAGAGTGATACACGGGCGCATCTCCCGTTCCGCTGGCTGCGAAACGAGTTGGCCTTTGCAAGTGCCGAAAGCTGAAGAAGTAGGAGTTAGGCAGACAGCGTAATGCGTGAAGCAGATAGCCTGTGGTTTGTTAGAGCACGGCCGCTCAATGGAAACCAGTTGTTTCCACTGAGCGGCCGTGGTTAGAGCGCGACGCCACCTCCGAGATCGGCACCAGAAGGTGCACCGTTGCCATCTCGGAGGCTACATTTGCAGTTTCTGGGTGCCAAGAAGTGCCAAGGGAAGCGCATGGAAGACGGCAGAGAATAAGGCGGTGCGATGTAATTAGGAACTTTACTTGCATGTATGGATTGACGTCAGCTGACAGACGACGGATAATTGGAGATCGCTGGGAGCGGTCCTTCTTCCTGAAGTGGACATAAATGCGTATGATGATTACTCGCCGCATGCGTGTTGAATCCATGGCAGATCTTAATTATTGCTTTGAATAAGGACAGTGCACCGAAGACGACAATCATTTGCCAAATAATAATAACGTCGTATTAAATATTATTAACTGCACTGGAACAATTACAGCGGACCACATGTTGCGAGTGTAGATCTGTCCGCCTTCCATTCTGAAATTTAATTAAACAAGCCCGTTGGCGATCATCGCACGGTTTCTCGTCTCTGCTGCTGCTGGTGTTCATTAAAAAACTGTTTACTCATGCCTCGAACGCCTCATTAACTTGCAAACGGTTACTTGTTTTTCTTTAGAGCCTCCATTTAGCCGAATTCTATTAAAAAATATATGCTCAAGCAATGTCGTATCCAAAAATCCCATATGATGTCTGGGAACATACGAGTTTTTACTGTAGCATCTCATATACTTTCTTATAGGATTATTGAATATGGGTTTTATTGCGTATGTCTTTTTTTTTTTTAACAAGTTCTACTGTCTTTTAAGGCAGATATACAGCTGTCTTACCAGTACTCACCTACGGGGCAGAAACCTGGAGGCTTACGAAAACGGTTCTTCTTAAATTGAGGACGACGCAACGAGCTATGGAAAGAATATGTGTAACGTTAAGGGTGGATAAGAGAGCAGATTGGGTGAGGGAACAAACGCGAGTTATTGACATCTTAGTTGAAATCAAGAAAAGGAAATGGGCAGGGCATGTAATCAGGAGGGAAGATACCCGATGGTCATTAAGGGTTACGGACTGGATTCCGAGAAAAGGGAAGCGTAGCAGGGGGCGGCAGAAAGTTAGGTGGGCGGTTGACATTAAGAAGTCTGCAGGGACAACATGGGCACAATTAGCACATGACCGGGGTAGTTGGAGAAGTGTGGTAGAGGCCTTTGCCCTGTAGTGGGCGTGGCCAGGCTGATGATGACTGTCTTTAAAGGTCGTGTAGTGGACGTCTTTCCTGTACTCGTATGATTTTTTTTTTTGTAGTTCTGCAGTTGGTGTCATTTGCGGTTGAAGACGGTAATAGTAAAATAGTTTTTTATGAGAGACACTGAAGAGAACAAAGAGAAAACGAGAACCGTATTTCCCGCAGAAGACCACGTGACGAGTTAGGATCAGCCGAGCACGCGGGCCGTATATGTGTAGCGTGCCCGGTTATATTAACCTGCGCTGAGTATGTGTGCATCGGCGTTGATGCAAAACGCGCACGCGAAGTGCCGATTTGCGATGACTGCATGTGCTTGTTCTTACATCGGTGCTTCGTTTACCCAGGATGCGCCGGTTATTCCGCCGCCAAAACAGTTGCGCGCAGCGGAAGATAGGCAGTATCGTGTGTGTGTGTGTGTCGCTAATGGCGTCTCCGATTTCGCTGAACGCAAAGTTAACTGACCCGACCCGGATGGCTGTGTCGCTCGTGCGATAACGTCGCTGTACGTGTAAGCGTGGCGAGTGGGTTGGCCAATTTGCGAACGCCGACTCCCGAGGCTTGCCGAGATTAAACGCGTTTCTTTTACTTTACCGATAGCGCGGTATTCTTGCTAGAGATATCCCCCGTTCTCTTTCTGAAAGATAAGTTGGTGACGAATATTAAGTTGTGTTAGGTTGAGTGAGTCAATGGCGTTTTTTGCTATAGCAAAGTGGCCACTCGTATGGCGAAGGAGTCATTTGTGAGCCAGGAAAAGGAGCGGGAGGAGGGAGGGGACTGGCGACGCCGTGCTAAGCAAGTTGATGAGGTCTTAGCACGCTGGATTCCAGCCATTGAGGCTAAAATCGAACTTGCCGTGGCATCGTGTATTTTATGTCTGCTTCTATTCGGGCGCTGTGAACGGCAAGGGACTATACAATGCGGCCTAAATAAACCAGATGATCAGCCTGTCATGTTTCGAAAATTGCTCCTCTGCACCAAAAATGGCCTAAATGTGAGAAACTATACACCCCGAAACACGTGACTTCACAGCGACGTATACCGGCACCGAGGGTTCGGAGCGAAATTCAGAAAGGATTAAGAGTGACCGTAATTTGCGTCGTTGAACGAGTGAAGTGAGTCTTCATTGAAAGATTGTTTCAGCATTGTGAACAGCTGCGATGTGACGGGAAGATCGACCTGTGGTTCCAAATGGCAAACGGGCATTCCATAGCGGTGCATACTATATAACACCCGATGTTGACTTCTGGCCGACTGTCGCGAAAGCTTGCCATCCAGATCTCCTGTCCGTTTAATTCCCGTCCACCGACTCCTGCTGACAACAGCCAGTACGGGGAGAAAGGTGAATAAAGAAACGATCATAGTAATAATAAACGGCTTTCGGTGTATCTTCAACGATCGCGCGGCTGTCGATGTCGACGATTGTTGGCCGTTTCGTGGCGCGGTGGTATACATGGAGGTCGCCGGAAGATCGATCGATTGGGTTCGCGCCACGGACGCTCGACCGCTCCGGTCGGTTATCTGCGTCGGTGTACAACCTTATCTCATCTTCCTTGTTGCGGCCAGATTGCGCCAAGGCGCGTCAAGGCATCGTGCCGGAGCTCTCAGTGGCCCGGGGTAGTATTGTGGACACTGTCGAATTCTTTTAATGTCGGCGCCTTTGAGACATATAAAGAGGATGTGCACTACGTAGCAGCCACCTGGGGAAGTCGGAACAGAAGAGCGCCATACAGAATTGTCGTTTGTGTGTTTCCGTCTCCCTTTGCTCGTAGTCGCGTAAAACCACATCCGGTCCCTTAGCCTCTTCAATGCTATAGTCCTTATTCATCTACAGCAGGCCAGGTTTTGGTAGGAATGCTCGTTTAATCCGCGACCTTCTTGCGCAGAAACGGTGCTTCACGTTTTGTAATGTCGCGTCTCATTTTTCGTTCCAGGCAAACGCTGTCGTACGCAGTAATTGCTGGTGAATATGAAAGAAGGCTAAACAAACGACTAATGGAGCACGAATAAAAAGAAATATATCTGCAGATGTGACATTTCATAAGTGAGAAGGCGCGTTCTTACTCAGGAAGTCGTCCAAAACGTTGACGGATCTCGTTTCTATAGACCTCTCGGATGCCGTGACGGCATGACCATGTGCAATCGAAAATCAGCGGACGCCCAACGTCCTCAGCTTTGTAGCGTCGAGGCCGAATTATTCGATAAGTAAGCCCTTGAAGCAAGCAAGCCGTGTGTTATTTAGGACGTGTTAGTTAGTGCGTTGTATAGGAAATCGAAAAACCCGATTTTCGTCTCTGAGGGCTATAGCTTCGTCCTACTGATGCCAACCGTATTTACGATGACGTCACCACTAGCTCTCTCACGCATCCCCCCCCCCTCCTTCCTTATTGTTTCGTGCTCTGGGTTAATAACGGGAAATGAGTAATAAATACGCTACTTAAGTGGTGGCTATCCTAACAGTTACGAAACCGACGCTATACTTTCTTTCTTTCAAAGACGAAAAAATAAAGATTAAAAGAACAAAAAACGAGCTCTATTATGAGAACGAACACGAGGAAAAGGAAATAATTGGCTAATTGAGAGGACAAATAGCAACTTTCGTCTCATCAGCGTGCATCCCGACAAGACCCAACAAAGGTTCCTGCGTCTCAGCTCCACCGGTCGGGAGCTCGATCAATCGTTCCGTCGTTGTCGTCGTCGTCACGCATGACAGCGGCCGCGATTAGCGCCTTCGAGTGGCGACTCCTTCACGCTCCTCGGGCGCCTTGCCGCTGGCTGGAGTACGCGTAGGTGCGTAGGAGATGTGGTGCGTACGTGTATAGTTCATTCGGTTGAGGCAGTGCGCTGCTGCTAGCCAAGATCTCGGCGCGGCGATATTTGCTCGCGTGTTTGTGTTTTCGCCGCCAGGCATTGCGTGCGTTGAAGAAAAACGCGGAGGTGGCGCGACCGCTCGATTTTCGGCCCGTTTCCAGCGCGAGCTCGATTTGAGTCCCGATTTCGAACCGAACTCTGCCGGGGTTTAACCCTGTTCGCGAAGTTTGAGGGCGCTCCGTAACTTATTTTTGGCGCCTGGTCCCGCGCAGATAAGTCGGAAGTGGAGGAACATTTTCTGCAGTTCGCGTAGGGGGGCCTATAGCGGTGGCACGACTTTGTTTGACCGTGGAGGGCAGAGTGTCACGTGGTATATTCAGTGATTTGGCTCTCACGTAACCCGATGATCTCTCTCGTAGGGGGAAAAAAAGAAATCTACTTCTTCTGCGCAGCTTTGTTTCGGTGTGCAAGTTCGCGTCCAGAATTGGCACGGGCGCGCTTGGCCGTGATAGTAATACGAAAATGATAGGATAACCAAACTAGGTTGCCGATGTTGAAAAGCGTAGAGAAAAAAAAAAAAAAAAAAAAAAACTAGCATCGGGTTTGTACATGCGTTGCGTGCCAGCCAGTTCGTAGTTTTGGCATAACTTTGTGAAGATATCTCTGACAGAAAGAATATCAGTGTGTATACTGCTCCGTGACATTGGCTTAGGAAAGTTCTCTTTCGTGCCCGTTTGGAGACTTCGGTCAAAGTGTTTTTTTTTTTTTTTCTTGGCATGAGCGCCGTCAATGTGCAGGTAACGTCAAGAAAGAATATCACATATAATCTTTTTGCTTGTGCGCAGATTCACATCTTGTCAACTGTGTTCGTGCTTTGCTTTTATCGGATATTTCGTTCTATAGCGATGGAAAAAACCGTGGTTTGGCACCTAATGCGTTCTTTAGCGAACATGCAAGAAACGAATAGCTTTTTTTTTTCTTACTTTATTTCTTCCTTTCTTTATTTCTTCAGCACGAAAGCATGCGACGAACAAATAGTTAGAAGGTAGTATATAGTGCAATCGTCTGCACCTGTTAAACATGGCATGCACGCACTTCTGCAATCCGGTTTGGTGTGCTTATGTCTGGCCTGATACACGTTATGTAATATTTTGCCGCCTTTCTTCAGCGCCTACCGTGAGCCGCAAATACTCTCTATTACAGAATGCACAAATGTAACAATATATATATATATATATATATATATATATATATATATATATATATATATATATATATATATATATATATGCAGTGTGCGTATGTAATTGTATCTCCTGTACAGTAGCTATCGAATCGCGCGTTTCGCGACCCTGGATGCTTCTTGCTTAAAACTATACGGCGACTATGTCCATAAAGTTTGTATACCTTCGTGTGTCGCTTTGCACGCATTGTCGTGTCGTAAGCCGGTGCGCGTGTATCTATACTCGCTCAACAAACGTGGCGACCCGCCCGACAGAGTATCCGAATAAGCCGCGATAACCCAACCAAACCAGCCCGAACCAAACCGGTAAACGATGATCGAAAATTGGACAGCGGAGCAAACGGGCAACCGCTTTGGCCAGTATACGCTCCGGATCGTTCCCGAAATGTGTCGTCTGCAATCTCGCCCTCCTCTCCCCTCTGCCTCGTATAGTCTGCCGAGGCTGTTTTTTTCTCTCCTGCACATGTCGAATCGAACGCCGGCTTGCTGCCGAAAATGCTCGCGCTAAGCGCAAGCGCGTAAAACGGTACCTTGCTTGCTTCTTTCTTCTCTTTCTTTCTCCTAGCCAGGTAGGTGACCTTGATCTTGATTTGAGCGAATGGTGTAAGAAGCCTGCGTACGGTCGTTCCTCTTTCTGGCTTCCCGAATTGCGCGCTCCAGCGACCAAGAAAGCAGGCAGTGCGCATGGGTGGCGCGATAGCGCCACTTCTTGTACTCTCGTGTTTATATGCGCTTATGTTTAAAACATAGGCCCTGTTATGGCTGTCGCTCGCGCCCCGCACCAACAGACGACGCGAAGCTCGTGTGCGAGTCCGTCTGTTTTCGATTTGTGTGGACCGCGTCGTCTGCTTCGATCGCGCCCGAGTCAGGCCGACAGAATAGCAGACGCGTCCGGTTCGCGATGGCCACCTCGTCTACTCATTGATTCCATTGCGTCCCGCTCAATTTTCAGTCTGCTCCGCCAGGTGTGGCTGAATTGGTCGTCCGCAGGCTGTCCGCGCTCTCTTGATTGGACACCGCGAGCGCTCGCGATCGCGAGGTAACAGAAAATTGTGCGGCCTGGCTCGTTCCCCAATTTAGAAACGCCGCGAAGAAAGCCGAACGCCAGGCCGAGGTACGCTTGTGCCCATTTGAGAACCAGTGGGTGCCCCCGTGGGAATCGAGCCCTCAACCTCCCGTAGCCGAGGCGGGTGCTCTACAACTAGGCCAAGGCCCGCCTCTATAGGTGCATGTACGACAGTAGCACAGCGTATACTCAGCGGATGACTTATTTTTAGCGTGAAATTTTCGGTGCTGTCCATGTAGAAGTCGTGCCCGTCACGTTGGAGAGTCATGCTATGCTACGATAAGCTGCTGCTTCGCCCGGTCCGTTTACCACCAAATTATCTGCGGCATTCTGGTGGATAACTCACAAGAGGTGAAGTTGTACTGAACAGGCCGGTACGAACGGGCAAATTCCGTGAGAACTCTGCCTGTGTGTTTTTAGGTGTTGAAGGGGGAAAAAGAAAGCGAAGCACGGCTTACGCCAGCAGAGGCAGCCACGTGTCTGTGTTCAGGAATATATCAAACGGTGACCGTGTATAGCTATAATCCGAACAGCGAAGCAGCAAGTATAACAGAGACATTCGTAAAGGCGGAAGAAACTGCACACCCTCCCCTCCTCATGGTATCGACAATGTTCGAACTGGATCCAGAAGAAACATAGCGCGCACACACACACACATCGGAGCGGTATAGCCTCTGGCAACGACGATGTTGGGACCGCCAGAGTGGCACGGAATGCGTGACCGCTCGCGACGAGTGTTGCGACGATACCGTGTACGCGCTTGCTTGCTTTCTTGCGAAGGAACGCAATCCGTTTCGCGTCGTTTGCCGGTGCTGCTGCTGCTGCTGCTGTGCGTTGTAACATCGCAGAGCTAGGGCACGAGGGGGCGAAGAGTTAGCGTCTGTTCTTAGTATCCTCCCTCTGCCCTTCTTTTTTTTTCTTCTTTCTTTACTCCGAGAGGTTGCGAAAGCTACGCCTGCGCTCGCTCGAGTGCGCTGCCCTCTCGGTGCGTCTGTCTGTGTGTGTGTGTATAAATGCAGGATATACAACAACGTGCTTAGTTGCGTGTGTGCGCGCAGTATCGTCGCGGATGTTGTGCGCCATGTAAACGCGGGCAGGATGCGTGAGTTCGTGCTCCCCGGAGCGTGTATCGACGCTGTGGGATGACGCGCTAATTGAGCAGCCGAGACGAGATAAGGTGAAAGTGTGTGTGTGTGTGTGTGTGTGTGTGTGTGTGTGTGTGTGTGTGTGTGTGTGTGTGTGTGTGTGTGTGTGTGTGTGTGTGTGTGTGTGATTTATAAAGCTAATGTAAATGTCATATTTATGTGACGTCGTTATCTGAGCCAAATAATTGTGTGACCTATAAGAAACCGCAGATGTTTCGATTTAAGATTCGTCCTGCTGCAAGTTTGTTGGTAGAGACCTTTGGAAAAGGAAAGGGCACATCTTTGAAATTCTGAAACATTAAGTCAAATTATACAGTGAATAGCATTTGTGAAGGCAGAAGTATGCCATTTTCTCAAAGTATGAAACTGAACAAAGTGGCGCAGCAGCAGCCGTATGAAGCAAACAGACAGTGAAACAAAGCCACTATTCTATGTTAGTATTATGTCGCCGATCAGCTTTGATCGTGATATGGTGGTTCACTATGGCAGTATTTGTATAAAAGCATGGCAGAGAGATAGAGAGAAAGGTTTAATGATGCGAAATGCAGAGAGGTCGGCCCGAGGTACATTCCTCTAGCCAGCTACTCTGCGTTGGGGGAAGGGGTAGAGGGAAAGAAACAGCGAGAGGCGCGTGATGGGTGACGATGATGAGAGGATTAGTATGTAAAAGATATAGTAAGCAATTTGGACTACTCCAAGCCTACAGTCCAAGTCCGTACTTTTAAAGAAAAACAAGGCATGGATGGCCTTAAAAATGGATTTAACGTCTGGCCGAGGGCCTAAAATAACGTCCGCCAACAGTGGCGTGCTTTCGGGGCGCGTAAGGTCACTGCTCAGCTTTTGACGTTCTTCCTCGTACTGAAGGCAGTCGCACAGCACGTGACCTATATAGTCTCATTGACAATTCACAGCTCGGTCTGGAGACTCGGTACACTCTTAAACAAAATTACACCCTTTTGCCACAACGATAATCGTCATCTGTCTTGTCCAATTCATTTCTTTAATGCGGCGAGCCCGGTACGTTTAAGTCACGAACGGCATGCCCGTTATCAGCATGACAGAGCATTCTCGACAGGAAAGTAGCGAGTGCAGCGTACTTAAGGAAGGAAACGCAAGCAAGACAGATAATTATTGTTGTGTGGCAAGGGGGGGGGGGGGGGTACATTTGCTTAAGAGTGTACTCGATGCGTCATTTGAGGTGCATGTACCCGCACGTGTGAACGCCCAGCCTAAGTCTATACAGGAGACTGGCACAGCTGCGTTGAATTTTCGGTGGTAGCCTAAATTTCATGGTAGGGTCCAAGTGTGGAGTCGTTTGTGGCGATTGTCCGGATTGTCCCTGTGCGTTTCTGTCTCTGTTCGGGTGACACTCGAGAGAAGGCAGTTGGCGTCCGCTCTTGAAGAAAGGACTCGCAAGCAGTGGCTCCGGTTTTTCGAGCTCCTTCTTCGCTTCGGCATCGGCCAGTTCGTTGCCGTGTACACCGCAGGGACTGGGGACCCACTGAAATGTAATGTGGTGGCCGTTCTCTTCCGTTAGATTGTATAGCTCGGCAGTCTGAAGAGCCAACCACTCTGCAATAGCTTTCTTTCATTACCACTCATAGTAGCTGCAGAGCCGATTTCGCGTCACTAAGTAATAGTACAGTTATCTAGTTCTAGTATCAACGTATTGTTCTGCAAAAAAAAAAGAAAGAGAGAGAGAGAGAAAGAAAACGTCGTTTCAAAAGGCCGCGCGATTCGAAGCATCGAGAGTGAGGTTAACTACAATGTGACCAATGAGTTACCGCGATATTCACCGGATAACCGACGGAAACGAATAGGAGGTCAGGCCGCCGGCGATATTGTCTTCGCTTCGATCGGCGATACGCTACGCTCCTGAAGGAGACATAACTAGATCGGTGGTGGTGTATGTTTTGATGCTTTGCTGTCCCTACACATATGGCTCAGCTCATTCTGCTCCAAGATAAGCAACAATTAGGCTTTCGATAACCGGGGCTAACAGCTATGAAAGGCTAGCTGTGCTCTTTAAGGCGTTTAGTTTTTTCTTATCAATCTAGTGCTGTTGCGAGTGCCACGGGAGGGCTGTTTCTTTGACGCCCGCGCCGTATCGTTCGGGCGTCCTCTTCAGTCCCGGATCGCGTCCTCCAGTTATACTTCGAGATGAGACTGCGATAAGCGTGCGTACGATTTTAGCCGTCGATAGGCGACGTTTCGGTTCCACCTCCTCGTGCTGCTGATTGGCCTTGGGACGAGCGAAATGGGAGAAAGAGATATCGGGCCTTATCTCCGTTTCCGACATACTTGGATAACCTTGATTACAACCTCCCCTCTCCCTTTTTTTTCTTTTCAATCTGTAAATGCATGAGAGCGTGGCATAGCTGGGTCAATCGCTTCAGGGCACTTTTTTTTTCTCGGCTGTTCAGTGGCGTGATCGCGTGACGCCACCGCCTTTTGTGTCTGATGCACGCTTCTTTTTTCATATTTTTTTTCTCTTTTTTACGGGGCAGTATTTTGTTTTTCCAATAGCCAACGCCCGTTGCGATTGTATGAGTACTCCGTTACGTTTACAGCGATAAAACGCGACTCGCAATGCAAGCTCGTGAAGGTTTCGGCTCGAAGTGAATTTATTGAAGTTGGGCTGTTGAGGGTTTATGCGATTGAGAAACAAAATCGGGGACTCCGGAAACGGCTGGACATCGTTTTAATTGGGCAAATCTCGAGACAACACTGAGTAAATTCGATGGTTGCTGTAGATTAGGGTGGGTGCAGGGGCGAACGTGTGAATTCGCGTCGACAGATGCCGCCGATTGGTTCGGCGTTGGCGCAATAACGTTATCGATGTTAGCGTTAAGCTCAGACGAAGCTGTGTTGAAAGCGTGAAGTTGGGGAGGAAGTTGGACGCGGTTATCAGACACAAGAGCACGCAAAGCAAGTGCTTATTCGTTGATCTTAAAAGAAGGCGTGATATAAGGCGTTATCAGTGATTTAAACGCCTGTGAACGCCTTCGTAGCGCTAAGGAGTGTTGCCGGGCCCTGCATATAAGACCTCCTACTTTGCTTGGCGAAGCGGCCGTATGTCTTATTGTGCAATCTAACTTCTTGCTTTTTTTGTGTGTGCATAACTGCTAAGTCTGCATGCTTTCCTTGAACTTAAGACCTTGCATAGCAATTTACACCTTGTATAGAATTTTGTGCAGTCTGTATAGAAATGTTCTGTGAAAGGTATGCAGCGCTTGTAGATTAGTGCCGAAACTTTTTTTATGTAGACTGGTGAACCAAACATTTACCTAGTGTAATGAATGCCGCTAATACCGTAGCATTAAAGATGGAGAAATGAAAAAAAAAAGCCTGCAAGCCAAACTGCCTTTGCTAGAGTTTTGTGACCTTTTCTTTCATACTCTTCTCTTTTTTCGGCCTCATTGCAGACCAGTGCTCCACGAGTCAGTTCAAGTGTGCCAAGCACGAGAAATGCATACCCAAGACGTGGCGGTGCGACGACGAAGACGACTGCGGAGACGGCTCAGACGAAGAGAACTGCGGTCAGTGCTTGGCTCACTTACTATTTCTTTTCCAGTGGAAGTGATTGCTTTCCGCTGTCACGTTCTGGGGCCCCCGTGCACGGACGTTTTTATTTAGTTAGTTTTTATTTTTGTTGAATTTATCCACTACAACTTTATCGAAAAACGAAGGGCTATACAAGCTGAAAGGAACAAAAAAATAGTTATATCGCCGGAGAGCAGCCAGGAAATCTACGAAGTAAAACCCACAGGGGACCTTGTCCGGGCATCGAACCCGGGACCGAGGCCTTTCCGGAGTGGTGGCTCCTGTGCAATTGAAGTCACTTAATAGCTCGCAAGCGCGCAGACCGCGTGCAGTCACCAGAGTTGAAGGCACGCCGAAGGCATACGTCGGCGGGGCAGGCTCCGACCGGCGTTGGAATTCGGTTGTCGTGTCCTTCCCCGCGGTGAGCTAGGCAGGACACTGTCATATTCCGCCATCTTGGCGTTTTAAGCCAGTCAGAGGCGCTGTAGCAGCCGCGTGAGCCAATCAGAGCTGACAAGATGGTGGATGCGACAATATGGCGGAATTTGGCAGTATAACCGCCCCTTGATTTGCGTGTCATGGATGGCTACGAAATTGCCATGTGTAGCAATATTCGTGCGGATCGGTTGATTGAAAGTCTCCTATTAATAAACGGAAACGTACGAGTCCTCTGCGTATATAGAGACACAGGGTCGTTGCCGGGCTAGGTTCACTGAACCCCTTGATGACGTCTTCGCCAGAGCTCCAACTCAATTGGCCAATGGTCAGTTGCCTTGAAGCTGTATCCAGTCGTGATTACGATTGACCAGTCCCCCTAAACCACTCCGAGCAGGCCACTCTGGCTTCCGTGTACCTGGCAAGTAAAATTAAACTGCGTGTTAATTAGAACACGTAAGCAATTAACACACCACGGTATACACCGTAAAATTTTCACCTCTAAAAGCAAACAGGAGCGTAAATGGCTCTATAACTCACACCTTTGGGCGTTAAGGTTTTGAGTTATAGGCCAATTTAAAAACTTTATTCGCATTCAATGGCGGAAGTTGCGTTACACCGTATTTCGTGCGATTTCATCCACGGAATTTCAGTCGGCCCCCTCTTTCCACGATCGGATTCAACGCGCGTGTGCGTAGTTACAGGGAAGCAAGCTTTCGGGACGGCTGCATGCACGGAATAATATAACTGGGGCGGGTTGCGCGCACTCTTGTAGGCGACTCAGAAGGATTATTCATATTTAAAACAGCGCCAAAAAAACACGGACAAGGGAGGACACAGGACGAGCGCTGTCTCTTGTAGGCGAGCCTGTCAATCAGCGTGTCTGTCGAAGAAGCGGGCGGCGGGTCTACCGCTAAGCCTACGTCGAACCCCATGGCGTGGATGCACGCATGCATACGCTGCAGTGTGTGTGTGTGTGTGGCGAAGGCTACATTTCCGCGTTTATAGGGCGCACGTGCATGTGTGTGGGTAGCTATAGGGGTGCGTTCGAGGCGCGTATGCCGATGTCTGTGCCGAGCAGCATGCAGTTCTAAGCCCGTGCGGCTGTCGCGTGGAGGTGGTGCGACTGCAGGCGCCTTTCGGCGCGGCGCGCAAATTCTGTCCCGTCCAATTTTTGTGCCTTGCACGCGTGCGGCTGACAGATGTGGGCCGCCGTCTGGCTGTTGTGATGTGTATATGTATATATATAGATAGTGCCGATAAGCGTTCGCTGGAAACATCGCGATGCATTTTTTGCCGCAGATGTTGAGGGCTCTTTTTGTTTCTTTCTCGATTCTGTTGACACGTAATCAGAGTGTCGGTTGATTTAGGTCTCTCCGCGGTGCGAGTTGCGTGTCTTTGTTTTGCAGGAAGAAGATGATGCGGCATGCCGCCTGCGAAACGACGCGCGCTGAGAGGGGGCGTACGTTAGAGGAGCGCGCGCGCAAACACACACGCGCAAACACACACGCGCAAACACACACACATACACATACATACACACACACATACACATACATACACATACACACACACACACACACACACAGAGAGAGAGAGAGAGAGAGAGAGAGAGAGAGAGAGATAAACAGTTTTGTAGTTCGCAGAAATCGATTTTCATCATTCAAGTATATATACCGTTGTACTGTCGCCGTGCTTAGTCCGTACTTAGTATAAGAACGGTAGCGCACCAGGTGAAAGCAAAGGAGTCTCGTCGTGTGTATATAGAACAGAATTGTCCGTTTTGTAGCACAGTTTCACTCCGTATTGCCCAGAGGGAAATCTGGCGCCACCGTCTGTGGGAGTTTTCAAACGAGCGCCGTGCCGCACGTCATGGGAATGACGGTGTACGGGTGGTGGTGGTAGAAACATTTTATTCAAGAAGTTAATAAGAGAGTTGCTTGCTGTGCGCCTGAGTGGCAGCCCCTATTCCGGGACGCCATTGGAGATGGCCGCTGCCCGGGCGCGCGCCACCAAGGAACGTTGAGTTTCCAAGGTAGAGCAGCCGAGCAGGTACTCCTCCCAAGCCTCTCTAGTAGGGATGGGGAAAGGGGATGAAAAGGGAAGTGCAGTGTGTGCGAGGATTGTGCTGGCTCGTGTTGTGCGAGTCTATACGTCTGAAACGTGCATATGGCTACACAGGTGATGCGTTCTTAAAAATAGAATATTTTCGATGATAGTCCTGCTAATTAAAGCGTGTTCTTTTTTTTAAATACTACAGCTAAAACAGCTCTTCACGTGCTGTTTTAGTAGGGAATGAATAATGTGGCAGACGGAATGATGCTAGCTAGGCGCGTCTTCAAAGTGTCCTGGCTCTGTGAGGACGATGCCATTCCGAAGCCACCATATACCGGCATGCCCATAATTCCCATGCAAACATCGCATGCAGCAGCTCCAGATTTCACTCTATAGGTAATATAATGAGAAACTCAATGCTTTGGTGTAATGTGGAGGTATTCTGTAGGAGTCCACCTATAGTGGACTGTCCATTTCGGCCGCTGCTGATTGGCTGGGGCCGCTCGTCTCCTCCTCGCTCGTACAGCTGTATCCAATAAGCAGCGGCCGAAATGGACAGTCCGCTAGGTGGACTCTGACAGAGTACCCCCCCTGTTGTGCTGTCGACACACTTTAGTGCGTACGCAGCATTTGTTGACGTAATTCGTAACGTATAACGACGCAACTGGAGGTAGATGGCGCCGCCCGTGTTTTGCGCCTTGGTTGCTTGATTGAGCCTGTTTGTTTGTTTGTTTACCTTTCTTTTTTAAAATTATTTGCGGCTTCTCGGGCTCAGACGGTCGCGACGTTTCGGAACTTGAGAGGACGAAACTTGAGTGCCGTGCGCAGAGAGTGCCCGCATGGGCGCGTCCGCGTCACCCCATCCTCGTCGCTCCTTTGCTCATTCGCCGCACCGTGACACGTGTGTGCAGTCATCCGGAATCGGTACGATCGAGCGTGTAAGCGTTTAATAAGGCGTCACCCGTTGTCCGCGCGCGAGTGGCAATGTTCCAGCTGTACGCGTGATGCGCAGTGTGTTTACGCAGATCCTTCTTTTCCTCCCCTCCCACTCCTTTTTTTTTCTGCACCAGGCGATCAAGTAATGGTGCGACTATCTCGCCAAAACGCAGCTGTAGCTGCAGCGCATCTTCGTTCGGTCGCGCTTTGCGTTCGCGCGCGTACGTGTATGGACCGTTCTGCGCAGCTTTCGGCACAAACAGTGCGCCGGAGAGCTAGAGCTATGCCAAAAACTATTCGTACTACTATACTACTACTACGTGCGGGCGACGTTCTAGTTTCCGTTCTTTTATTTCTTTCTTCCCCCTGCTCACCGCTGCTGACACGGGCAGCGGGTAGGCCGAGATTGCTGTGCGGGCGACTGCAACTACACACTGCATGGGCTGCGTCGTTTAGGTTATATGTGCAGCCAACGGCTCGAGCATGGTTATCGCGCGCCGAAAAAAAAAAAGGAAAAGAAAACAGCAACACGAACGCTGTGTATTTGGTGGTGGTGTGTCGTTGAACGCGTTTCCCGCATTTTAATACTGTATACTATGTGCACCAGTAATACTTTGAGCGGTTGTGCGATGAGGAGCACCTCGTTTTAGTTGTCGTGGCTTCATTTTCGTGGGATTGCGTCGGGATCGTTTCTCTCTCTCTCTCTCTCTCTCTCTCTCTCTCTCTGGGGTCAGCGCCAAAGAGAAAGATATATCTGATACCGAAATTTATTTACAACACACCCGTTCTCACTTAGCGCAGCTCCGTCTCACGACGGTGCTGATTAGCACGACAAATGTTCGGTTACAATGCGATTTTCTTGCGTTTATTTGACGCGTGCTTAAAGAAGAGAGAGAGGAAACAAGAAAACTGTGGCAGTAAGTTCGTCAGCGCAAAGAGTAACACAACTAAGCCGTGGGACGTTGCGGCGTGTCAGTTTCGTATTCGGTTCACGACATCTATACCCGTGCGGGGCTTTCGGTGCGAGCGAAGAGCTGTGTGGTATAGTCAGAAGGTCAGGCAGGGGTCAGGCGCGCGAGGCATCGCTCGCGGCTCCTTAGCGGCTGGCATCTCGCCTGGCTGCTGCGTGCGCCATTCGTCTCTCTCCTTAAGAACGGTGCAGCGCTGCCAAGGAGCTTGCTCCACGGGCAATCAGGGCAGAGAGAGAGATGGTGTGCTATAGCGCTGCGTTCCCGTGCGGCATACAAATTCGCGCGGCCGCCTTCGTCTGCCCTTCAAGAGCTACTTGCCCGTGTCAGAATTTCGATCGATTGTAAGTGACTTCGTTAATCCAAAGGATTATATATGTGTGTATATATACACACACAGAGAGAGAGAGAGAGAGATGGGGGGGGGGGGCGTGTTCCTCATGCTTAGTTGGCCCTTTGGCAGTGCCCGTGGCAGAGGAGCCGAGCGAGAAATCGTCTCACGTCAGTGATCTCGCTTTTTAATGCACATACCAGCCAACTTTCCCGAATTATAGTCGTAAAGTTTGCGCATTTGGGCTCGTTCTACGATTTCCCGGATGCAGCGTGAAGCTTTACGTAAAGTTCTGTTCCGGAGAAGTTTTCGCTCGGTGGTCTCCGACGGTACTCTCGGAACTAGTTTCACGGTGAAAGGACACCAGAGGGGTAGAGTGCTCAGCTTTATAGCTAGTAAAATCGGCAACATCAAAACGGTTGCAGAAGTCACTGTGTTCTCGGAACAGTGCGTTGCTTGTATGAGTATTTGCTGTTCCAAGCTTGCTAATGCTTATGTGCTGTTTCTAAAACTAAATCGCCGTTAATAAAGTGCACGCACGTACGCCGCAAATAACATGAGCTGAGAGAAAACTCAAAAGTGCGTGCCATTTCCCTTGCCTCCTTTGGGTGCCGTGTACGCGGGATCTTGGTGAATTTTGATGTTCACAGATTGGCAGGCATGACTGTACGCAAATCACTTAATTGCTTCTACCTTTCATCAGTATATAGTATAACTATACATGACAGTTACATAACTTCGCGTCTGCGGAGGGCATCAAGCAGACGACGCTTAGAGATAAAGCCCCACGACGCTTGAGTCATTTTGATGAATGTACCTTCGGAGCGGTGAGAGATATGTATTCTGTTGAACCTTGCCGCTTAGGGCAGCAGTAGTTCTGCCAGCTGGACAGATTCACGACATCGCGCGGTAGAGTAGCTGCCATGAAAGGTGTGTGCGCGCCGGATGATGCGCTTGCAGGCGAGAATTGAAACGCGAATCGTCTGCACTCTGTCGTACTCATTTTGAGCAGTACACAAGCGATCACCTTAAAACATCTAGTATGTATAGCTCAACAAGTGCTGCACGTTTTCGTAGTGCTGAGCACTCAGTGCTGAGTACAATACTGATGTACTGAGTCACGGGAACAGGATCGCGCGATCGCCTTAGATCGCGTCGCACTTGGCAGAAGGCGCAGAAGCGACTGCCGTTTGGGTTTGACCTCGAAGGAGGGCGTAACGAACTGACGTCATTCGTTCCCTCTCGTTCTGGCCGTCGTCTGCTTTTTGCGTTCGTCGCAGACGTAAGACATAGACGCGACTTGAAAGCTAATCGCGACTCGAATCAAGGAAGTCGCTTTAACGAAATTCGATGTGAGGCTGCGTGAAACGCTGTTTAGCTCAATCTCTCCATAAGCTTCGCGCTATGATTTGAACATATTATTCTTATCTGATCTGACCCTTGTCGTATACGATACGCTGTCAAAGCATACGGCTTTTCTCTCGTGTTGCAGCTGGTAAAATTGCAACTGTGAGTCACGAAAGGGATAATGTTTAATGATCTGAAAGTAGCCCGTAACTACAAAATAAAACCCTACAAGTTTCTCACTTCGTTAACTATATGCACCCCCCCCCCCCTTTTTTTTTTTTTTTTCATGCAGCGCAAGGGCAGTTTTACTTTCTGCGAACTTTGACCTTCGAGCGTGGCGGTTTTCGATCGCGTGCACCAGGGACACGCCCTTTAATGTACAGGTGCCGACCGAAGCTGCCAGCGACTAGATTTGTAGCGCCCGTGCGGCTTTAGGAACCACCGCAGTCGCTTGGATACACACCCGAGCGAAGTGGAAGCGCTGCGGAACGACTGAGGTTTATACACAAGCTTTTTTTAGTAGCGTATACACCGCCGCCGTGCGTGCATCTTAATGAGTGAACCGTCTGCAAGTCAACAGTGCTATTCGCATGTTGTTCGAATATCGTGTTTCACGCTGCCGGCCGTATGCACAGAAGTCCAGTCGCTCTTTGTTGACTCTGACGCTTCCGCGGACGCTCTATAGCGATTCTAATTCCGGAATGGCACGTTCATCGTCGCGACTGGGGTCCCGTTTTGGAACTCCGGCTTCTCGTGCCTCGTTCCTCCTCTCGTCTCCTTCCCTTTCAACGTGTGCCGCCATCTTTATTTATTCTTGGAATGACCGCCACTCCCTCCTATATCACCTCTCTAACTCTCACTCTATCTCTCTTTTCTTTCTCACTGCTGTAGTTTCTTCTTTTTACATTCTGTCATGTTCTTTTTCTGTGCGCACGCACACGTGTCGTCTGGCATAGTGCCCGAGTGAACTAGTGGCGCTGCAGCTAGCAGACGACGCCGCGCGTGCGCGCTCCAACGGAGCAGACGAGCCTCCCGGGAGCAGGGGCAGAAGACGCCGGGCGCGCCCCGTCTTCTGACTTGCACGTCTACACGCTTGACCGTGGACTTCCGGCTGAGTCAGACGGTGGCTGCGCTACGTTGTTGCAGTTTTCAGACGTCAGCCGCTGCTTTCAGTGCATTACTCCCCCTTGAGTAAGCACACGCCACTCATGTTTGTGTCTATGCCGTAAGCACGCGACGCAGCTTGGAGGTAACCTACTGTTCACTCCGTCTGGCGTCTGCTTGGCTGGCTGTTTACACGTTCTCGCGTTTCCTTTTCGTTTAATCAAATAGGCAACTCCCCAAGGCTATTAATATAAGCACGTCGTCCATACGTCGCCTGTCTGTGGAGTCTTGTTTCGTCGCTTGAAATCTCGCGCTCCTACGATTCGTTCGAGATTTTCTGCGCGCTTGGCCGTTTCGTCTGTTCGGCGGGCAGCGCGCAATAGCGGACGTTGCGTTAATCACGCGGTCGATTCGTCACGCCTGTTCATGGCGTCCCGTCATGATATCGTCAGCGCTCTCTATTCACTCAGAGTTGCGCGCCCGTCATACGGGAAGTACGTGTTCACATCCGGAAACACCCTCTCAACGTTGCGACGTTGAGGTGCCGCCTTCTTTCTCCAGGCTTCCGTACGCTGCTTGCGCCACCCGCCTACGCTAGGGGTGGTAGCGCGTCGCGATTGTCGGAAACCGCCTTCCTTTTGCAGCGCCCACTGTTGTCGCGGTTGCAAAACATGTGTACCGTAAGAGTTACTTGCTCGCTTCAGTATAGTGGCGGGCTTAATTTATTCTTTCGTCGTACTTTCTCAGTGGAGTGGGGGAGTTGCGCTGGCTGGCCACGACGAAGGCTGTGACGATTATCGTCATCACTCTTCCGTTGTAAAAGACAGCAGAGGACGAGCTTCGCAGGCCGAAACGAACAAGCAAACAGGTGTAGTTTCTAAATTTTTCGTTGGCCTTTATATTAGTGACTAGCATCTGCATCTGCTTTCATTAGCACCTGCGATTCCCTTTATAGACATGCCAGAAGGCCTGGAGCAGAATAAAACAGGAGTTTAAAACACGTTTCAGCACTTCTGTGGTCATAGTTTGATAGTCATGGCGAAACTTTTATGCGCACATTCACACCAGTGTTCACACATTACAAGGCGCACGTGACTTCACAACGACGCGGTGGGGCTGCCGTCGCGTTCCGTGAGGTAAAAAACACTCGCGCGCATAAAATACACCCGCTTTAACGACATGCATTTCACCTGAAGGCAAGACTAACAGATGTGGCCAAGTTTTAAGCAGTTACTCGGCAAAGATCTTTGTTCAAAGCGGCGAAGAAGCTAGAGTAGAAGTATCGATGCAGTCGTATGCTGTTCTTGCATTTCGCCTGATATTATGCTTGCTTATTTACAAGCATATACCTCGTGTGTATACTAGCGCATTGAAGTTGTTAAATCTTGTACCAGTAAGCTCGCTCCGAGCCACACCAGTGGGCTTTGAGAAATAAAGAGTAAAGCTGGAACAAGAGCACACGAGTTCACTGCCCATATTCTGAAAGTGACATTGAGAAGCAGACTTGTGCTTTCTGAAGCAGACGAACAGGCGGTACCCTTTCGTCTGCTTCGCAGCCAGCCGCAGACGGATCTTGTTCACGGCCGTCGTCTGCTCTTCTCACGTAAGCCGACAGGTATTATCACAGCCTCCTACATGGCTGGGATAGTATATGCCAGACAGCATAGCGCTCCAGGCAACTTTACCGCAGTTTCTGTGATCCCTGGAGGATGCGTACCATCCGCCTGGGAATTTTCGATGCGCGACGTCTGCCGCATCGCGAGCAGAACCGCCGCCGAACGACCCGTTCCCGTGGGACTTGCGGCTAAACAAAGGGAGCACGCACGCACACGCACGCACGCACAAGAAAGTCAAACTTCAAAAAATGCACGCGCGCAGATGCGTGGCGTTTGGACATGTCGGCTTATGTAATGTACCGTGACGTAACCACCTCTTAACCACTTGCCCGCTCTCGCTTACTCTGAAAGCCGGTCGATCAAATGTGTTTTGTTTAGCACTATTTTATGAATGTCTAAACTCGTCGTTTGCTATACGCGTTTCTGGATTTACCTGTGTAGCCTTGACACGTACTGCGGTCACTAGTGAGCGATTACTTTTAATTCGTCGTTTCTCTTGTTCAAATAACGCACGACGAAACCTCAGGCTGCAAGAACAGTTCATGCGGAGTTAGATATTCTCTTCTAGGTTATCCATCTCGCAGCCGATGTGGCGTAAGACGTCGATGCATATTTTAAGCGTAAGCTTTTGGATGCAAAACACGACAGCTTTAATTCTGCATGTAATATTTCATTCAGTGATCAAAAACGCGCTTTGTATGTCCTCGTATGTTTCGTATACCTGTTCAACACACACACTAGTGATGCCGGCGACGATACGTAATAATGCATTCCGAAAAATTCTAACATGGTTTCGTACGTCACTAGCCTATTCGTCCCTCGGGTGGTAACTGAATTCAAGTCAGGGGTAATTTGTGTGCTTCGGAGCTTTAAAAAAAGATGCCGTCCTGTCTTTAATTGATTCGTACGGCAGAGCAATGTAGGACAGGCTGCGCGCTTACAGTTCTCAGGTTTTCACTCATACGTATACGGAGTGTTATCTGCCCGAGTACGTATACCGGGTCCACGTCGAGGGAACCGCAATACCTGTCTCTCCGCGTCTGCGATGTGCGCCTTCTCGCATGCCAAGTAAGCGGTGAGCCGGGATTCCGAAACAGAAATAAGAAAGAAAAAAAAAAAGTTAGTCTGCGTTGCGGCCAGTGTGCCGTCGTCTGCATTTTTTTAAGTTCAACGAGCCGACATAACAAAAGAAAAAAAAAAGTGGCTCGCATCCGTGTCGTCTGCAATGCGCGTCACGTTTTTCATTTTCTTCGTCTGCTTCGAATCCCCTTTCTGTTTCTGTGCAACCTAGTTCTCCCGTGCCTTATCTTAACTCGCGCGGTCGGCATTTTCTTTCCATTGCGGCGGCCACATTCCGCTGCCTCTGCGTAGTCGATAGTTCCGGTGTGATTATCACCACCATCACCACCACACACACACTTTTTTCTTCCTTATAACCATGTCCACTTTATCGCCCCTGACGCTTCCGTCGGCAGTGTGGGAGATTAAATGGGCTACGTTGCGGCCCCGCTAATCCGGCTTCAATTCGCTTGTCTTTCATCGGACGACCCCTCAGTGACCGTATACACCCTTTCAAACATCATCGCAAAAGGAAATTTGTCTCTGGCATTATACCGACACGCTGGGGGAGGCACGTTATCTTCACGCCCGTGTACGCCTGTTCTGACGGCGGTGACACGTCACGTGTATAGCGGAATGACCTGCCAGAGTCGGCATCCTCTTGGATGCCTTTTCCGGCGTATTATTGATTACTCCAGTTGGTGTGGAACGGACTCGTTTTGTCAGGCGGATGTCGTCTGCGTTTTCTTTTACTTTTATCCTTTTATTTTTGGCAGAGGAAATGCAAGCGGGTTTTGTCTGCTACGCCTCGTCTTCTTAAACGTTAAAATGTGCGTAGAAACCGTCTAACACCTCATAACGTCTATCGCGCATTCTCTTCAGGTATAATTAGGGCAGCTGCTGTTAGCACACCGAGATATAGAAAGAAAAAAGAAAAAGGAACTGCATATATAATTTGTCTATCATTTAATACTCCAATTTGCCCCTCGCGACGCTACGTGGATCCTTTCTGCAGCCTCGTCAAAATGGCGCGCATTTGGACTCCAGTAGACACGCAGTACAGGTACGTAGCTGAATTAAGAAAAAAAAGTAAATGCAGCTGTCATCTGCTGAAGATGCACACATCGTGGGGATCACGCCACTACGACGTCATGACTTTCGTAGATCGCGCGATGTCGGCGTATTTTTTATCGTGCAAAATGGCAGTTGACCTTCATGGTGACATATACGTCTGTCGAAATTGAGATATTCTTCTCATGCTAATAGAAATACCGTCGCCAAAAACCGTGGGACGTAAAAACACGCTCCTATAGCTTCTTTTTTTCTGCTGAGAAGGTCCGTCAATATGCAGTTGCTTCATATTTATTTTGTTTAAGTGTCCTTCTGGCACACGTCACTGCAAACGTGGCTCGGCGCCTGCGGCGTTGCTGAGCTGCTATCGAGGCCGCGGGTTCGACTGCCGTCCGCATTCACACTGAACTGGTGTGCAAAACCAAACGTGTTGTGCTCCTAGTCCGCATTAATCCTGAGCCAATCTTTATAACGTCTGTTTATTATTCGAAAACAATAATCACAGGAATCAATAGAACATTGAAATGCGTTATCGCCGCCGTCTTTGGCTTGTTCGTGGTTTTCTAGAACGCCCAACCCGCGCAATCGGCCAAGCTTAATTGCCGTTTTCTTTTCTCCTTTTTTTTTCGCCCGAATGTGACGATCCACTACAGTCCTTCATCCAAATGTGTGGCCTACCGGTTTCATTTATGTAGTAGTCTCCTCACCTTCGCGCTTAACCGGCAGCTGCTTTCGAGGTTGGCCATTCTACTGGCTTGAGAAGCGATACGACTGTCGATATTGGTTGGGTGACTTGGGAAAGTGAAAATGTCTTGCGTGGGATGAAAGGAAGCGAATTGTGACAGCGTTGTCGCTTCCTCGTCTGTATCGTTGACTCGGCTGATGCCGTCACTAATATTTGTGCGTTTAGATCGCGCTTCGCGATATTGGTAACCCACCGTTGGAAGCGAACTAACGTGTCACTGCATGTATTCTCAGCAAAATGTTTCCGCAATGTGCCTGCGCGCCGCTTGTCAGAGTACAGTGCGGTCGCTCCAAAGCGGTCTTGCACGCGTCTACTTGCCAACGTCCGTTCTATGCGTAGCATTCCTTCTATTCATCCGCGATGCGTCCAGCAATAAGCTGTCTTCTGCTTTCCGCTCTTCGTCGTTAGCAGAAGTCACGGCAGTGTAGTGTGGCTTCTTATGCATCGACGATTTGAGTAGTGCAGATCTTGATTCAGCAAAAACTGGATTAGAAAAAAAAAAATGCTCACCATTGTTAACACTTTCCGGAGAGCGTCGTTTTTGGGAGAGGCGTTAACGTGGAGTTTTACTCTTTCTTTTGTCGTCTGCTGAATCCATTTGTCTCGTCTGCTCCGCCAGGCGAACGAAAATGATCTCTGCCTTTGCCAGTGCCCTGACGGGTGCGCTGCATGCATAGTTCGTTTTGTGGCTCGCGATGCTGTACGCCATTATTTCTTTTGTTTCACCGCCTTTTTCCTTTTCCGCTCTCTTTTTCTTTTTCTAACCTCGTCTTCTGTGCGGTAGGTCGTCGACCGTTCGCTGCGCGCGAGCACACCAGCCCACGCGACCGTCCTCCTGCATGCTCGCGATGGTGGCAGTGCAAATGCTTTCTCGGGCGAGCAGGATGACCACGATGGCGGCAGGCTGTGCGCGAACGCCTCGGGGAGGAAGGCGGACGAACATTTTTGCTGTTTCCTTCATTCCTGTCGACGGATCGTTTGTTTTCGGAAAGGGGCGCTCCCGCGGTTCGTTGCGTTATGCGCCACGCGCCAGCTGTAGCGCCAAAATTGGCGCTAAGAAACGTTACCGCTTCTCGCATTAGAAAATTCGGCCAAACGTGTCACTCGTTTTTCCACTGCGGGCAATGTGCTCTTCAACACTGGCACTAGCTGGCGGACGATGACGCATGGTGAGGGAGAGACTCGAACGGGCAACTCAAGTACAGTGCACCCACTCCACGAATACGAAAGAATACTGTACCTGAAGGTGAATCTGCGCCGGCAAAAAAGGTTCGCGCGTGTCGTCTGCGCGCGTCTAGCGAAGGCATATGTGCCCCACCACACAGGTTGACGAAAGCTGAAGCTGGCCGTCGATTTGCGCGTAATTGTACCACTGAAGTCTGCATTAAGCAACGGTCAAAAGTTGTCTGAATACATGATGATGATGATGATAATAATAATGATGCTGATGATGATAATGATAATTTGAGCAAGGTAAGCAGCGTCGAACGGATGGTGTCTAAGTTCTCTGGCTCACCGTCGTTTGCGGGCGCTTTTAAATCATGTATGAATGGGAATGGCGAGGACTGTTCCTAACAGCAGCCGTAATATCTGCACTTCTGCTGCGCCTTTACGGCATGGTGCCGCTTATATTTATTCCCGGCTGCTTTATGGAGGGCCTCAATCGGCTCTCGCTCAGTTGCCCCCGGGGAAAGCATAAAAAAGCAACGCACGATTTAAGAAGGCGCCTCCGCATTCGGCTTCTTTATTGACTTTTTTGTACAGTTTTCCTTTTACTCCCAGAGCAAAAAATTAGCACGCTGGATATGTTCCCGCCGATGGTTTATCTTGTGTACAGAGAGCGGGCGTTGTCGCCGGCGTTCCAGCTTCTTCGGTGCTCTTTTTTCGCAACGCGTGCCGTTTCTTTTTCCTTGCGTTCTTTTCGAAGCGCTGTATGCGCATTGAATTTGCATGTAAAGCGCGCAGCCAGGCCAGCGAGAAGCTGCAATTCAACGCCCTCGCTCGAATCTGTACGGGGTGCACTGTGAACCCGAACGTGTCGCCGTAAACGGCCGTCGCGGATCTGGAAGAAGCTATCCGTATGCACATCGTCTGCGCGTGACTGGATGGTGTTCGCTTTGCAGGCCCAAATTGCTTGATCGCGTGTCTCGTTTGTTTTATTTCTTTTTTTAATGTGTGGTCTTGTCTATTTCAACCGATTCTCCCTGCCCTCCTTTTCCACCTCGTGCCGAGAGCAGCTCTCCGTATGTGGGATTAGCTTGGCATGTCCGCAAGCGGCTTCAGTTTAGCGGGAAAAGTGGATCAAGGGTGCCGTATTACACCGCTGCGTGCCGGAAAACTTTGCCGAAGTTTTTGTCTCCATTCTTACGCCATTCTGTCATTCTTTTTCTTACCGCTTTAACTGTTCCATATGTTAGTTTCTTGTGTGCGTGCTTGTGGGGGAGGTTTCTCGCGCGGGTTTCTTTCTTTTGTGTTTGTGTGTGTGAACTTAATATTTGCAACAGCGAATGCTTGCCGTGAGACGGCTGCCACTTTTCTGTAGGCGTGCAACGTTCCAACAGCTGCCGCGCGTGGCAGCAGATTAACTTGCGTTCTTTTTTTTTTTTTTTTTCTGCGCACACATTCACATGGATTTGCGTCTCGGAGCAGCTTAATTAAACTGACAGTGTAAACGTTCGGCCAACTCGAGAAATCCTCCAACTTTACGGATACATTTCCTTATTCTTGCCGATCAAGTGTTCGTGTTTTTTCTTTCTTTTCAGTATTTCATATTCTCACTATTTATTTACGAACTTGAATTTCTAGTTGCTGACACGTCAGGTCCTCGGTTTTCTCGCCCTGTGTAACAGACGACTACGACAGATGATGCGCTTTCTGATGCGGGTTTGTCGTCTGCTTCGTAACCTACGAAGCGACGCACGCTTTGCTCACTACTTCGAGGCGAATGCGCGCTCCCCGTTTTCCGTTCAAGTTGCACCTGTGCCACAGGGGCCAGGTTAATGAAAGAGTATCTTAATGCCATGTCGCTTCCTCTTCCCCTTTGCTTTTCCTTTTTATCGCCCGTCGTTTATTTCAAATAGTCATCTCGCCCTGCGATAGCACTTGATATGCGAATGTTCTTCGAACGTCTCTTCCCTTGGGAGAGACGGCTCTGGTAAAACCAAGGTAAAACCCTTTCAATCCGCAAGTTTCCGATTGTCCCCGGCGGCCGCCTTTGAGGGCACGCCTTCCCTCGCACTCTGCTCGTCTCTCTGGCGTGGCTTAATTTTTTGGCCGGCGCATGGGGTGGGTGAGAGGCCCCTCTCGTTCCTTCGACCTTCCTTCCTTCTTTCTCATTCCTTCTCCTACGTTCGACCGCGAGCGCGCGCCGGCCGGCGGCGCCGACCTCCCTTGCCCTCCAGCCGCGATCGCGCGAGCGCTCGTGACGTAGCACCACACCTCGCGCGCCCATTGGCTGCTCGAGAAACGCCTGATTTTACGTCATGACCCGTTTGTTTTTTCCTTCCCTTTGTAATGGGCGAGCGTGGCGCCGCCGAGCCGCGTCCCGGCATTTTTCTTCTTCTGTTTTAGCTATATATATTTTTTTCCTGTTGATATTTTACGAGTTCTTTGCTGCTTTGCACTGCTGGTTTTGCTTCTTTCCTTTCCCGTCCGGCCGTTTCGTGCTACGTGGCGTAACCTCCAGGGCCGTCGCGTTCACGAATGCGCTGCGTATAGTTCGACTGATTGCCCTTTATAACCTCTGCCGCACAGTACACTTTCATTTTCTTTTGGAAAACATTGGCCGTCACCGCTACACGTGGGCCTGTCGCGCCGTACGATATGCTCGTACGATGTTCCATATATCGTACGATTCAGCGTGCACCTGTCTAGCCTCATTTCGAAAGCCCTTTTTATTTTTATTTCCTTTTCCTTTTCGCGCTGTTTGTTCCCTGCATGCAGCGCACCGGCATACTGCGCAGCAAAGCAGTGCGTATGTGAGCGCTTTGTTGCAGACGGCGCGGCTAATGCCCACGTCTGCTGGCATTTCCGCGTCCGGTTTGTCGTCTGCTTACAAGTTTATCGTCTGTTTGCGGTTCGCTCTTTCCTTCAAACTTGAAAAGACCGATAGGATGCTAGCGCTTTCTCATTGTCGCTTACGTAGGCACAAAACAAAGTGTTCACATCACACGAGGAGCTACAGTTGAACGCCTTTATAACGAAGTGTTTGGAGCATCCAGAATCATTCGTTATACAGGTCACTTCGCTGTAAAGGTTGCGCACCACACAGTTCACAATAAAACCTAGACAATTATTCCTTTTTTTTTATGCAGGTCATTTCATTGTGGAGGCACTAGACTGTAGTTGGTGCCCTGGCTTGTGCAGCATTGAGCGTGTCTGTACGTACTCGCTGTTTGCAGGACGGCTGGAACACTTAGCGCTAGGCAGCAGAATTAAAAATGAACCTGCTCATTAAAAAGATACTTTGAGCGGACAAACTTGTACCAGAATGTTTGTAATTAGTGATCGGGTTAATGAAGAAGAATGATCATGCGGTTTAGCTCCCAGTGGCACCAGGCCATGTTGAGCAAACAAACACTTGCAAACAGCCATTGTAAGCAGCACATTTCATATTTTGCTAGTGCGTTAGCTGTCTTCCAATGCTTGCTTAATCGAGAGAATGCAGAGTGACATAAACAGCCTATCTGACCTAGATATATGTTTTCACATTACACTATTGCACAAATTCAGGCACACAGCTGCCAACAGTTCAAAAAATTTCGGTACTCGTGACTTTGTGCATTCGAAAGTGCAAGAACACAGTATGTGCTTAGGTGGACTAGGTGGTACGTAAACAGGAGAATGTGCATTTGTGTCGTTTAAGTAAAAAGATCCGGAACATTTTTGGTTAAAAATCAAAAAGTGCCATTTCTTTTTCATAGCAGTAACGTACCAGAAGTGTTCTTATAGGTGCTGAGCCCATTGTTGCTTTTGCCCTTAAGAAGATGTGCAGGTGTACCTTTGTGTCTGTGCATGTAGAGGACAGAGCTGACAGGTGTGACGCCTTTGCAACAATGTATAATTCTTTCTGCAGTCAACAAGCAACTGGTTCTACACTTCTCCAGTTCTGTGCAGCACATGTAGAGCTGATCCAGTGCAATGGATGTCTCTCCTTAAGTGCATAATAGGCCACAGAACAGCTGACAATGTAATAAAACGTCTCTTAATTATAGACCCTTATGGTGATGACCATTATGCATCAATTCTGCGCAAGCTAAGATGCTGCACATTTCAAAAGAACTGCAGCTGTACGTCCACAAGACAAGTACAGATAACAAGGATTAATTGTAATAATGGCACAGGCAGTAGCTTATGTGTGTTGTCACTTTCATTTGGAGGAGCTGCACCCAGCGTCCACAGCACTGCATGGAATTACTAAGGCACATTAGAACATTGCGTTTGCATCTCTTGTTTGTTACCGGTTGAACTCTCCTATGCCTACATCAGGAGCCTGTTTGCGAGACCCTAGTGACCTTATTTTTGCATGTGTCACTCACTTGAGGTAATTGCCTCATTAGAAACACATGTTAGTAAGCATCATTGACGTCAGCACTTGGCAGGGTTCCTGGAAACACACGTCAGTGGTCTTCATGGCCTGTTCTTATGTTGAGGTTTAACTGCAGCATTGTTTGGCTCAACTAATTTAGCCATATTGTTTTGCGCAAACTGTACTGTGAATCTTGAACTGGTATGAAATTTTATGACGACCATGTGTGTGTTGTGTTAATTTTCAATGTGACGCTCCTCTGCTTGTGGTACAAACCGCATTATTTTATTAGATCCAAATTGTGGGGTACATTTATGTAACAATGTCGCACGATGTAACATTTGCTTCTTAGGAGCAAGTGCTAAATGAGAAAAAGAGCTGGGCAAGTTAATAGGTGTTTACGTATATTTGCAAATGAGACAAAAGACGCAGGACAGACGAAAAAAACAGACACGCAAATGGGTTCTCACAACTGCTACGGTCATGTGACCGCAAGCCCATAGATTGTGTTACCACAGATTAAACTCATTTGGGGGCCGAGGGGGGGGGGGGGGGGACTTGCTTTTTTTTTTTTTTTTTTTTTTTTTTTTTCAGCTATCATCTGCGTTTCGTGCCATTGACAAATATGCAGCATGTGCTAACCTGATATGTATCAAGCATGCCAGTATGGCACTTCTAATTCTTGCACAATACTGTCTTGGTGTTGCTGACTATATTTGGGTATATGTGATTGCCTGTTAGATTTCCTTTGGACAGCTTCTTCATGCAGCTACACAATTCGAAAGGCTGCACATTGTCATTGTCATGAACTGTCATCAATGACATATTGTTAAGGAAGTTGCACGTTGCTTGTTTATATGCTAAAGTTTGAGGCCACTTTGTGGTCCACTTTGAACTAGAAAGAGCATTGGTAAATGGTACTGCCAGTGTCATGACGTCGATGATGACTTGTCATTCCTCTTGTCTCGTTGCAGAGAAGCGAACATGTTCGGAGATGGAGTTTGCGTGCACAAATGGCCACTGCATACCAAGCCGGTGGCAGTGCGATAATGAACCCGACTGTGACGACCGCTCAGATGAAGACTTGGCAATCTGCAGTGAGTGGATGAGATTTCGTTGCCCTTTTGGTGATGGGGAGCTGGTGAATGACCTGCTGTGTTCTTGCCTGCTGCAGTAGTTCTGTGGCTGTGGTATGTATGATCGTAAGATGTAGCCTGAGTGGGAGGAGCAGGAGGCTTATATCAACCATGGATAACACAAATTAAACCAGTGAAAGACACATGGACAGATACTGAAGAGAAGGTCTGTGGTACAATACGGGACATTTAATTGACGTTTCATTCTGCACGTCACAAAACAGTAAACAAACCAGAACGAGGGAGGTGGGGGGGGGTAGAACTTCAAGGTGAAGCAGTGAGGTGGTATTGCTGAGACAAGGCAAGTTGACTTCAGGGAGGACACATCTTTGCACCATTTTTATTTTGTTATTGTTTGCTGTCCTTGTTAAAAGTATATTTCGCTGTATATGGGATCAGACATTTATTGGAAGCTCGGCATAATCCCATCATTTTCTTCACCCAGTGTCCTTTTATCTTTCCTTGGTTTTATAGTATAAAATCACGCCACCAACTTTTAGCTTAATTTCATTCGCTCACAGCTTCTAACCATATATTTCTACTCGCACCTCCCTGCAAGTGGATTCCCAACAGCAGCTATGCCCCGAGGCTCTACGTTGTAACCGTTGAGGCGTGCCTAAGTGCAGTTTTCCATTTCCTCAGGCGTGACACTCGGTTGTCGCTGAGCGCCGCCTGTCGCAGGCCACAAATGCCGTGTTGTAACCAAACGCCCACAAGCCATGTGCTTTGAAAAAGAGGCCACGGAACTTTCACCAGGTTGCAGTGAATGACACGGACATTGCCACTAGTTTTGCTGAAAATCCCTTCAATTTGGCAGCGAAGGTGTCTGGGTGGCAGGCTCAGCATATTTGATGCAAAGAAGTCCACAGACCTGCATACAGCTTTCCAAGTGCAAAAGGCTGTCTCACTACATGTTTATTTTTGTCTGCTGCCAAACCTTTCCACTCAACGGGAAGAAGAAAAAAAAGGGGGCGATCGATGATTGGTGCGTAGTTTTCAGAGGTGCGCCTGAGGCCGCACGTGTTTTCTGCACCCTTTCCACCATTTTATGACTCTTCGTCTCTGCTTCTTTCCTGGAAGCAATTAGCTTCCGCGACTTCTGTGGCAGACGAGGAAAAGCAAATAGCCGAGGATGTGGGCGAGGAGGCTTTTGCCAGATCAAGATGTGCATGAACGAGGCTGGAAGCACTGCTGTCGTCTGGCATTCCTGTTTTTCTTGGCTCCCACCCTCCCGCAGACGTCCCCACCTTGCGTTGCGCGCCCTGTCATTAAGATGGGGCGGGGGTTGCCCTGATGTGAGCCGATGAGACGCGCGATCCCTTACCTGGCCGTTAACATTCTTCTTGCTTTTTTTTTTTTTTCTGGTCCCTCTGTTGCCTGTGTCCTCCAGTGAGTGGGAGACCTGTTTATAGTAAAGCCTGTTATTATGGTAAGGACGCGCGAATGCCAGTATCAATAAAACATAGTTGTCACGGTGTGCTTTGTGTCATGCATTTTGCAGCAGTCTTCATTCACTCTGTCCGCTTTGCTTTCGATACATGGACCCACTGTTGAACGGGTGCTGAAATGGGTGGAACTGAAGCTGTTTATACCCCTTTCATCGTGTACAAGTTTTACAAAATGGTGTGGCAGTGAAAGGACTGTCGAGGAAATTTTGTGAGCACAAAGCTCCGTTGCTGGAACAGTTATGTTACTTGGTTTCGGCACTAATGCGTACATTCTACTCGCCCTTGCATAATGAGCTTCCTTTGCAGTAATGAATCATGGTTGCAGACTACGACCAACATGGTGTTCTTTTCCGAGGCAATTATGTGGTTATTTTAAGACGCCGGCGCCTGGTTCTTTCTTCTTGTTGCCAACGCTGCAGAGTTAATTTTGGAAGGAGGGCGTTCTGTAAACTCCTTTAAGAATAAATATCTTTTATTAGAAAGCTCAGCTTTCTGTGTGCTCAGTTCTGCGCTGAGAGTGCTGCACTTGTGTATATGATAAAACCACAATGTAGCAAATCTATCTGCAGACTGGAGTCTTACTGGAGGCTTTGTAGACTGGTTTTGTTAAAGGAGACAAAGTGGCTCGTGATCATTGGATTTTGTTGGTCATTGTTTAAAATTGTCTAGCGCAGCGTCGCAGAAATGATTATCATAAAGCCAAACTTAACATCTACAATTTTTAAAGACCTGGCAAAGTTTTACTGGGCTACAGTATTGCTTAGTGGTGCAACAGGTACTAGTGGCTAAATGTAGTGAGCTTTCCTTCACTATTTTAATGCTTTGGCAAGCCTTTAAACCTGTCCAGCCATAAATTTAAGACAGTGAACTTTTCTGCAAGGTTATGGTGTTTCGACAGCTGCGCTTCCTTAAACCTGCTTTCCCAGTTATGACCTATTGTATCAAAAGCATTTAATGTAACTCTACTCATTCTGGTCATCACAATACTTCACCCATACAGGATTGAACTGGGAGTAATTAGGCTACTGTTTTTGAAGTGCTTGTCAACTGGGATCATCTCAATGACCTTTCAGTTCAGTGGGTTACTGAGGAAGCACTCCATGTAATGCGACAAGTGAAGGGTCTTGCAAAACATTGCACTAGTGGCGCATGTGATTGTGGGCTGTTCTATTATGAAATCAGCTATAGCAGAAAGCTGGCTGTCATTTCATTCATATCCAAAGCAAGCACTCCTAACTGAATTAACCCTTCCCTACAAACTGACATGACATTGATGCAAATTAAGGTGCTTTCAGTAGCAAGGTCGAGTAAAAAACTATTGCATGTGCCATCGACATTGTTTAGAGCACTGACTTGGTTCACCTAATTGAAGTGTTTGTTGTCCCAGTTTTGTGCCGGATTGCTGCATTCAATTGTAAAATCACTCACTGTCATATTATACCACGTGTCTGACGTACACAGGCTGCAGCTTGTGGCAGCTTGCATAATACTGTCGTGGTACGCACAGTATCATCACACACGTAATTGCAGCCTGACAAGAGTAAAGGTAGCGGAAAATATGGCCGAGGCAACGTCATGGTGCGACGTACTTTATATATATACATATAAAAAGAAAAGCAAGAGGGCAGGGGAGAGGTGTCATTGTTCTGGCTCTGAGTGGCAGCTATACGCAGGACTCATTGCATCATTAAATGTATGTGTTCCACACAGCGCGTACCTACTCCATACATTTCATTATACTCGGTGTTCGCAGCCATATTATGGAATACATTTAAGATGTATAGCTGACATGTCTGCCCTGCTTACCCTGTCGCACAGTTCGCACTGGAATGCAGCCTGTCCGAATATGGGAGCATGAAAAAAGAAATATTGAGAAATTAATTTTTACTCACAGGATTATGAGGCTGTCACATTCAGAGAGGCTGTATATGGACATTGTGAAGCTGTGGCTGTGTAGATGTGTGTTAGTTGTGTGCAATGTAGAAATGCTTCGTCTTAGAGCTGTGTGCCATGTAGCCTTTTCAAGCACACATTTGTGCACATTGTGTGATGCAGGTTCTGTGTGATGCTTTCTTTTTGACAGTTGTTCTTGTTTGGTAATTTAAAAAAAAACGTTCTGCTCCTCTTGTTTACTCATAGAAAGAGCCCGTTTGGGGACAGTTGGGGACAGCTGTTCTTGCTGTTTTGATCAGAGTAGTAATGCATGCATGCAAGTTTGATACACTGCATGCAATTAGAAAGTAAATACAGTTGAACGTAAAACATAGATTTGCAATATGAGCTAGGAATGTCAGAGTTCAGGTTACCTCTAAAAGTTCTCGAAATAAACCTTCAATAATAAATTTCTCAGTTTCAGTAGGACTTCGAAATAAACTTTGTTTTGTTATTAATGTTTAGAAAATGAGCTTCGGAATTATTGTAGTGCTATATTTCCTTTGCACACAACTATATATGTGCCACACAATTTATTTGACAGCCTAAGGTAACTGAAGTCGGCTGGCACTCGCCATAGCAGCTCCATATAGCTATGGTATTCGTCTGATAGGTGCAGAAATTCTGCTAAAGTGCTTGTGTGCTAAATTAGTTTCAGACGGTCAGTGTTAATCCTGAGTCACCTCCCTCGCTCCACTATGCAACGTGGTAACTTTGAGACTTACAATCCCATAACCACACATTTTTCTTAAGCTGTAATGACTTACACATCAAGGTGTCAGGAGCTGTTTCTTTCATTTAAAAATGTATTCCTTTTTTGGGTGCATCTTTCTAACCACACATTTTTCTTAAGCTGTAATGACTTACACGTCAAGGTGTCAGGAGCTGTTTCTTTCATTAAAAAATGTATTCCTTTTTTGGGTGCATCTTTCTTGGTAGGACAGATGCGCTAGTTGCCATTTCATAAAGAATGGCATATTATTGTACGTAATATTGTAACATGTTCTATTTTGTTGTGGCATTGCTGTACGTAATATTGCAGTGCGACTACTGTGACCCACTCCTATCTTGGCCCTGAAGTTGGCCGATGGTACATCCAAATAAAAAAAAAATGCATGTAGGCTGGAGTGTGCACTTCTGCGGCATTCACGAAGCCCACCACTCTGGGCTGCATGTACATGCATTGTCTATGTGTGGGCTGAGGTAACGGCTGTCATGCATCAGACTAGAGGGGAAGCCAGACAGCTGCAGTTCCTGCAGTGCGAGGGATGGGGCAGCTGTAATCCAATTTGATATGCTTGCAGAGGTCTCAAAGAGGGCTCGGGCGTCAGCCTTTTTCGTCATGCTAGTACTAGCACGCTCTTAGAAAAGTGGACTAATCACCTGATGCATAAAACAAGGTTAGCGTGGCCAGTGGTCGGAGACTCCTGAAGCCTTCCCATTGACCTTCAGTGCAAGATGAGCAAAATTTAATCCTTTCCGACGGTCAATCTTTCACGTTGTCTTCACCTGCAAAGTTGTGCAATTTACCTGTTGGGTAACACAATTTTGCATCGTGGGGTATCTTACGGGCTGATGAACTCTGTGCTAGCTGTGTGGTGATGACCACAAATTTTGCCTTCTGCTAAGCTTTTCATAAGCCCCTTGTTAAAAAAATAGACATAATGATCGCACTAATAGCATCACAATTAATGTCTGCAGGTGCTTTCACCTGGGGATGGATAGTAAATCCAAATGTAGTTGTCACCTCTTCCTAACCTCTAGCTTCCTGTAAGCTAAGAAATGAACAAGCCTTTCTAATTCTCAGAAATGATGTGTGTAGACGGAAAGTGACATGGTTTCAAAGCAGCATTTGGCATGTGCAACAGACTCCGTTGTCACCATACTTTCTTTGCACTCCAAATAGACAAGCTTCATGGGCTTCTAGAAACAAATTATACCTACTTCGTGTTTAGGATCTGCCAGCCTGAATTGTCTTTATAATATTTGACTGAAAGAAACTTTTTTTTTTGTCTTTGCAGAGAACAAGACCTGCTCTCCAGACCAATTTGCTTGCAAGTCGCACGAAGGCGTCTGCATACCTATTACATGGAGGTGTGATGGTCAGGAGGACTGTATTGATGGCTCTGATGAGAAAGACCACTGCTGTGAGCATAATGAATTGCCAAGCTACTTCTTGTACTGCCTTTTGAAATGTAATGATGGTTGCTGGAAATGGCTGGGAAAACACATTGTATTAGCATTTTATAGTGAACTCGAAGCTTCTCTGGCCATCATCGGCCTTTGGAAGAACATTTGTTTTTCTATGCTCCTTGGTGAGTTTGTAAATAAACCAGTGAGCTTATTGAGAACCTTAAAGAAACTTATTGAGTTTGTAGGCATCAGATAACTATTCGGTTTCCACACGCGCACACACACGCATCCACACACGCACCCACACACGCACCCACACACGCACCCACACACGCACCCACACACACACGCACACGCACACGCACACACACACACACACACCTTTCTGAGTGGGGTTTTACTCCTAAGCAGGCCACTTGAAGTTGGTTGGCTAATACTTTGCAGAACAGTAAGAACACATTCACGTTTTGTTTTTCTCCCCCCCCCCCCCCCCTCTGGTTGATAAGCATCTCATTATGGCATTACACCACAGGGCTATAGACCTCTGGTGAACAGCTTTGGAATGGGCTTGTCTGTTAGCTCATGGACCTTAAACAGTGCCCAGTCAACCTAAACACAAGGCATTCACCTAAATTGTATAAGAAGCAGTAGATTCGTAGGACCCGCTCAAGAGTGTTTCAAAATACAGAGAAAAAAACATCTTAACTTTGTGAGTAAATGTTTTACTGTGGTGCTGTGACACAGTCCTTCACGCTGCGCTGTCTTTCCTTGGGTGCAGCTGCGGTGACGTGCACACAGGAGGAATTCTCGTGCGACAACGGCAAGTGCATCACTCAGCGCTGGAAGTGCGACCAGGACGACGACTGCGGTGACGGCAGCGATGAGAGAGGATGCCGTAAGCGCACCTTACTTTCTTGCTTTGCTGGTTTGCCCCATGTCTTCTATCCCTTCTTCTCACAAAGTGCACATTGAAAAACATTTTGTGCTAACTGTAGTCGGTATAACAAGGGAACTATTTCTTCGTACACAGTCACCAGTGAATGGCATCAGCTGGTGCTTCTTGTCTCTCGTCTTCTCCGTGGTCCGCCTAATTTGCTTGCCCCTTCGAGCGCTGCCATTAGTGGCGCCCACAACAATTTCTATGTGGTCTGTTCGATGGCAATTCAGTTATTATGGCTGGGATTAAGTGACCCAGTTGTTTCGCTCCCAAGGAAAAGATATGGTAGCATTCACTAGTCGGTCACTTAGGAAGAGGATATGTATAGCAAACATATAGTGCCAAGGGAAGGAAGATAAACTTGACGATGCCAAAGGATTAGGTGGCATAATGATACTAGCCAATTCGGCTATCACGTAGAGAGGGTTTCGTCCTGCAACGGACATAAATTAAAGCAATGGTGATAGTGTAGCCACATATGTTTGTTTTCTGTCGTTAATTTCTTTCTCTTGGTGAACCGTCATTATTATCACACTTCGTTTGTGCTATTAAGGCTTGGTTTGAGCCTTTGGCGCAAGACACGTTCACGTACATTGTCAAACTGTTCTTAACATGCAGTTGTCACTCCTAGTGCAAGAGGACTTTCATTATTATATGTACACGGTGCAAGTTCAATGCAAATCGAATGCAAGATATACATTCTGCAGTAATCACATTGACGGCCAGTTGCTCTAAAGCCCACTGTGGTATATTGTAGATAAGAGGCTGATTGCTGGCCAGTTAATTTGATCTTACGTTTCTCATATTTCTTTATTTTTTTTAAATTTCACTTAGTTCGTGTATTACCTCAGAATATTCGCATGCTCCATATTTTAACGAAGGCTTGCAAAGGCTTTTCCATGGACATGTGTTGGTCATATTTACAGGACTTTAATTACCCGCACGCAGGCCTAGTTATTAAGAGCACTGTGATAAAAAGAAATATTTGCTAATTTGAAATGTGATTTATATTCTTCTTAGAGGAGTATAGCTAACTTTGTGCCATAAGCGTTTTATGTCAGGGGCTTGCCAACCTTGTGAACTTTTTGAATACCTGGTTATTGTTTTTGTACCATGCAGGATCTCTCTACTTCTGAATCCGAATGTAATTGACTTGCGTATGTGAAAAACTGTGAAGCACAGTGCTGGAGCTTGTTGCTTCAGTTATTAAGTCATGAACCTGCTTCACATAGAAAGGGCAAAGGATGTTATATTGTAATATAACATCCTTTTTCAAGAGCAGCAAGCTAGATATTTAAAAGGAATTTTGTCAACATTTTCTGAATTTCGAGAAGGAAGGGCTGGTTGCTTTTGCATGTTTCGGGGTTTTATAATCACCCTGTATAAGCACACTTCCAAAGGTCATATAGTTCCTTTAAACTTCCTATAATAACTGTCGTTTCTAATTTTTGGATCATTTCATTGATCCTCCCTTTCAAAGATTGCAGTTTATCCTTTCAGTGTCTCTCCTATACACTTAACTGTCTACTGCGAGGATTTTTTTTTTTTTTTTTTTTACTGAGGCCATTGAGCCATTTTTGTGTGCAAATAACTGCTTCATTGACTCTGGCGTCACCTTCTTGATAACACGCATTCTGGTGCAATAATGCCTGCATTGTTCTTTTTCCTCCAGCGAACGTGACATGCTCGAGCGCAGAGTTCATGTGCTCCAACGGGCGCTGCATTCCGGACCGCTGGAGGTGCGACCGAGACGTCGACTGCCTTGACGGATCCGACGAACGCAACTGCCCGACGGACCGCCCGAGCACGTGCAAGGAGCGCGAGTTCCAGTGCGCCAACGGCATCGACTGCGTGCATGCCTCGTGGCAGTGCGACGGCGACCCCGACTGCCCCGACGAATCCGACGAGGCCAACTGCACCAACACGTGTCGCCCAGATCAGTTCCAGTGCGCCAACATGCACTGCATCCCAGGGCAGCTTGAGTGCAACGGGCTTGCCGAGTGTCACGATGGCTCGGACGAGGACCACTGCAACACCACCAAGCCGTGCGACCCCCACACGGAGTTTGACTGCGGCGGGAACCACTGCATCCCCAATAGCCTGGTGTGCGACGGCAAGAACGACTGCGGAGCGTACGAGGACGAGCCCAAGGACAGGTGCCACGAGAATGAGTGTGCCAAGAACAACGGTGGCTGCTCGGACATCTGCCGCGACGACCCGGTTGGGTTCCACTGCGAGTGCAAGCCGGGGTTCCGGCTCACGGAGGACGGCAAGTCGTGCGACGACATCGACGAGTGTGCGACCCCGGGGTCGTGCTCGCAGACCTGTGTCAACACCAAGGGTGGATTCAAGTGCGAGTGCATCGAGGGCTACGTGCTTGAGCCAAGGGACCACCACCGATGCAAGGCCAAAGGTCAGTGCCCCTGTCATCACTTGTGTTGAGTGTGGAATGTTGAGTTCAGCACTGAGCTGAAAAATTTCAGTGTAGGCGAAGCTCGCGCACAAATGCACACTAAATTGGCTTTGCTAGAACTGTGCAAAGTCCACTAGATTGTGCAATGCACTAGATGCAAGTTCATTTGTGCCTTACTAGTGAACCTAATGCAAATGACAGGCTATGCTAGTACCATATGTTATCAATTATACAGTGTATGCAAGCTTTCACTGATTTGCATGTGTATTGCGGAAGTTGATTGAAAGCAATGCTTGGCTTGAAGTCTGTGCCAGAAACAGCTACGAGGGCTGCTCTTGGTGTAACTTGTGGATGTGGAGTGCCTTTGTATCCAAGTTCTTGCAACGTTGAGAAATATGTTGCAGCGCTTACAAGATTTAATATATATATATATGTGTATGTATATATGTGTATGTATATATGTGTATATGTATATATGTGTATGTATATATGTATATATATGTGTATATATATGTGTGTATATATATGTGTGTATATATATATATATATATATCAAAGCTTCGAGGTTTTGGGTTTCAACTGTTCTCCCTTCGCATTGGTTGCAGAGGGTGTGCCCTACCTGCTCTTTGCCAACCGCAATGACATCCGCAAGATTAACCTTGAGACTGGCGAGTACGTCGAGGTGGTCTCCAAGCTGAGGAGCACCATTGCCACCGACTACATCTACCGCACCGGAACAGTTGTCTGGTCTGACACTGTCGACGAAGTCATTAGCAGGTATGCATTGTTTGCCTGCATCAACCTGCAGTGGTGGCTATCACAGCTTAAGATACAGTAACTGGCAAGTTGAGCTCCAACCAGTATTGCCATGTGTGCTACGAGGCTGTAAGCTAGATTCTATGAGGTAATGTTGGTATAAAGTCACTATACTGCATCCTGTTGCAAACTCTGATTAACCAAGGTTGCTCTACCTCTTGTAGGCCATCTTCAGTCAAGTTTTTAGTCTTCTGATTTATGGTGTTCCAGCTGTGGATTGCATTTTTTCAGTGTCCTGTGTGCACACTTGCCCAGTAAAGGTTTTTATGAGAGCAGCTTAGCTGCTGGCTGGTAAGCTTGACAGCCGACGCGGCATGCTTTTCCAAATGCGTCCTGAAAATGTTTTTTTTATGCTTCTTTTTCAGTGCACCCATTGACAAGGGAACCCCAGTCAAGGTGATCATTGACAAGGACCTTCACGTTGCTGATGGCCTGGCCGTGGATTGGATCTACAACCACATTTACTGGACGGACACGGCTCAGAACCTCATCTCTGTCGCAGACCTTGACGGACGCATGCGGCGGGCACTATTCACTGAGGAGCTTGACGAGCCACGAGCGATCGTCGTTAACCCACTGGAGGGGTGAGTGATGCAGATTTTATTAAAATGTAGGAAGCCTCCTCCCGCTGTGTACAACTTGGTGGTTGTATGTTTTATAAAACACAGCACGCAGCTGTACAAAAGCTAACCCGCCTGTTCGCCTGTGGTCAGTCATTGTGTGAGCATAATTCTGTGCAGCTGTTATAAGGCATAAATATGATGTGATGTAGTCATAGTTCATAGCAGGGTTCACCAGTCTGCAATGGGTTTGAAAATCGCACTGCCAGACTTGAACAGGATTGATTAGAACTTCAGCACATTACCTGCAGTCTTGGGGCATACTTTTGTGAGAGGATGCAGGCACTTGCAAATAAATTCTTGCAACCTTTTGTCATTATTTAAAAACCTGTTCTGCCAACAGCTGGATGTTCTGGACCGACTGGGGCAAGCAGCCAAAGATAGAGCGAGCTGGCATGGATGGCTCGCACCGATCTGCCATTGTCACTACAGACATCCTCTGGCCCAATGGACTTACCATTGGTAAGCTTTTCGCTTTCTTTGCTGGCACTCCTGAATGTGCCTAGATTAATACAGTCGTGAAAACTGTTGAGGTTGATAAGATTTGGGGATTGATCAGCCACACTTAATCAGCCTCGTCATTGTCTTTGTGTGCCAAAGAGTGCATACCACAGAGCTTCGCAAATGAGCTTGCACCACGTGTGCTATGAAAATGAAATGGGTGCTTGCTTTTGTGCGGGAGATTCGCAATACGAGCTTAAAGAAATGAGGTGAAGGCTGACATTTTGTGCTATTTGGACAGTTCTTCTAATCTGTTAGTTGGTTGATGATAAATTCAGTGCCTTTAAATAGGACAGATAGTTTGGCTGGCTAGTTTTTCATTATTGAGAAACTAGAGTGCTGGGACGACAAAACACTAAACTAGGGCACTATAGGTGTCCTCTTTCTGTGTGTGTGTTTCATCGTCGCGGCGCTCCAGTTTTCCTGAGCTTTTATATATTGCTGAGTGCTTTCCTATGACTAATAAGGGTCTGTAGCATAGGTCCATTAAAGGAACACTAAAGGCAAATAGTAAGTCAAGCTAAAGTGATTGATTAGTGCTATAGAATCTCTAAATTATTGCGAACAGAGCCTTAATAATCGAGAAGTTGCGGTAAATGCAAGACATGATCAGAGACTGCCCCGGGACATTCAACTGCTTGCCCGATGACAAAAGCACTCCTCAGTTAAATTCTCTCACTAGTACTCAACCACGCTCGTGGCAAAGAATCTCCTCGGGTTGTATTATAAGACGAAATAAAATACTACTTGCTCAGTTCTATTTCATTTTTAGAAAAAAGAACTAATTGAAATCACCCTTGACAACGACACGGGCGGCTGAAAGGTTTATTTTCGCTCGACTCCGAACCGCCCACGCTTTCGTGCTTCAGTAGTTTCGTTATCACGTAGTGCTGCGCTGGTTTTGCTGGCTCACGAAACTCGCACAAACAACTGGCAGAGAATCCAACTTCCACATGATGTCGCGGGATGCCCGAACGGTCTATGCCACTTGACCAAAAAGCAGCTGCAGTGGCGAATCTACCGCTATGTCTTGGCTCAGTACTGCTGTTCGTCATGCGCTGATTTACTGACCGGCAGTAACAAAGGGTGGCGATGGCGTATGCAACGTCGCCACTCCCCCGGTTGAGTGGCGGGGAGTTTGAATTTCGAAAAAGATATTCAGACCCTTCAGATGCAATTTTCTCGTAAACTGTCTTTTTTTGGCACGAAACAAACGTTGCGAGGTTTGTGGAATGGTATTTAAATAGTCCACGTCGACTTAGGATTTGCCTTTAGTGTCCTTTAAGGAATGGTCTTGCTGGTAAATTTGATATCCTGAAACTTTCGCAAATACTTTTTGGTGGTGCGGTGGCTTGCTGGTCATTTATGTTCATTGAGAGAGTTGCACTTCTTAGAGTAGGTACATAGTCTTGCCTTTAGAAATTATATATTTCAGTGATAGCGCTATTGTAGTTGGTTCTTAATCTGCAGATACCCAGTGTGTGGTTGTTCACGAGTTGCATGCTGCTTTTCCTTGCTGTTGTCTAACGCTTGTTTGCTTTTGTCCCACTCGTTACAACCAGACTTTGTGACAAAGCGGCTGTTCTGGGTTGATGCCAAGCTACACCTGATCAGCAGCGCCGACTACGATGGCAGCCACCGCCGAGTTGTCCTCTCTTCACCTCTGCTTGTAAAGCATCCATTCTCCATTGACGTTTTTGAGGTGAGCCTTGCTGTATAGGTAACGGGTACATTGTACATACAACAATAGACTATGATGGGCATAGAACGCTCAATAGGTGGTTCATAAGAATAAGGGAACAATTGTCAGTGGAAGGAAAATGTTAAGGGTAGCAGAGAAATAAATGGGATGTTGAAATTAGGACATTTGAAGACACATGATGGATGGACAGGTGCAATTATAAATTACGAGGACAGGGCTTTACCCTGCACTTGAATTAAAATGGGCCAGTGACAATGATATTAGACTAGAAATATCGAATTTTAATTTTGCAAGGTATGAGTCATACTCATTGAAGGTGAAAAAAAACCAGCTAAACAGTGTACTCGGGAATAGACGACGATGAAGACAGGACCTTGTTGCGAGTCATATGTTGCGCGATATTTCTGACAGGTAATGTCCTTGAACCATTTTGTATTTCAGACATCTGATTTAAATTGGCAGGGAAATGCAAATCAGTGCAATGTAAAGTTGCCTACAGGCCATGAATCTGTGTTAAAACAAGCCTGTCACAAAAACTATTGTTCTCTGCAAAGGGTTTAGAATTGAAGCAGACATGTATTGGTTGACTACTTCCAAAGCTTAGCATTATTTTCAACTTTTCAGACTTTGTGTGCATGCAGAAAAAGTACATCGAAAACATAAACTTCAAAAAAATACTCTCACACGTCTCTCTCTCTCTCTCTCTCTCTCTTTTTTTTTTTTTTTTTTATACGCGTGCTATTTCTCAGGACTGGCTGTACTGGACTGACTGGGAGTCCGAGGTGATCAACAAGGTGAACAAGTTCAACGGCCAGAACCTTACTCACATTGCCAATGGCGTCTTCTCGCCCATGGATGTCCACGTCTATCACAGCTACAAGCAACCCCTAGGTGATTATTATTCTCCAGAAGCTGCAATTGTGTGTGTGCGTGCAAGTTCTACCGCAGTGTTGTCTCCAGGCATGCACTCGTCAAGGAAAGCAAGGAAGCAAGCGAAAATGCTGAAAATGCATGAGCGGTTTTACTTCAATTAACTCCCAGGGCATAGTGCAGACTGGCAGCTATACTTTGATCTTATTGCTCTGGAACAGTAGAATATGGACAGAAAGTTCTGATGCGTTCTGCACCCATACCATTCGAAATTTGCTATGTAGCCACAGGAGAAACCTCAGGCTTTGTCTGCATAAAAAGGCAAGCAGTACGGCACTCAACTATCACTGTGTCATGCTAAGGCTTGTGAAGCAATTACGAACCAGCTGCAAGGCAATAGAGGTTAATTAAGCAATACTGGCGGCTGTAGATGCTGTAAGTAGCACAGACGTTTACGAACATTTACTGATTTGGGCGCTGTGGACTTGTCTGTTTCGATCGGCAGGCGTGAACCACTGTGAGCAGGCCAGCGACGTGTGCTCCCACCTCTGCCTTCCGGCACCAATCCTGAGCATCCACTCGGCACACTACACGTGTGCCTGCCCCAATGGCATGGAACTCCAGGAAGATGGGCGCAACTGCAGGATTATGGGTGAGTTCTCACTTTCAAGGAATCTTTCTTTTTTTTTTAAGTGCCCTCTTGCCCACAAGGGTTAGACTCTCTGCTGCAGCCTGTCAGTGCTCCAGTCTACGAAAATGCTACACTGAACAGTGGCACAGCAATTCTTGAACTAGCTGTTGCACAGTCTTCCGAAACACATATCAACAGTAAAGCTAGAGAAAGCGCACAAGTAAGCATGGAATACTCCAAGCAGAAATGTGTAACTTTGTTGTAGTCGCCTTATAAAGGATTAAGGGAATATAATCGTAATCTAATCTCAACGAAAACATTTTTTCTTGTCTTGCTATGTGAAGTGCGGAGTTTCATATTTTTCTTTCCCTGTTCTGTTTAACACCACATTAGAAAGGTAGGAGCAGTTTGTGTTGGGGAAAGAAAGAAAAGCATTCTTTGTTATATTTTTAGCCATTCATATGTTTAAGTGAGCATTTTAATGAGCTTTTACACTGCAATGAGCCCATCTAATGCTTTCTTGCAAAGTTGTTGTAATAATTTTGCTATAATTATCATTATTTAATGCATAATACTACTCACTGCAAAGGGAAAATAGAAGAGAAACATTGTCCTGGGTCACTTAAGGCACAAAGTCGATCTGCTAAGTGGATTTAGTCATTGCCCCCCTTTTGAATCATACGCGAGAGTTTTTTCTAAACTATTGCTTTCTAAACTTGCTTTATGTGTGCTCGTGACCTTTCTAGCATTTTTGTGTTGGTGCATCAACAAGCTGTGCTGTTGTAAACTTAATTACTGTTACTGATAACTCGCTTTTTTTCTCTCTCACACCTACTCTTCCTTGCTTTCTCCTTAACCCTACCTGTTTTTGCATTTTGTATTACGATGCCACCAACTTCCTTTGCAACCTACCCTCTGTTTTCCTTCTGCCTTCGGCTATAATCCTTGCTGCTGAATCCTTTCAAACCCTCCTGCCTTCCTTAAAAACATGCATGCACACACACACACACACACAAAATGTCCATTATTTTGTCACTTCATTTGGCCTACTTCTTGACACTTGTCCATATGTGCTGAGTTTACTCCCTTTTGGCATCCTCTGACACCCTTTTGATGGCCATTTGCTTTGATGCATTTTTCGGTGTCCCTTTGCACCTACTGTTTTCCTTTCGCTTTATTTCATAACCGTTGCTGCCTCCTTTAAAAAAACTGCTTTTTTTTTCTTACATCTACTGTTTTGTCTCTTTCATTTGTCTTTTTACCTCTTAATGCTGCTTTGTATTGGCTTGGTTCGCTCTTCTGACACCCTTTTTACACCCTTTCGGCACCCAATTGCTTCCATGCTCTCCTCTATACCCTTGCTTTCTCTGTCAAAGCGAGTGCGGAAGAAGTACCGAAGGGCTGCGTCCTCTCGAATGAAACAGTCTCGAGCAGCGACGCGGTCAATGTGACCATGCAGGCGGTCACTGCATCGCCTTCTCCAAACTCCTCCTCTTCCGCTCTTGCACCTTCTTCCTCATCATCCTCTCTGCCTTCCTCTGGGTCCAGCCTTCTCTGCAATGCTTCTGCCGACACAGGTGGGAGCTCTCTCGGTGCTGCAAGGCATGTTATGGTGCATGCATAACGCTTTGGTCAAGTCAGGTTAGCACTGTGCGTAAGGTTAGGCTAACAAGAATAGAAAACTAAGCGAGTTCAATTACGTTCATGATGCAGCAGCTGAACGAATGGACGCAGACAGCAATAGAAGAGATGACACAAGCGCTGGAACAACCAGTACCTTTTACAATAGTGCTACAAGCATGTGCGATTACCATTCAGGGTAGGTTATGTTAGCGGCCTGGTTCAGCTCATGTTAGCAGCAGCCCAATTCAGGTTAGTTTATCAGTTTAATTTAGGCCAGGTTAGGTTGGTCAGGTTATTAGCCTAGTGATGCAAAGGAGCAGCAAGCTGCCATGAAACTGTGATACAATAAATTCTCCTTTGAGGTGCAGTCAACACGTTATTAAACCCCGGAAATGTGCTTGTGTTGGCAGAAGGAACAGAACTGCACTAAATCTATAGATCAAATAAGGACCTTTCAGCTGTTTAGCATATCGGGGAAATGTGGTTTAGCAATGTCTTCAAGAAGGTATACCATTTCCCTTATGAATATGTGCTTGAAATAGTTTTTGGCAAGATGTTATGGGCTACTTGCAGAAAGCCTGAAAACCTGGATAATAATATTGAGGGGCCTCGAGTAGCTTAGCTGCCCAGTCTTGATTAATCGGCTCACACATCAGTGTGTGCCAGTTTTGCTGATCGCCTGCACAAGCTCTATGCGTGAAGGTACTGTCAGCTTCTTGTTGGTGGCGTGAGCTGCCGGGAATTTCACGTAGTTGAAGCATCTCTCAAGTCGTAGGGTACGCAATCGGCAATTATAAATGGAAGGTTGTGTTCCGATGAGCTTGCACAGATAATGAAGTAATGCTTGTCCCCTTTTCCAAACTTTCTCCTCTACTGCTTTCCTTTTGCGGACAACCGTTGTGCTGGGTTCCTGCTAATACCATGCTTATGTGGATGATTCAGAACTGTCATTAACAGCATGTAAGCACGTCAATATGATCAGCGCTGAAGTTTGTATCTGTTTCCTGAAATTAACTGCTTGCCAGCGGTTGGTGCTTTCTCTTGAATAAAACACGCTGACAGCGGATAGAGAAAAACGGTACTAAGTGCTCAACGATGCTAACATTGCTTACTGGTGTTAACAGTTCTCACACCTGTACAGTTGATATGCTACAGAAGCGTAGATGAAAGACAATTCACTGCTAGTGTATGTTAAAAAAGAAAAAGCCTGTTTAATGCCCCGCAAGTGCCAATACTGTAACCCAGTGGGATGTCTCCAGAGGGTTGTGCATTGCTACTGAATGAGCACTTTCCCATCTGTATCGGCGTGTCTGACATTCTTTCACATCTTCCGTCTCACTGATGCAGCGGCCCAAACGTTACCACCTGCCACTGGAGTTAAGGCCCCGACGGTGCCGGCTGTCACGGACGAGAGCGTGGCTTACAACGCTAGCCACGTCGGTGGCAGCGATGCCGCTGGGCCTGCGGCGCCATCGCTGGATCACCGGAACCTATTTTCTCAGCTGGGCTCGGGACACATTGCTGGCATCGTCATGGGCGTTCTTGGGAGCCTGGCTGTCATCATCACCCTGGTGAGTCTGCTGACGCACACCAACACTGGGAACGAGTCTGTCTGCAAAGGAGTGTGGAACTCATTCTTCCCTTGTGTTGTCACCAAATGAGTCTCTCTTAAAAACGCTTGATTTTCTAGGTTTGTTTGTTGTCTTGTTTCAATTTCTTCATGCAGCGATTAGGTTTCAGTTCTACGTGTCGACCTATACTCGTTTGAATTAGTAAGTTTTATTTGAGAGTCGGCACTTAGCTTTCTTATTTGTCTAGTTTCCCTAGCCTCTCTGTTTCGTTGTGGTGTTCTGCCAACTCTTGAACACTACTTCCACAATGGCTTGCCAAATTTCCAAATTAAATACTTCAGGCTGTTGTGAACTCCCAGGGCGTGTCCGACAGGGGGTTTTCACGACTCGCGTTTTGCGAAGCACTTCTCTAATATTAAATGTTTCAAGTCCAGCGCTCTCAATTGCTCCACGGGAGCAGAGTTTGTTGCAATCTTGTTGCTCACTTTTCTGGGTTCCCTTTCCGTCGCGCAGGTGGCATACCTTGTGTACCGACAGTACCTGAGGAGGAACATCACGAGCATGAACTTCGACAACCCAGTGTACAGGAAGACAACAGAAGACCAGTTTAGCTTAGAAAAGAACCAGTACCAACCGGCCAGGGCTTACCCCCCGGTGAGTCGCAATGTTCATGTGTCATCGTGTCTTAGATGTACTACATTGGCATAAATTGAAACGCTAACAATTCTGAAACTACTCCAATGCATTTCGTTGTAAGGTTCATCTGCGTTTGTAAAAAGTGCCTTAATTCAGACTCTAAAACATACACCTGGGACTACTCCATGCTTAGAAATAGTCTACAGAGGGATTGCTTGTTGCACTTGTGTGTAATTATGTAGAAGAGGAATTCTGATCAGTTATTGCCTGTTCGCATTTCAGTTTATGCTAATGTGCACCCCCCCCCCCCCCCTACTTGTGCCTGCACCATGACAGTTACTCTTGATTGTGGTTGTGGTTTGTAGCCCCACAATTGCGGCGATTGCAGTGATAGCTAATCCCAATATCGCGTCAATTGCGTTGTCGTGCAGAGCTATTACCCTAATCGAAAAGTGCAAACTGAGAGAGTGAGTGGCGAAGGGCTTCGAAAAAGGGGAGACCAAGGTAGGAGAAATGTTGCTCCCTTTAGCTTATTGAGGGGGCTTGCGCCCAATCGCCGAATATGAACTCCATATGTCTAGGTGCTTCTAGTGAGTTTAGGCTGTGGCAAAGTAAAGTCAGTCACGTGCAGAATCTTTGCTTGAGCTAGTTGGTGCCGTCACATTACCCTAGATATGTCATTGCAGAAACCACTGTGGTGTTCACTGAGCCTAGCTTCTTCACAACTTCTGTTGAACACCTCTTGTCACTTCATGAGCACTTAATACACAAATAGTACAAAAAACACTTATTCGACACTTATTTAAAGATTGCATAATGCAAGGCTTTATGAGAACTTAATTATTATAATGCTCTAAATTAAAATTTGCATGCTCCAGACTGTTTTAATAAGATGTGTTGGCTACAGACTTCTCCAAAGTCTGAATCTGCTCCAAAGAGCGACACAAGATGACTTCAGTCATTCCCAACCTTGCTAATGCCTAATTTCATTTCTTTCTTCCTTTTTTTTTTCTCCCGCAGAGCATGGAACCTTTGACATCACCGGGCACCAATGAATTTGTATAGTGGCCTATCTGCTAGAAGTGTAAAGGCTACGCTCATGTGGCCAGGACATTATTTTGCAATTAGAGAGACTTTGGTTTTCTTCGGCGGCCACAAGTGGTGTGCATGTGTGCCAGAAAGGACGGCCTCATTGGCATCCGAGCTTTTTGAGACAGTGCCCCCGAGGTGTGGCCATGGGCAGCAACGGTGGAGAGAGAGAGAGAGAGAGAGAGAGAGAGAGAGCAGGACTCCGGCTTCTGCCAAGTGCTTTGGTGTCGTCTGCTGCGCAGCAAACTTGGTCTGGACCGTCTGTTGCCATCTGCGGCTTCTGCAGGAGGGTACAGTGATGTAGACTGAATAGGGCATGACTGGTTGGACACCGGTCACCACCTCCACACAATTTGCCACAAGTGCTACCAAATGTCATCGAGTTACGCAATGTACAGACCAGCATTTGGATGGCAACCTGCATTGGATGGCTGACCTATCTTTCAAGAGGCATGAAGCTTGCAGGAGACGGAGGCTACCTCTGCAACTAGGCAACAAACGATGCTTCGCGTCTTGTGACAGATGGTCATTTGTACAAGCAGGCGGTGGTCCTTGGTTACTGTAGCAGACGACCAATCATCCTGGGAGCAAGCAACAGCTTGTTCCTGCAATGGACGGTTGTATGTGCGGGAACCTGATGTGTCGGGTTGCCAGCTCGGCAGCAGACGACCTGTTGGCATCCTGCAGACGACTGACCAGTTGCAGTGGCCACGTGGCAGATGATGCCAGAAAGTGTGAAAGGGGGGGGCTTGCAACTGTGGTTGTCTTGGGGGCGATAAGCATGGTGAACGTTGAATGTGCGGGGAGGAATGAGGCGGGGGGGGGGGGGAGAAAGCCTGCGATGGCAGTGCGAGATTGCTGTTTCCTGTTCGCCAGAGCTAAACCGGGAATCATTTTGGTGTCTTTCCCTGTACACTGGCCCTTCTGCCGTGGGTGGGCCATGGCCCTGCTGCTTGTGTGTTCGCGCGAGCGCATCTCCTATCTCGTGAGGCATTGTACATTGTGAGTTACTGTGCATCACAAGTGTGGCCAGGGAGACCCAAGTCAAAGAAAAAAAAATTTTTTTCAAAGCAAAACGGAACCACGTCCGTTTCAGGACTGACCAAGCATTTGGCATCCATTCACACGTGAGCGATCGGTCGATTGTGTGAATCGAACGAGCGAGCGGCTGTTATTTATTTTCAGTTACCATCGATCTTCTTGCATCGTGGTTCTGGGTGGGGGAAAGCGAGTTTGGTAGGCTGCGTTTGTGAGCCTTTAGGCAGTCTTTTTCTTCTGTTTCTCTTATTTTTGAGTTGAAGGGGTTATTTATTTCATTGCAGCATCTATTGCACCGAGAGAAAAGAAATCCATTTGTTTCATGAGTAGGATGCGAGCTTGGGGCATGATGTCAGCAGATGATGTCACGGAATCTCCCTGGTGCTTATATTTGTGGTCTGGCATGAAGGCAACGAATCGAACAAGCTTTTAATAAAGCATATTTTCACAGCCAGTGCGACTGACAGGTAGGTAGCAGGAAAAATAAATTATAGCATAAGACTGGTTGCAGTCACTGCTGGACTACCACACGGCGAAGCATATCCAAGTGGTTCTCATATGGCTTGGAGTGTTTGTGGACATTTTTTTTAGTCCCCTTTGTACATTAGCATCCAGAGATTTTTGGAATCTGTTTCAGTGTAAATGTAGAAAAAAAATGTGACGATTTAACTTATTGATAGTTCCATTATTATATACCGGTGTTCACATGCATAGGCAGTGCTTGTTATGATTTTTTTGCAACTAAGATATTTTTACTGAGCAGTGTCCACACTGAAAGTGTGTTCAGTTTATTTCGTGGCAGCAATTTACACTGGCCATGCATTAAAAGAAAAATCTCACACGGTGTTCCTTTAGTGCACCTTGCAGGTATGTTCCAGCAAATGCATTTTTTTGTTTCTAAAGCCCCATGCTTCGTAGATTTTTCGTAGGCGTTGGGGTATTGGCTACGTGTCTTGTAAAACAACTCTAGAATGTCAACTCTGTGTCATTTCTTTGCTGGTTGCACATGGTGTGGCTTTTTGGATGTTCCTTGTCCATGTGTAATGCGAGTGTTTTGAGAGTCCACATTGGGCTGCCGCCGCTTACGAAGTAAGTTATTGGCCGTGGCTTTTGAGGTTCCTGCTTGTTGACTTTGCGAAGTCTGAGGCGGCAGAACTTCCATTCTTTTAGCAATGCTTGTTGCTCACATGCAATCGGTGTTGACGGCTTCTGACATGTTCATCATCAAATGTGTGACGAATGCCACTGACCTCGAGTAGTGTAGGGATTTCATTGAAATGTGTTGCGTTTGTGGGTCAGCTGCCTGAAACTGCTAATGCGGCATTTTTGTTCATCTTAAATTTCTGCCCCACGAGGGGTTACGAGTGGTCGAAAGAATGTACATAAACCCACTTGTTCGCCATCCCTTATGCTTTACCCAAGACAAGCAACCGATTACCCTAACCATCGAAGCAAGCTTTCTTCATCGACTTCAGTGTATAGAAACGAGCTGGCGCTTGAGCTTGCTTGAACCAAGGTGTCATTTGCGAGTGGCTAATTTCATACCCTTTACTATCATCGAGCCGGACGATTCACAATGTTCACTCTTGTCGACAGCAATTTTCATGAAACCTTGTAAGCTTCATTTTTTTTTTTTTTCAGACCAGGAATAAGAAAGCTAATTATGTATGCTTGCTTCCTCTTCATTTTCTTTACTTGCATTTTGGGAGCTTATCTCCCAATAATGTTGATCGCATCATTTTTACACGCTGAAACAATTGGCCGAGAACGGCCCTTCCTTTGCCGTCACAGTGGCAAGCTTTCCAGCATGGCACCTGTTGTCGAAATCGCACCTCGCATGTTACTATAATTTTTCTAGACCCCTCCTATTCCTAGCCCCACCCTCCCCTCTTAACAGAGGATTGTTGACTTACGATTATGATTATCGTTATTTATAATAAATGCACGCGTGACTCAAAACGTGTGACTTGTGGCACCACGCTTTTGCTTTCCTAACACGCCACTCGGTTGGCTAAAAACATTGTGTACATTTCCCATCTCCCGCTGCGGTGTTTTTAGTTTTTTCCCTCCTACGAGTTTGTTACTCGGCCACACGGAAGTTCCTGTCCAAAGCGCCGTGCTGCCTTCTGATCTTGTATTTGTCCTCCCATTTCGTTTCGGTCAGTCTCGGATTCTAGTGCTTTGTGATATATACATATACATATGAATGCAGCAGCTGTTGTTGCCGAGTTGTGTCTGTGTACGGTCTGTTGTGCATATTTGTTTCCTTTTCCTTCTTTCCTTTTCACATCTGTATACATAGCATTGAGTGTACTGGTCATTTCTGTTCTCAGATTAGTCGCCGCCAGGCGTGCGATTCGTTCCAGTTCTCCTTTTTTCTTTTGTACATAGTTGTCTACCCAAGTGTAAGGTACGAAATAAAAAAAATTTGATTTCACTAAGTAAAAGCTGGCTTTGTTGAGTGTTCATTGCCAAACTGCTGGAACGTGTCTTGAAATTTGCATGTGGCAAAGCAGGCCACGCCTTTGACAGCTCTAAAGGATGCTTAAAAATATTTTCCTGTGTTGGGATGGAAATGGCACTGCAACGACAACACTCCAAACCTAACCTAAGCCAGTCACTGCAAACAGCAATTATGAGCTGCCACCTGATCTCCAGAATCGCCTGGTGCTTCTGGAAGACAGAGAACGCTGGTGGTACTTGAAGAATACACCTGCCACTTAGTGAACCCTCTGCAAGATGGCTGTTACCGAGTTAGTCATTTTTATATCTCAATTGTTTTCAATTCTTTTGGAAATTGACTTTTTGAATACACGCATTCTGCAGAAAGTATGCGCAGCACAGTGTGAACATTGAAGGTATGCAATCTTTGCAGATTCTGGGTTGGACATCCCGGGTTGTATATATTTGTAGCATTCTGCTGTGTTTTAACCAAGGCATGAACAAATGCATAAACGAATACAATCGGCTGTTCGCAGTACAACCCACACCAACAATTCAGATGTAGGCAAAGTGCAAGGGCTGTTCTTTTGATTTAGGGACACATTAAGCAACACCCAGTGGTCAGAATTAAACCCTTTTTCGCAGTACAGGTGCTGTTTTGGAATAAAGCCTACCAGTAAGCTAGCCAGCCAGCTGTCAATCGACAGATTCTTTACAGACTGAACTTAGTCATCTGCTGCACAGAGACTACCAGGTTGGTTTCAAATTCACACTGGGCAGTGTTGCTAGCAGTTTCATATCGGGGAGCCTACATACAAAACTTCTTACGTGTAACTGCCCCATTTCATATATACATGCATTTGGGTCTGAATGGTATGTCTATTACTGAAGTGTGCTCTCTCTCTCATCTATATCAAATGCAACCGTGCCATTTGTGGAAGGCTAACTGAAGTCAAACACTCCAGTGTGGCATTACTGCATTAAACTCGAACCTCATGAGGACGATAGTGTGAGAGACTGCAACAAGCAATGGCCTTTAAGTGGCGAAACGGGCCGTCGCGCGAACAGATCGCCATTCTCCACGCCCGGAAGTGCTATGAGCGACTAGCCGATACTGCGAAGCCACAATACGATGTACAACAGTGAACCTACCCGTTGTCTTGCGAAACAAGCAAACGACCAAATTTTTATACTTGCAAGAATAAAAATACAACTACTTAAAAGGTTTTAGAAATACCTTATGCTGCGCTGTGCAGCAAAACAAATTAACTTCATTACAGCCTGCCTCATGGCAGTTTCATTGCGTATTTGCTGTCCTCATAGCAGCAACACCAGGGCAACGTCGCTCAGTGATCACCCACACGGGGTTTGACATGTAGGTGACCAACGGGGATGACAGCCATCTTCATAGCATCGCTTGTTGACAATGTGTGCAAGTTCACTTGCATGTCGTTTATAATTTCTAGCTGTGCTTCACTGAAAAACAGAAGTGCTACAGGTCATTCGAGGCCCAAAACAGCATGGCAGTGTTGCAGTAAACATGCTTGCATGGTAGATCTGGAACAGTCCAGAAAATCGGCAGAATGTTTTGTGTTGCAAGAAGCCTTTAAAGGAGCGAGTTTCCGAGCTAATAAAAAAAACCTTCAGGTACCTTGAAGTAGCAAAAGCTCAATTTCTGTGCAAATACTTATACTTTTTATTTTGAACATTAAACAGGCCATCCTATGCATAAAGTGGCATTCCCTTATTCAAGAGCCACACTTGGAAAACCAAAAATAACGTGCACAGTATCGATGATGACGGCCATGTTGTCATTGCCTTTTCATTCTTAAAATTGGTCACTATATACTACACCATTTCAAGGTCTTTTTGAGCTGCAATAGCTGCCAGTTCCTTTTCCTTCTCGGCCAAACTGTCCTCGAGGGCCAGGACACGTTTCCTGAGCTTCGTGATTACGCTCTTGTAAAACAGCAGCCGCTGTGTCTGTATCTGGCAGCAGCGTCGCTTGGGCCGGCCCGGGTAATTCGACGAGGATTCGTTGACCTCCGCGCTTCCAGTGCCGAGGTCGTCGGCTCGAGTCCTAGCGGAAGTCGACGCCGGGCGCCGTTGATTGGTGAAGACGATGACGTTCAGGTTCTTTGGCGGCTGCTTGTCGCCGCTCTCACTAAGCTGCACCGCCTCGTCCGACGCCGCGGCAGCAGGCTGCGAGAACTCTTCGAGATGCACGACATCCGACGACTTCGCAGCAGACGACGTCGCGCCGTACTCCTCCGAAGCACCGTCTCCATCTTCGCCTTCGCGCGGAAACGTCAGTGTGATCGTCTGCATATCACCGCCGGCGTCTTCCTCGTCGTTTTCGGCCTGTGGCGGGTCGGACGCCGTTTTGGGCATGTAGACCACCATGTCCGTAAACACCTTCTGTTTGCGCGGACGGCCCGTGCGGCGCACGCCACCGCTACCGCCGCTCCTCGGGTCGTAGTCTTCGTCGTCATCCGCAGCATCGGCGTCCTCGGCGACTACAGATCGCAGAACTGTCACTCTTTGCGGTGCACCCGGTCGAGTCGCGAACTGCTGCTGCTGCTGGTGCAGCAGCAAAGCCTTGGGCTTGCGACCCCGTTTCTTCGGCGCGTTCCTGCAAGGCCTGATCGTGAACACGGACGGCACGGCCGAGGGCAGCAGGAAGTTCTTGCGCGCTGTCATCTTGTAGTCTTCGTGCGTGAAATGCTCGCCGCAAACGAGAGTCCATTCGGTGAACGCCTTGACACCGTTCTCGGTGAGTACTTCCATCCACATTGTACGCCACGGTTCATTCGACGGAATTTGGTGAAACGTGAGGCCCGGTATACGCTCGCGCGAGTTGCGACAGCCCGGGATGCAGCACTTGCCCATGGTTAATCGTTTTTTTCTTCGCTGTAGCGGCGCGATCGCTCACCTGCCGAAAGTACTTCGAAAGCACGCCGGCATGCAATAGCCGCAGACGTGGTGATGAACTACCGTGGTTAAGACGTCCGACAGCGGTAGAACGGGCGTTAAGGTTGCGCTGGAAGGAGAGAAGCTCCTTTTTGTACCCTCTGCCAGGTCATGTTGGAATCTCAAAGCTCACGCAGTTGATCTGGTCGCACGTACGGAACTGCAACACCAACACGCACCTTCGGCCGATAGACGCGCGAAACAACGCAAGAACTGTGAGCGGATTGGATTGACCGCAGTTGGCAATAAAAGAAGCCAGAAGCTGCTGCGATGGCGAGCCAATATTATCATAGAGTTTCATACAACAATTATTGTAAGAAACTCTATGAATATTATAGTGCCTAGAAAATACTACACTAATATGCCCGCCGCGTTGCTCGCTTTCCTATTGTAACAGCAGTTCCCTAAATTCAGTATAAATTCCGTGAGGCGGCGCTCGTTGCGTTTTTAATCATAGAGTTACTATACTAACTCGTAATTATTGTGGGAAACTCTATGACTAACTCTACGTTTTCAACTACCGGCGTTTTAGCGGGCCTCCGAGACTGTAACAGATGCCATGGTAATCTCAGAGGCGGTAGCAAGTGATCTAAGTTGCAGGCGTTCGCCATGAAAGGCGCTCATTGCCTTTTCGCGGAGACGAGAAAAGAGAGAGGGCACAAACTCGAGGACCCGAGTTTATCCAACAACACGGCAGGCATCTAGTGAAGGAGGCATTGGGCGAGCAATGGTGCAGTGGTTTCTCCTCTTTTTCACGCTCCCTCCTCGACCGTGGCGCCGCCTACACTGCTCGAGCGTAGCAACGGCGCCACGGAGTGAACGGCGCCAACATGCGCTCCTCGCCACTCCGTAGGCTCTTCTCGAGCAAAAATGGCGCTGAAACACAGCGCGAGGGCCCACGTGATGCTATTAGGCCAATAGCGGCGTCGGCCTCGGCCAGAGCACGCGAGGAGGAGGCGGCATTCTTCAAAGCGTGGCGCTACTTTACGAAGCTTAAGGGGTTTTAGTTCCGGCCCCTCTCCTCTTTTCTCCTCTCCAGCAGGGTCGGCTGCTCCAACCTTAAATCACGTTTCTTTGCTTCCGTGATTTAAGCGGCGTCTGTTGCGATCCCGGAGGCAGGACTCGCGGTCTCTCGTCAAGCCATTGGCCGAGACGAGACGTTCATTTGAGGGATCGCCAGCCGTTTGTGCGCAGGCACGAGTGGCACGAGTAAGAGGGTGCGCGAGAGAGAAAATTCGGAGGCTTCTTTGCGCGTGTTGTAAACGTTTGTCCCTAGCCATGCCAGCATTGCGGAGTGGGGTCGAGTTTGTTTACCCTCTAAAAATAGGTGAAGCAGTAAGCACTGACACCCCATTTGGTGACGGCTGTGTCAGACAGACTGTCTCGCAGCTGCGGCGCTCGTGCTAAGTCAGTCGTGGCGGTCATAGCTTCCTCGCGCCTTACGGCGATGTACCTAGTAAATAACATCAAAGATGTTTCTGTGGGAGCATTACGGCAGCAGCATAACGGTGGTGCGAACGATACGTACGCAGTAAAGCTATATGCGTAATTCTCTTTTTGAACTTGCGACACATTCACGGACTTTTAAGAGATAAAATGAGTAATCGCTTCGTTGTTCCAGTTTCTAAAGAGCGCAAAAGCGAACTTTACAATGTACACAATGAAACTGTTGTGAACTTTACGAACTTTATAAACAATGAGATTTAGTGTACAAATTCTGTGCGGTTTGCTACTGCGTGAAAAAGGCAATAGGAATGGCTATTTAACGTTATGTTAGAGAGCAGCGGACTACACACACCGGCATTGTTCAGGTTCGGGCAGTCAACTTGTGGAGTCAAGTGACTGATCAAAGCCTTAATTTGCGACATCACTGTCACTACATTCGCAAAAATCTTCAACTGTGCAAGCAATTCGTCACTACACAACAACCGCCATACTAATTACAATGCCGCACCGATCAACCGTAAAGTAGCAGACGAACAGGTTATAAAAGCAACATCAACGGCCAACGATTGAAAGAGAGTGGGTGCAAACAGCAGAGTTTCATACAATAATTGTTGTATGAAACTCTATGCCAGTAGGTCGTTGTGCAGCATGGAGGAAGGACCATGTGGTGCAAACTTTTGTGGCCTGTTGTGTCAGGCAGGCTGCTGTGGGAGCAAACTTGACAGCCGTAGTTGCATTCTCGGCCGCTTGGCTGGGCCGAACGGCGTTAGCTCTCGAGAACTGGACGCGTCGGTTTTCACGGGCGACGGCGTTCGAAGTGCGTTCGTCACGCATTTTCTATGCCGTCAATGCCGATCCCAGAGAACAGTTTTTGATGCATGCGGCAGGCTGCACCTTTCCGTTTTTTTTTTTTTTTTTTTTTCATTTACAGTACAGAATGAACGTTGCGTGCGGGAGCTGCCGGGAGATGGCGTGCTGCTGATCACGGGGCCAAGCATCCTATACCGTATCATTTCACAAATCCTCAAGACGTGGATGAGTGCATGGGCAGAGAACAACATGCTCACAGAACTACAAAATGGGTTTCAAGCTGGCAGGCGCCTAGAGGACAATATTTTTGTGCCGACTCAAACAGTGGCAGTAACCCGCAAGGAGTCGAGAAGCCTCTATGGGTGCTTTCTGGACGTATCAAAGGCATACGAGAGTGTCCTCCATGATCACCAACTCCACCGGATGGCACACATCCACATGCCTGAAGTATGAATTGGTCTGTTAAGCCGCCTGTACAAAAACAACACGGTCATTGCACGCTTTGCAGTCCCAACCAGTGGTCGTGATGCAGGCTGTCCAATGTCACCGTTGCTATATACGTTGTACGTTTCCAGACTGCAGCAAGCACTTTCAGCAGCTGGAGGTGACTTTCCGTTCAAGCACAGAACCCCCGAGACTTCGAAGCTGCCCGGTTTACTTTACACTGACGACATAGTCCTCCTAGGAGAGAGCCCAAATGACCTTCAACAGCTCTCTGCGACCTACCTACATCACCTCGACCTTAACTTTAATGCCAGAGAAGCTGCCGTGTTGGTGCTATCAGGCCCACAGCTCAATGCCAACATATACCTGCCTGGAGCTGAACACAGTGGGCCACGGAATACCGGTATCTCGGTGTGGTGTTCAGCACAGTAAGTGACCTTCTGGCAACTTACAAGGAGAACCTACGTAAAACATCACAAAGACAGCAAAGGTTCTACGTTGAAAAAGCCTGTGGGGGTGTAACCACTTCCTGATTGTCCGAGACAAGTGGAAAACTGTGCATGTCCCCGGCCCGACTTTTGCAAATTCAGCTGTCTGCCTCACAGCAAGAACCAGGGAGTGGTTGGGATGAGGGCAGCGAGAGGTGGGCCGTCTGGCCCTTGGCCGTCAAGGGCACGTTGCATTAGAGGCCAGTCAGGGTGACATGGGTTGGTCGGTCCTAGTACAAGGCATGTGAAGCAATGAGCAAGCTCACCTACGAAGGACGTCCGCACCTCATGGCCAACACGTGATGGCCCGGGTGTGTGTTTAGATACACCTGCATAACAGGCCAATAAACCCAGTGATGCAAGCAGGTTCAATTTCTACGCCGCAAATATGGATTTCTTGTGAAACCAGTAAGTGAGGACCGGGAATCCAAGTGGACAGCGGCTGTAAAGTGTACACAGGTGTTTGAAAAGGAGACAAGGTGGCGGAACGCAATGGTGGTGAAATCTACCTCGCGGACGTACAGCACTCACAAAACCAACATTAAAATGGAGTTGTACGATAACAGCAGTGACATTGTGCTCCTCTTTGAGGCATGAGCAGGGGCACTGTGCGCGCTTGTGTACCAGCACCACTTCGACCTGTCCATTGACACCATTTGTTGGACATGTGGCCTGGAGGAGGAAAACCTGGAACACCTGGTCTACCGGTTTGTGCCCACGACACATAGAGGGCACCACACTTCTGCTAGCACTGAGATTTGGGAGCGAGAATGGAGTGTGGGAATGGGGTGTGGTGGTGTCCAACACAGTGCATGTAACGAAGCACATACTGGCGCAGTGGTGACGTATGATTTGGAAACCGCACAAAGTGACTAACTCTTAGAGAAACAGTTGAAATCCAGTGTCTCAATGTAAATGTCTGTGCACCTGGCCGGGCTGCGTGTACAAAAGAGCTGGGGTCGGCGCTCTCTACCCCCTCTCTTTTTTGCTTTCTCTCTTTCTTCTTTCACTTCCCCCCCTTTTCTCTTTGACAGGTACATATTTTCTTCGGCTAGGGTGCTTTAAAGCAACCCGCCCGTTACAAAAGGATTAGCCAGAATTCATCAATCATTCATCATCATTGGCCATGTTTTTTTTTTCTTCTTTAACATAGGTAGGTCATTAGGCAATATAATAAGAGCTTGGTGGTGCAACCCACCACCCCTTTCCAAAGGAGACGCTCATAGCATCCATCCATCCATCGTCCCCTCGCATGCACGCGCAGGTGCCAGGAGGCAACGAGGCAACTTTCAAAACTCTCGAGGCTACTCTGCAAACAGCGATGGTCACGACCACATGTAGGGCCGTACCACAAACATCGCAATATATACGACATTAAGGTGAACATAGACAACCATATTTGTCAATAGCCTTTTTCGGACGGTGTTCAAGAAGCTTGAAAAATCTGAAAATTTCAAATCTCTATTTGTGGCAGTGATCAGTACAGAAGATGCTGAAAATGGCTGCAACCGGCTTGAAGATTTGTGTTCATACAACACTGCATATTGTTAAGCACTTGGTGGAAGGGTGTTGAAGTTGTCTGTACAGCATGCTAAGTAATAGCCACCTGCAGCGTGCGAGGATTGTTCTCGTTCGCCCATCCTTTGAGTGCACCCCACATTTGTTATCAAACGAACAAGGTCTTGCACTATCAAATCACATGTGAAACTGCAATTCCATTCCCAATCATCATCATATTTTTATGTTTATATTCTCATTAGACAGTTACTTTTCGGACACCCAGTATCATCTCCCATCTCTTCCATTCTTGTACATTACTTCCATTATTCAGACCCCTTTGCTGGTTGCCATTCAGATGTCAACAGACGGCTAAACTAACTGTGCGTCCCATAGGAACTTTTCTCCGCTCTAGCTATTACCTTAAAAGGGAAAGAAATACTAGTTGAGTAACTGAATGCACTGTATTGCATTAGGCATAGTTAGGCAAAATAACTCTCCTTCCTGTGCACTTCCAGTTGAACAACTACCAGCTGCAATATAGATGCTTACCAAAGACAAAGTTCAGAGAGAACTAGCAGTGCCTGCTGACATTTTAGAGCTCCGTTCAGCTGGTGAAGACTGCAACTCCAGTTTTTCATATTTCAGTTTTTCAATGTCTTTTCATATTCTGAATCATCTTAGCTGTCGAAAAATACCAATCTTCAGAGATTTACGAATCTTGATCTTGCACTGGTACCCACCACCACGCTACTTGTTAACAGCAATATAACTTTGCTAAAGAGGCTTAAGACAGAAGAGTCTGCTTCTGCAGTTGTAGCCCAACAAAATTAAACCCATGTATATGTAAGCCTGGGCACAGACAGCACACAGTTGTAGCAGAATCAACTAATGGAAATAGCAGCACGAGACGTAAACTTCAAGTTCAGCAGAGGTGACAGTGTGAAAAGCACTACGTGGAGAACTGAAATCCCTAAATCTTTCTTTTTCATATTTTTTTTTTGGCCTGATCCATTCATGTGTGTGCCCGTTTCTCAAATTGTAGCGGCTGCATCATCATCAACAGCTGCATCATACAGCAATTTTATATACAAGAATAGTTGTATTTCACAAAGAGAGGTGGATACACCTTGATGAAGTATTACTGGTGCACTTTGCTTACATGCAGATCAGACATGAAGTATTATTCACATTAAGAAAGTATAAAACTTGTGCGTAGCACAACTTTTATACTTTCAGCTTTATACATTACCGCATTGCTTATGCTTATTTACAGGTGCCCACATGAACAACTTCAATAAAGTAACACATTAAGGCAAGCATTGTCAGTCCGTGGGCGGCTTCTTGGCTTTTGCTGACCTTGCAAACTGCACAACAAGCGGCTTCCCTTTCAGAAGATAACCATTGGTGTCCCTTCGAGCTCTGTCTGCCTGAGTTTCACTGGCAAGTGTTAAAAACGCTTGCCCTTTCATGCGGCCCTCTTTCATGAGCCTTATGTCAAAAGCATTACACTGTTCCTCAGAGCTGGCATCGATGTAGCCTCCATAGATGCGAAACAAGTCCTCAACAGTCGCAGCCTTGGCCACATTCTTTATGTAGAGCCTGGAGGCCACATCTCCTGGCTCATAGTTCTTGAACACGGACGCTCTGCTCATCTCGTCGCTGGAGATACGCCCCGACCTGATCTCCTCCCTCCGCAGGAACTGCGTTCCGCTCCAGTCATAGTTGTCATCACTGGCATTCGTCTCACTGGTTTCCACTGGCTTGGGCAAGGCAGGCAGAATGCCAAAGCCGCCTCCCTCCACAACCTCTGGTGCTGTCGTTTGCTTCACTTGTGCTTCGCCGTCGATTTCATGTCGGATGTTGATGGCTATAGCTTTCGGCACTCCCCTGTCTTCGACGAGTGGCTCGAACACATCCGACGCCTTGGGCCCATGCTCCTGAACCGGCTGAGGCGGTAGAAGCTTTTGGAGTTTGGGCCTCTTCAGCTGGGTCTTGGCTTTGCGCTTCTTTGGTATCACGGACTGCTGCAGCTGGGCTCTCTGAAAGGCGTCGTCTTCGTCACTCTCCATCTCAGACTCCTCCAAGCTCGACTCGTGGTCACCGCCCGACGCTTCGGCAGCCGCAGCGGAAGCCGTGGGTTGGGTTTCGCTCGTGGCGAGACCGGGGTTGACGGGGAGAGATTGTTGCATCATGGGCGGCTGCGGCATCGGAGGTCCGAACGGGGCCGGGAGGTTCATCTTGTTCATCAAATGCAGAACCTGAGTGTAGAACTTGGGCACTGAGAGCAGCATGGCAGCTATGTTCGCCACGATCGCAGGAGACGCAGGAGGGTAGGCGTAAGTCAGCATCGGGTTGAGAACGTAGTCGAGCCCCAGGTCCGCGGACATCGCGTGCAGCTTGATCGCGAACGCCTCCATTTTGGACTTGTACTCATCCTTCGACGACGTCGCAGCCGCCTGCTTGTCGGCGATTTCTGCTGCGCTCGCAGACTCCGAGAACTGCTCGCTCTTACTCGGGAAATAGCGGTCTACCTGCTTGCCGAGCGCGTATTCGACGACCAGACGGCTGCCCATGAGCACGGCCTGGTGCAAACGATCGAGAGCGCAGTCGGCGGCGTCCTGCGTCGGGAACGTCGCGAACGCGGAGTTCTTCAGCTTGCCCGTCGATCGCATGCATCGCACGCTGTCAGCGCCGAAGTGCTTGAGCAGGTCGATCTTTTCTGCTTCGCTCATCGAGGTCGGCAAGTGCCGAACGAGCAGCGTCTCGCACTTGTTGCGCATGTTGCACGGCTCGATCGTGGTCCCAACCGTGTGCTGTACTGTTATAACGCGCGCCTACCCCGCGGTCGGTCGGACACGAGCCCGCTAGCGAAATCGTAATTTGCCAAGCTCGGCCATTATCATATTAAGAACTTTTTAGAAGGGATGGAAAACTGCACACACTAGCCCTCCGCTTAAGAGAACGCTCCGTAGCAATGAATAACCGGAAAGCGCAGTAAGCATGGAAAAGCAATGAAAACCTTGTAGTAGCTACCAGACTCGTAGGATCTGCAGAGTAGCTTATGAAAAGCTACAACCACAGAACACCTATACAAACTTCTACAACTACTACAACGCACCTGCACCTGCCTGGAGGTGCTTCCTGTGGTGCTTCTGCATACGTGTATCACAACGCCAAGTAGTCCCAGTTGTCCTACGGTCCTACGCCTCCATCGGTTTCGGTTTCAACACCCATCATTGCACCCTCAGAGCAACAACGGCGGCAAAACATAGGTTTTAGCTAGTGCTCTTGCCTGCTTAGTACCGTGATACAAAACATTGAATGTCAAGTAATTAAATAACTTCAAAAAGCGTAAGTTTGGGCATGTTGGTATTCCATAACTCTTACGTTTTTAGCGCACGATAAGGGACGAGAGACAGAAGTACGACGCGGACACAGAACTTGCTTTTGGTGTGTCTTATTTTGAGAAAGCACGAACAAACAACGTAACAACTTAGATGTGAGCGAACCGGTTATTTTTGCGAGTACACGCTTACATATACAAGCGTCCGTGCTAGGCCAAACTATTGTTGAAGTCACTATTAAGGAAAAGCGCTTTAATTAGTAAACCCTAGTACTAATTTCGGAAAGAGGACGAGCGTGCGGTGGGCACCTCCATGATTCTCTAAATTCATAAAATATTTGAGACAAAAACACAAATATTCGTGCATATATTCATGCAAAACGTGATATATAAAGAAAAAAATGAAAAAAAAAATTTAATTAGTGCCATAAAAACGGGCATCTAAGTTGGCACTATATCCAGACGCGCTCTCACATCTACTTGGCTTCCCCAAATGTAACAAGGAATCACGCTGTCTGCAAAATTCGTTTTATTTCAAACTGAACTTTGAGAGAGATCTAACGAAAAGCCTGTAAAATAATATTGACGTATAACCTTGACTTCTGATTTTTCGAACGCACATAAAGCGTTTTCTCTTCACGCCGCTAAGGAAGCAAACAGCGCTGCGAGCTCTCATGCGCAGATGAATAGCAGCAGGCGTAGTGATGGCGAACGATTGTGCGTGTGCAAACGATGTGTCCTCGTCTAACTGACAAATTCGACCTTGTGCTCAAAATCGAGACCATTTGGTGAGGTGAGTCACTTCATCCTGCTGTGTCACGTCGACACGACAAAAACTTTTCGAAACGTTTCAAGCGATGCGGCATCGAAAAATATAGAACGGGCGCGACGAAAACCCCGCATCTCATGACAGCGCTGCGAGGGGAAACGGGCTGTTTTTTAATTGCCCGAAGGCCTAGCAGCCAGTGCGTCACCTTTTATGTTCGCTTCTGTGTAGGTGACATGCCTCGTTTCTTGTACAAAGATAACTAAACGGAGTCTGGAAAGGCCATGCACAGCCAAGACGGTGTTCGACACGAAAACGGGCATGTCCGAAGGCGGCTAGTCGCAGCAATGGAAAATTGGAGGGGTGAACCGAAGTCCTCTCACAGAGAGGTCATGCGGTGACCCACCGCGATCTCGTCTGAGGAGTTCACGGAGTCCGACCGCCCGATTCTGTTGCTGCTGAAGCTAAAGCGTTATTAGAGTGTTCAAGTGCACTCTAATTGAAGCTTATGAACGCAGGAGTGTCACTCGTCGAAGTTGTCCTTTCCGCCGCATGCGTAGGCGAAGGGAAGCTCGTAAAACGTTTTTGCGTGGCTTTCCTCCGATTAACTGCGTCCAGCCTCAAGACGACGAACGTTCCAATTACCTTGCTGCGTCTCTTTATGTGGCAGTGGGCGCGAAGTTGTTCGGGCCGTGGTTCAGGCAGTTGTCTCGACGGCGTCATGGGTTTACGGCGCCGACGTTATTGAGCCGTCGGGACTGGAAAGCGGTCGACTCCTGTGTTTACCCTGGCATTCAGTCGCAGCGCGTCACATTTTGATTGTCTTTTGTCATGTTTATTTTTGATAGCGGGCAGGGCTAACTTATATGAAGCCACGTTCATTGCGCCTCGCCGTGATGTCACTTATATTGCGAGCCACTCAGCTGCGGCAGATGGGATTTGACGCTTGCTTCGACTCCGAACGCAGCCAGCGGCGAAGTGCACCCAGCGGCTAATTTCTTATTGTGCGCCTCTATTCGCCAGGACCTTTACGTGACCTTGATTGTACCGCAAAAAAATAGACGAAAAAAAAAAGCTTGTTTCCTAGGTCACAGACGAGGCTACTATGTCGTAGATCACCTACTCTTTTAATGTTTCTTTTTCGCTGCAAAACAAGGAAAATAAAATTAAACTGGGATGTATAGACATCGTAATCGTTCGCGATTTCCGGCGATGCGGAGATTACCGACCACAGAACATTGGTTGTGGTCGTTGGGCAAAACGAACTTTCACAGCGAACCCAGGGGAGTTCTTGTGCTGCGGCCAATAACTTGTGGCGACGTGGTCGTTGTGAAATATCGAAGAGCCGTCGGAAATTAACCAACAGTTACGTACCAGTGTCAGCAGTGCCGGCGTAGCATGTAATGATCGAAGCTTGGAAATGTTGAAGTGTTCGAGAAGACCCCGAAGGAATTGCATCGCATCTGGTGAATCGCTGGTGAGCACAAAGTCTTCGGGGTAGGACTTCCAAAAGGTGTGATAACTGTCAAAAATGCAGCTTCACTGTCTTTGATGCATGATCGACATGCATGACAGCTGTGGATAGTTAAACAAATCAATGAATTACATTTCCAGCTTACTTTAGCTCAACGTTTCATCCTTTTATTGTATGAATATGTTCTCCATGGGTAGAAAGAAAGGTGCACAGTTTGTTCCAAGTTTCCGTGATGTGGAGCTGTGTGCTCCACAAAGTGTTAATGGGCACTTCAAGCGCATTTCTGCCGTTGCCATGATGTTCCGTATGAAGTCCAAGGGTGATAACACTGTCGTCGCGCGCCGTATGCTGTATGTGCGAGTGAAAGCCTGTGGGAGTGAGCCAACGATGGGGGCTCAATCTCGCTCTCACAAGGAAGGAAAGTGGAGCAAGCGCGCCGTCTTCCATCGCCCACGCTAGGCACCGGGCGGAAGGGAGGGAGGGAGGGCGTTCTACTCTGGCGGCTGCTGCTTATGGCGTTGTCGCATGGGCCGAGCTACGATTAGTACAGAGCCTAGGTGCGGCGGGGGCTCATAGCTTTGTTTGCGCTGTATTCGCAGCTTAGTTCACCTTGAAGCGAGAGGCAGCACGAATGTCAGTTCACTCGCTGATGCTGCCGCGTTTTCTCACTCCGGCATTTTGACATCGAGTTTCCGTGGTCATAGAGTGAAATGGGCTCATGTTTGGTTGTGCGCGCGCCACACTACGCTTGTTAATTTAGTAAGCGAATGTTTTCAAGTTTATGCAGCCAATTTAACTGCTGTGACACCATGCTTGTTAATTCAGTTAGTAAGGGAATGCTTAAAAGTTTATGCTGCCCATAGAACTACTATCCTTACTTTGTATAACTGTCTAGTAATTTATCTTTTTATTAGCGCTGAAGAGACTAGTTGTCATCTCACTGTGGCACGTTTGCAGGCGTTCACCTTCTGCGATGACGCATATGTTTTTTTTGTTATGCAGTCTTTGATTGCGAATGTAACAAAGGCTCGGCTTGCGTACCGGCATCTGCTTGCTCGATTTTTGTTATCTAGACTGTTGTCTTGACCAGAATGCCCGTAATCTGGTTAAGTTTCTTGTTTGTCACAGCTTGTCGCTCGTTCACTGTCAGCGCGAAGTCATCGACAGGATATGCAAGCTAGCTGGTTGTTCTGTACCCAAGTGAACACAGTAAAGGGGTCAGACACAAGAACACTAACACACATGCACTTAACCCCTTAAGTGCTTATGTTTTTTTTTTTCTGAAAATTTCCAGACCAAAAGTGCCTGTGTTATGGCTGATTTCAAATCTTATTGTACTTTTTAAGAAGCAACTACTCAATGTTGAAAAAATATTTGTACCACCTACTAAGTCAAATCAAGGTAATACAGTTTATTTCTAAAAGTTACACAGGAAACCAGCTGCCTGCTGCTAATAAAAGATACAAACCACGTAAAAACATTTGCAAATGCCTCATCGTTCTTCACTTATGTAGGCTAATCAACCTTTGACTACTTCACTGAAAACCGAGGAGGCTTCGCACCAGAATTGTCGACATCAAGCTGCACCTACTGACGAGCACTCGCACTGTTCGCTTCAGGGATGTTATCGCCAGAACTGCTCAATTCAGTGTCATCACTGTCGTCTTCACTTTCGTACACGAGATAAACATCGGTGTCCAAATCATCTTAATTGGAAGAAGACGATGAAGATGAAAAGCTTCTTTTTCGGGTTGACGGGACAGCTATGCATGTGTCACCGCCACCAGATGCCATGTTTTCACTCAAAAACCGCACTCCTGCCATAGGAGAAACCGAAATCGCCAACTAAGCGCTTCCATCAGGTGGGCGACACTCTATCTAAGCCATAGACGAGCGCTTCTGATCCTTAAAACTCGAGAGGAAAATCTATTCTGGTAGGACGAGCTCTGCTCGTCCAAAACAGTTTGGGGACACTTAGGCTAGGAGGAGTTCTGCTCCTCAGAAACACTTAAGGGGTTAATGTATATCAATGATGACACGAAAAGAAATACGAGCGACTAACAGTGGATATAAAAACTAACACTACAAAAGAATAGACTTAACAGTGGTCGACTAAAACAGAGTTCAAAAGAAAACAAATTATGGTATGTGCATGGCCGGGCAGCAGCAGCAAGTCCATAAACCGTGGAGTCGACGGCAGAGCTTTCTCGAAGAACACTGGCTAGCTGATATTGTTGCGGTGGACGAGATTGCTGTGCTGGGTTTCCCGGGAGTCTAGATCTCATGACTTCCCTCGAGCAGGTTGAGCTAACTTGAGGGGAACTACTGTGAGCTGCACTGCAGACATTGGTTTGTCTCTTACGTCAGCTAGTCACTTGGTGCTCAGACGTGGCTAGCCAGCCCGTGCGATACTGGACGGCCCTAGCCCCTCGACGCTTCTCAGAGATTATAGGCTCAGCTTCTAGACTGCTCAGCTGGGACTAAAACCCGCGTTCAAATAACTAATAACTAATCCTTTCCCTAGTTCCCTGGGTTGGGGAACGGCAGATATTGGTGGCGATCCAATCAAGTTCACCCAATTGTATCACGACTCCTCCCAAGGTCATGGCTGCGCCCCTTTTAATTGGGGGCGAGGGAATGGTTGAATCCCCCCCACTGTTAGAGGTTTCGCCCTTGCGTTGCACCACACATGCACACACCTTTGAGCCCGTGGAAGACCCCTATTGTCCGTTGACAAACACAGAAGAAACAACGGCAGCCGGCCATACAGCGCCAAACGTTCTGACAGCACCTGCAGTGTTAGCAATTTGTGGACATGGGATTGCTTAGAGACACCACATATTTTTGGGATATTCGCAGCTCGTCCCATCTTAGAAACCTTCTCCATGCACGTGTGGGGCAGAGAGTGTGCAGGGGTCCCTACAAAAAACTTGGGATGTCAAGGTCCCACCAACACAACAATGTCTAAACAACGCCTAAACCTGCCTTCGACATTGTTGGTCGCTTGACCAAGTGGCCGGCAATACCCGTCTTGCTTGCCGGTTCCTACTGCCACGACCTTCTGGCACCCGTTGATCAGTGCTTTGCCGACGCAAACAATGCCGCACCGTGACATGGTTACACATCTGGTTCCGTCATCTGGTTACACAGAACTGCTACTCCTGTGTAAAGAGCAACAATACAACTTCTGCGCAAGGAAGTTATGGTCATTTGATTGAGAGAGCTTGACGAAAGAATATTCCATCTCTAAACTGTGAGGGACTAGTGATCCTAAACGGCAATAAGAGAAGCATTGCCTCGTCGGCAACTCGGATTTCCCCATTCAAGTGCATGTGAAATATAGAAATGCTCACATTGGACATTCAGTGAATTGATTTTAATGAAATTTATTGCATTTAAGAAATATGAATTCTACCATCACCAAGAGAAGCAGAATTTTGATTTACGGCCTCAATGTTTGTACTAAAAATGCCAAAAATCTGTAAGCTTTAAAAAACAGAAGCATGAATTTTACAAATCTGTAACTTTGTACCGAAAACAGGTAGCGAAGTTCTGCAAACTGCTTCTTTTAGAGCATCACAAATGGACAAATGTGATATATGAATTTACGGCTTATGTGAAATTAGTATTATGCTTACGGGCATTTTGCAACATACTCAGATATTAGTGGTATGTTTTGGAGATGTGTACAGCACACCAATTCTGTCTGCTTTATAGGTCTTGATAGGTGCATCCTACAGACTTGTAATATCACTTTCTCTTGCCTAGTTGGGGACGTAAACTTGACGGTTCAGCTTTCTTAAATTTTGGAATATTTAAAGATTTAAAAAAATTGCTGGCTTGAGTTAGAGGTCCGCTTCCTAAAGTTGGTCTTTTTCTTTTAAATGCAACCTAGCTTGAGCTCGTCCTAGACACTGTCTAAGAAACCAGATAAATGAAACAAGACAAAAAATGGAATCAACATATGCGCAAACATGCACATTTTCTTTTTGTCCTGCTGCAGCTGTGAAAGAAGTCTCATGGCAACCAGTGAGGTGGCAATGCCATCTGCTCGCAGCAGCAGTGATGGTGCGGCGGCCAGTGAAACCCTGGCCTCTGCGGTCAAGTTGGAAGGTGCGAAAGCGGACACCGCTGCCCCTCCCCAACCGCCATCGTCGAAGTCACCAGAGCGGCCGTCATCTCCGGAGCAAAGCTGCGCCATCTGTCTCGGTCCACCCGAGAACAAGTCATTCACCGACAGTTGCTTCCATACCTTCTGCTTTTCATGCCTTCTGGAATGGTCAAAGGTCAGTCTAGCACTCGCTGTGGCGACAGCACTAGAAAAAAAAAAGCTTGGGAGCATATTATGAGACGTTGTAGAGCAACAATTTTTTATTTTATGGCAAGACTGTTACGAGGACTTCCACGACTGTTTCTATGCGGCAACAGTGAGAGGTAATTGTGGCTTGTGGCGGTGTGTTCAGTGTCGAAATTCAATCAAAGAGCAGCTAGTAATACAACCTGCGGCAGTCCTGAATTTTCACTTTTAAACGTAACTATCAAATAACTATAAAATTGAAGTTGCCATGTGTATACTTCACTCAAATTTATTTATTTATTTTACTTATTTATTTATTCATACTGTCGATCCCATCAGGGATCATAACAGGAAGGGCACACATAGTTATCTTGCAATCTAACAATAATAATTAGCGCAATATTAAGATTACACTTAATAGAAATGCAATTAGCAGAGGCAGACATTGTAGTAGGCAGAAAAGTGACGTAATACACTAATAATGTTACGGAAAAAAAAAAGAGGTAATCAAGAAGGTAGAAAATTTACAGAGGTGAACAAGATGTTGGGCATAAATTACACAATAACACATAGCATTAAATTTAAGAGTAACAAGGGGTAATGAGGTAGTCTGTCAAATACTAATGGTGGTAAGCAATAACTACAACAGGAAAAGAAGTAAAGAATTTGCATAAATAAACAATAGTACTCAGTAATGGCAAGTAATACAAGTTATAAAAGTGAGGTATGCACAAGAGGTAGTAATCCATAAGGTACGTTTAAGGTGTCGTTAAAGAAATTTTGATTATGTACACAATATAATGAAATAAAATGGCACAAAAATAAATGGTGACACAGGTGCGTCATAATTGTGAAGCACATAATTCATTTTCGGCTAATGTCAAAAAAGTAGTTAACAATCGGGTAATACTAGGTTCCAGCTTATTCCATTCACGTGTCATTAAAGGGAAAAACGGATGCTTATGGCTTTCCGTATGAAATGGGTGTTCGTTTAATGATAGTGAATGTTTATGTCGGGTGAGTCTTGTTTGTGCTAAAGATAAGTATTTGGAACTTTCTATTTTCAATTAATTATGAATAAGTTGATACATAATTTTTAATCGTGCGAGCTTGGCTCATTTTTGTAAGTTCAGTATACTGGCCTGTTTTAGCAATTCTGTGGGTGAGTCTGTTAACCTATGTTTGTTGTAAATATATCTTAGTGCCTTCCTTTGAACTGCTTCTAGTTTGTTAACAAGTTCTTTGGTGAAAGGAAACCAAACAATGTTAGCATACTCTAATACAGATCTGACAGATGTGTTATATGCTAGTAGTTTTGTGTTTGGGGGTGCTAGTCTAGGACGTCTGTTTAGGAAAAACATTTTTTTTTTTGTGCGGTCGAGGTAACGTTGTTGTGGTGCTCCCACCTGAAGTTGTGTGTTAGTGTTAAGCCAAGGTACTTGTACTCCTTCACTTTGTTAAGTGTGGCATTATCTATAGGGTAGTTAAATTCTGATGCGAGCTTTTTTCTTGTAATTGATAAAATAGCAGATTTTTTAATATTTAAAGTCATTTGCCATTCGTTACACCATTTGTACACAAGTGACAAAGCGTCGTTCAAGGCCACATGGTCATTATAAGAATTGATTACCTGATACAGAACACATTCGTCAGCAAAAAATCTAACATTGACTGGAATATTAGAAGGCAGATCATTAATGTATATGAGAAATAAAACTGGAGCCAGAACACTTCCTTGTGGAACTCCGGATTTTACGCTAGATTTGATGGAATATTGCTGGTTAACTTCTACAAACTGAGTGCGGTTAGTAAGGTAGTCTGTGATCCAGTTCAGAATAGGGCCCTTTCCCAAGGTAAGTTCGAGTTTGTAAATTAATTTCTTATGTGTTACGCGATCGAAGGCTTTTGAAAAATCTAGAAAGATTAGATCGATTTGTTTCTGTTGGTCAATACTTAACGATACATCGTGGACAAGCTCAATTAGTTGTGTGACTGTGGAAACTCCTTTGCGAAAACCATGCTGACAATCTTTTAGTATTTCTTCCTGTTCAAGGTGTTTGGTTATGTGCTTTTATAAGTCTACATAATTGATTTGATGTCAGTGAAAAAGTTGTGGATGACATTGACAAATGACTGCTATCAGCGTTGAAAGCAGCCTAGGATTCGTGAGTACTTTTTAAGAAGAAAGAAAGCCCTGAAATAAATTAAAAAAAACTAAGAAAACACTGACCGTGACAAGGCTTCTGCGCACCAAAAATTGCATCATTCTTGACACAAACCTCGTCAAACAGAGGCACTGGAAAGGGGCGGCCTCGCTTTTTTCCCGTCGCGTCAGCAGTTTTTAGTGCGAATCTTCAGTCTCTGTCACATGCAAAGTAGTGCTATCTTGGAGCACTTTGCTTTCCGAAATGTTACAAGACCGTGACTCAGGTTTGCATGTTAATAATATAGTACACAATGCACTGATGATGTTTATGTCTGAGACAACTTATAATATTAGTTTGGGGATGCGTAGTCACATGGATGAAAAAAGAAATGTAGGCTTTTCCTTGCTTTTTTTTTTCTTGTTGGAAAAACGGATCACACAACTCCTAGGTCACTATATACATTGTTATTGGTAATTTCTTGACCTATTCCACACCCTTTGCATTGACACCTTATTGAATGAGTAGGGTAATAAATGTTAGTTCACTAACTTAAATATTAGTTGCTTGTTCACAATGAAAAACAAAGATGCTTGACTAGCATTACACAAGCCTACGAACAGAAAGCCTTTGGTTATTCTTTCTTGGCCACATTTGGTTGGCATGTCCGGTATGTGATATTATGGTGGTTTCTGAGAAACTTGTATGGGTGTCTTGTAGCTTCATGCTGTAGTCATGTGGATGACAATTCTTCCTTGTCATGCATTTTTTCATTCATTCATTTATTTATACTGTCAGCCCTCATCAGGCTATTACAGGAGTGGAGAATAAAAACAAAAACAAACACAGAATGCGACCGAGTTACAAGCATTGACTCACAAAGCTTGTCTTAGAATAGAAAAGTATGAACTACAACATACAAAGGAAAGTAAAAAGAAACCATCCACAATTTGGCACCGCATCGTCATAGACACAATAAGAGTCACACATGTAAACGTAAATGCATACATATTGGGTAATTCACTATGTGTTATTGCAAAAAGTTGTGCTTTTAAGACTTTCCAAAAAGGTAGTTAAGGGAATCGAGGCTACAAGAGAGTCGGGTAACAAATTCCAGTCTCTTATCGCCCTAGGAAAGAAACTGAACTTGAAGCAATCATTGCGGGCGAGTGGAGGAGGAATGTACATACTATGACAATGCCTCGTTGACGCGTTCATAGGAAGCTCAAATTAATCATCTGATTTAATATCTACTTTATTGTGAATAACTTCAAAGAGGAATTTTAATCTGTCATATTTAGTTCTGAGCTCAAGTGGTGATAGATCAGCTAATTGACATAACTATGTTGGAGAATGGATGCGACAATATTTATTAAATATAAACCTGGCAGCCAGCCTCTGTATTCGGTCAAATTTAGAAGAGTTAGTTATGGTGTGTGGGTCCCAAACGATTTTAACATATTCAGTAATTGGTCTAACTAGAGCTTTGTAAGCAAGGCATTTAATTTCAGGGGTTGCCGGATTGAGGTTCCGCCTCAAAGACCACGGGGCTCTAAGCGGTTTGATGCACACATTTTCTGTGTGTGTATTCCAGTGTGAATCTGATGTAAAAGTTAAACCCAAGTATGTGTGTTTTTCAACGTTCTCGAGTTAAAAATTTTGCTCCCCTTGCAGGCTTCTGTAAAACTGATCTGCCGTTACCTAGTAGTGTTCTGCAAAATCAACAAAAGAATGCCTTGTCTTTGTATGCCTGTATTGCATTCTTATTGTCCTTTACCAAGCTGCTCCAAAATGCTTGTTTACTGCATCAAAATTGTCAACTCATGCTCCAAAACTGCTCCAAAGTGCAAAATTTGCTACCAGAGCTGTCCCTAAGCTTCCTTGTCCGCTTCGATCCCTGTATAACACATCCATGCAGGTTCCATAGTTTCAGTGATCTGAAACTTCGATGCTGTTGCATTCTTATGGCGAAGCTGCAAGTGTGACTAGCTTTTGAAAACATTCTATATGCCTGTTCTCACAATTTCCTGGAAAAAAAAATTGACCACTCACAAAGATTATATTTTGAGAAAATGTGGGAAATGTTCGGGGTGGAACACATATAAATCTTGCAGCTGCAAGTTATTTAGGTGCTAAATGAAAATTTCTAGAGCTTTGTTTTCAACTGGCCAAAATGTGGTATATGAAACACTCACAAAGGTTTTCTGCTTTCTTGGAAGGACCAAAGACGGCAGTAATTTCATACTTAGAGAAAATAAGGGCCATACTATGTGTGTCGTGTTTTGACAGTTTGGAGTAGATAGAATAATTATGTGTCTTGAAAAAAACTACTGAACACTCATTTTCTCAATTTTCATGCAAGGCACGTAGTTAATTCTACCGGTATAGTCGGTGAACTAAGCCAGACATGTTCTTTACATTTCTTTAAAGTAGGAATCACCTTGTGTGTTACATGTACAATAAGTGCTTAAACTGCGCACATTAATTATTGTGTTGCGGAGGATAACTTGTTCAAGTGTTCTAGAGTGTTATGCTGCCGTTATTTGCTATGTTTCCAAGAGTCATAAGAGAACTACATAGGACATCGAGCTCAACTGGGGTGGAAATTAAGGTGTAACTTATGTATTCAGCTGCTCGAGCGTGGTAAGACTGTTTTAAGAATGGTGCAGGATTTAGCCTGCTGTCCTTGGAGAACTATGCACGCCACTGAGATTACATTTAGGGAAAATTTGGGGATGTCTGTGAAGTAAAATGTGTGCAGAATAATTACTGGCCTTCTTGAAGAAAATTCCTTGCCAACTGTTGGTAAGTGTTACATGCGGGCAACATATTAAACTGTGTGGCTTAATGATAAATACTTAATTTAACTGCTGGACAGAAAGAGCTGCGATGGAAATTGAGTTGTGATTCTGCAAGTTCGCTCACGCCTAGGTTCCTTTGCGTGTTTGCAGTAACACATCAATCACGTTTTGTACGGGCGATTTGCACCATTTTGTACTTTGCTGCATAGTTGATCGAGCTAAATTATTTTGTGGCCAAGTGGCACTGCGCCGAAGAAGCGCCTACTGAGGCTCTGTGTCTCCTAGTTGTCTTATTTTGCGAAGTTATATCAACCTACGCCAACGGTCTCGTATCACTCCAAGTATAGCTGTACCAACTTGGAGCAAGCTTATGCGACACTCAAAATTCTTTGGAGTTTTAAAAAAGATGTTTATTTCTTAATCGCATATTTATTTGGTCTGTTGATTTAACAGAGGGCTTTACATTCTTGTTTTCTTTCACCGTCACTGCCACATGAAGCATTGATGTCGCACATGACGCCAAACACAACCGCAATGAACATTGGTAGTTTCAGTGCTATAGATTGCCCTCATGAGTGTTGTTGGATTGCAACTGCAGTACAGCCGACTCCGTACAGCCTTAACACAGAATAAGAAGTTGAACAAAATGATTTTTGTCCCTTTGTGGAAGCCTCACAAAGCGGCCACATTTTTTATCGCATAAGGGGCAGCCCTGGTTGCACAAAAATTAATGAGTGTCAGAACTGAGTTTTAGCTTCTGACATGCTCTTCGTAGGGTTCACAGGGCCTTCTGAATGATTTATCTGACCGGTTCTCAATGCTTCCTTTAGTAAGTGCTTGTTTAGGTTCAGCTCCAAGATGACGAAAAAATAATGGTTTGGTACGGTACCGGTTCAGCTGAAAATAACAGTTCAGCTCCAGTTTTCGGTTCAGTTCTGATTCAGTTCGACACCCTCAGGTTTCACTATATGGAGACAAACTGGCACAAAGGGCAAATGTCCAGCTGTCTACCTTCCAACTCATCTAGCTAAAACTCTTTATGCTTATTATTCAAATTTGCAGCTTAGTTCCAATCAGAAGCGTTTCGAGATGTTTGTGATGCAGTTTAAATTTAATTTTAATCACTGCTTTTGATTTTAATTCATCATCTTTACTTGCACACTTGTGCACATAGTGCCGGAAAGGGTCGACTACAGTGTTTTTCAGAGCCCCAGTTTTGCTTTGGGACATTGCACCCCATGAATCTATCTCATCTTTCCTTCCCCCTTCCTCTCCCTTTCTCGTGTGCAAGTAGCCAGCCATATGGTTACCCTTGCCAACTTCTGCCTTTCATTTCATATTTTTTACTCTCTCTATTTAATAAACACACCTGGTAATTTTAAGCCATGAAAGAGCCAACTGCAGCTGCCAGATTGATACTCAACCAGTTCGTCATAAAATAACCAATAGAAACTGGAAAATGGCAGAAGAAAGGAATGTGAGAATGAGACAATTTGCACAGCAGTGCATGTGAACTTGCTAGAATGGCTTATTTGAACTGTTAGTTGGTGGAAATTCAACCTTAGAGAGCACACACACTCACACACAAGAAAAGAGACTGGGGCCGCATTCTGTAGCCGTTCGCTTTGGAACCGGTTCCGTCTGGCTGTTGCCATTGGTCGGCGCTTCATTGTCGTCATCCCTAGTGGGCGGGACGACAGATTTTGTTGACGTCACACAGGTTGTCAATTACCTGGAAAGGAACCGGTTCCTTGCTACGAGAGGAACCGCTGATAAGTGGTTCGCTCGAGGGTCGCGCGCGGTGGCGAGCATGATGTCGAGGGTTGCTAGGGCAACCGTGGCCGCCGGCTAGTCTTGTGCCAGCTGACGAGCCGGCACCTAGACGAGATGAGACAGAAATGGCAATGGCGGCTCCTTTGGTTGTGCTAGGTTGTGCTGCTGGCGAGCGCCGAAAGACGACGCGACGGGAGGCAACGACGCGACGCGTTCGGCATGGCCGAAGAAGAGTTTCCAAGGCATTTTAGGCTCTCCAAAGACATAGTGCAACGTATTTGCGATGAGCTGGAAGAACATCTCGGACCTCAAAGATTTCGTGGTGTCGACACTACGATGAAAGTGCTGTGCGTGCTGCGGTTTTTTACCACCGGGAGCTTTCAACAGTGCGTCTGGAATGAAGAAGCGATTGCACTGTCGCAGCCTTCGGTCAGCCGGATCATTACAGCCATCGCCAAGGCCATTATGGTTGTGGGCAAAGAAAAATGATGGGTTAGATTCCCATCCACGGCGCAAAAGAAAGCCGCCGTCCGCTGCTGGCCCAACACACACAACGCCTTTGCTAGGTAGGGGTGCTCCTGGACAAATGAAACGAGTATTTCGCGCTGCCTCGCTGAAACATGAGGACCCAGCCGCCTGTCCTTGTGCGACGACATCGTTTCGGTTTCGGCACGCGAACAAGTCCGAAACGTAAACAAAGCGAGGCAAGTTGTTTGCATAACGTATGGCACACCACCGAGCGACTAAATAAGAAAACAACACAAATAAAATTACAGCTCCCAGTAGCCGTCTGCGCCGCAAGCTCACATTTATTACTGAAAATTATATTTGCAAGTGTTCTATACAAACCAATGTTTTTTTATCAAACCAGCAACATCCTTCAATTGCTATACCATCCCCCAAGTACAAACGAAAATGATGACGTGATCTTTTGGCAGACCGCCGCTCGTTGATTGGTTCCCCTCACGCTGCCCCGTTCCACTCTTTCTCCGAGTGACGTAACAGCCAAACCGAACTGGTTCCAAAGCGAACCGCTGCAGAATACGGCCCTGGACTCAACTACACACCTCTCTGCTTATGGTGGGCCTTCTCTTCTGTTGTTCTTAAAGTGCCGAATTGAGTGTTAAAGCAAACTCAGTGGAGTGGGTGAAGCCAATCTCAAGAATCCTTGATAATGCTTCTTGGGGGGATCGCTCACAAACAGGTGCTCACACAAGAGTTCTAACTTGCAAGTTCCTCCTTGGTTCCAAGTTCTGGCCATTCTTGTATCTCGCAATAATTTGAATAGGCCTCTTAATGTGACGTGTGGCTGTGGCTGTTGCTTTCCTTTTGATTGAGCGGCTCTCGTATTTAAATCTGCCAAATCCACTCGGCCACATCATTCCTTTCCCCACTGTGTTCTTGTTGCAGGTCAAAGCCGAGTGCCCGCTGTGCAAGCAGCGTTTCAAGAGCATTGTTCACAATGTGCGCTCCTTCGAAGACTACGACCAGTACTTTGTGCACAACGATGCACCCCAGGCGTCCTCAACGGCGAGCGCCGCCGCAGCAGCGGCAGCGATGGCTGCAGCTACGTCGCGAAGCTCGGCACTAAGCAGTGCTTTACTCCTGGCCCACCACCTCGTGTACTCGCCAATGCTGCTGAGGTGGCACTCGAGGCCACGCCGGCGCTCAGTCCTGCGGATCCCATCAAGTTTCACAAGGAGCAGCGGTGTACGGACCAGGTCAGCGTGATAATATTGTTCCCATGACCCTTCATGCAAGTCTTGTTTTAGGGTGTAAGGTTGTCTGTTGCTCCAAGCTAAATGGAGGGGGGAGGGGGTGGGCTGAGACTTTCTACTAAATTTAACCACATGGGATACAAAATGTTGAGAGGCCACTCATACAGGTCGTGTTGCCCGCGATCATTAGTGATGTGGATGTAATCTTCAATGAACTTTGCTCACCGCCACTAAAAAAATATGTGAGCTCTGTGTGTGACGTATGTACAGTATACAGTTCAGCACACTAGTAAGTGCAGTAAAACCTCTTTAATTTGACCCTCCGTTAACATTGGAAAATCTGATAATTTGGACTCAACCTCTGGTCTCGGCAGGCGCATGCATAATGTAATGGAATCAAACTCTCGTTAATTTGTATGCACATAGATTAATTCTGATAACTCTCAAAATTCGGTGAGCACAGAGCGCTGCAAATGTGCAATGCAAAAAAAAAACAAAGCGGGGCTTCGGTTCGACTGAAACAAAGCGGCAAAGTTCGTGTTGCCATATTTGCAGGCAGAAGTCAAATCGACGTCACCGTTAATAGCAGACTAAGCCCTCTGACCGTCACGAAGTCTGGAGTTCTGAACCTACCTCTAGGGAGTGGGGGGGGGGGGGCGCCTGGACACAAAGAAAGGATCAGGCCCGAACAAAATACCGAATGCTATTTTGAAACCACACGCAGAATGGATGGCAAAGTGCCTTTGTATTATGTGTAACAAGTGATTGTCATCTCTGTTCTTCCAAAAGGATTGGAAATCGGCAAACATTGTCCCAGTACATAATTCAGGCAGCAAAAACGACCCGACAAACTTACGGCCGATTTTGCTTTCGAGTACACCGTGTGCAGACGGAAATGTTGTTTGGTTCCCATGCACTAAGCAGCTAGTTAGCAAACGAGGTGTACAAAGGAAAGCACTGCTGTTTATGTACAATAAACATAAACTAACAGACTCGCCTGCCGAACTACTTAGCAAAGCTGGAATCTTAACAGTACAAAATGAAGCAATACTAGCCTGTCCTAAGCGTATGTACTAGCTTCTACACAAACAGATTAAAATTGGTACCTCTAGATAATCTTCAGAACTAGAACACGGTCAGTGCGACATGAGCACACACAAACGCTCAATGAATGTTTCTTTCATACAGACTGCTTTATGAATTCATTCTTTCCTTTAGTGATAAGAGAGCGATATAATCTGAGGGAGTCCTTCAGTAGCAGCTGCCCATTAGATACATTTGCTAGTTCTGTTGGAAAAAATCTATCCTTGCACTTTTTATTTGTTTTCCCTGCTTTGTCACTGATCTTTGCACGCTAGCACTTTTCCTTTTTATTTATTTTAGCTTGCTTCTCTATTATCAACGTCTTTAGTTATACCTCTTGTAAACAGCTCCAATCTATATAATATTGTCTGCTTTTTTTTAGCAACCTGATATTACTGCTTTCTTTTTGTTTTTTTCTTCTCTGATGTTCTAGTATTTAAATGTACGCCCTTTCATCTGCAACTACTTTTCTACTAACACTGAGGTTTTGTATAATGCATTATGTGCATGACTGCTTTGTTTATCATGTTCATCCCATATTTTTTGTCCCATCTGTTTACTAGTTTCTTTCTTGAATTGACCTGTTTTATTTTTTACATCAGATTCCTACAGGTAACGATAATTTGTACCCATATCTTGAATCTGTGAATCTTGATTCTGTTGTTTTAACCCAGTGAAAGCTTTTGCAATAACACTCTTGCAATTATATACTGTACTTATATTTGGTTTTTGCTTGCAACTCCTTCCATTGTACTTGCTCTTCCTGTTATAATTCCACGAGGGAGTGACAGTATGTGAAATCAATAAATTAGGAGATCCTTTTTTTTGTTCGGTCCCATGATATCTGGATGAACAAGGTTTTAGTGTATGTTTATCATTAACATGCATTTAAAAGAACACCGTTTATTTGCTGCAAATGGAGCGCAACTACAGAGCTCATTGCACTCCACATTCTTGACATAGGACGGTGCAACCAAGCTTGCACCACCATGTTCTATAGTTTGTTGCCACCAGTGTTTTGTGCTGCAGACAACTGCAAGGATAGATGTGTAGTGCAAATAACGGAAGAAGGTGGGCATATTTAGCAGAGCCACGTTCGTACGGTTTGGAAAACAAAACACAAGAACCGTATTAATGGGTGAAACGTACCATCTGCAGTCACTAAAAGATTCGGCGTTCTCAGCTGTAGTTGACATCTGCGTAACGCTACAGTGAGGAGGGGAAAAAAAATAGATGGAGAAAGACGAAAGATTGACAGGGCCAGGTGCCGACTATAAACTGACAAATTTGCTTGTGTTGCTGGCCCCTTCCTGGCATGGCTACTTCACCGCACATGTTTCTTGCGAAACACATGAGCAACAACAGAAAAGGGGGGAAAAAAAAGTGGTTGAAGGAAAAAAGTGTGGTAAGGATAAACAAAATTTATGCAAGGCATTAAAACCACCACTTCCCACCATCTCAGTATCCATTCTTTTTTAGTGTGCTGTTGTTAATTCTCTGCTTTTAAAAAAGATCAGGCAGAAAGTTAGCTGAAAAGTGATTGGGTAAAGCTGTAACACCTTGCAGAAAGGTGGCCCAAAGCCTTGTCCGCAGCGTTTCCTCAACTGAACTTCCTTTCCCAACCAGGTCGAGCCGCTCAGCACCACGCAGTGCAGCAGCCACCGTCACCCATGCGGGTCCCCTGCCTACCTCGAGCACCGAACGCCGAAGCCTGTACGAGCTCGACCTGTGGGTGTGCCCACCCAACAGCCGGCGCTCGACCCGCCACTTCACACCAGCCTTCTTTCGCGAGAACCCCGCATGCACCCACCGGCTCATCCCGTGGCTCAACCGGGAACTCTTGGCCCTGCTGGGAGGTGGTGAGGCGCAGATCACCTTCACCATCGAGCTGGTGCTGGCGCTTGTCACGCGGTACGAGGTGTGCAGCCTCGAGTTCGCAGAGCACGTACGGCCTTTCTTCGGCACCCGGACGGCGCACTTCCTGCACGAGCTGGCTGCGTTCGTTGCGTCACCGCTCGACATGGTCGCCTACGACCGGGTCGCTGTGTACGACACCCGAGCCAATGTTGTGGCCCGTGGCGCGCCCGCTGCGGAGTTTCTGCAGACGCCGGACTCGTCGCCCGAGGATGCCTCCCCCGTGGCGCCCATAACGCTTGGGGTGCGCTCCGACCCAAGTCAGCCGGGTCCGAGTGGCCTGCACCACAATGCGACGGTCAATTTGGTGGAGACGGAATCGGACAACTCGGACTGCATGATAGTGAGCTCGGTCAGGCCTGCAGTGCCGGCGCGGTCGAGGACACCAATTGTCATCGAGTTGTCTTCCTCGGATGAAGGAGATGCAGAGCGCCGCACCACCGCATCAGCCACGGTTGTGGCAGCGGTGTCGACTGCGCCCTCTCAGCAGCTGGCCCGGAGGTGCAAGCCCATGCCTCGGAAGAGACGCTTGCTCCAGTTGTGGTCCAGCAGTTCGGACACGTTAACGGCAAGCGACACCGATTCCGACGACGGTGGGGTCGACAGGGCAGCGCAGCGCCTGCAGCGGAGAGCGGCCATGAGGCGACGTAAGCGGTCAAGGGGGCTGCCACCTCGAACTGCCGGGGCAGCGCCAGCCAGTGCAGGGAGCGGCGCCCCCTCTTTACCGGCTCGATCTACCACTGCCGCTGTTGGAGACCACCCTGGCGCATCTCTGTCGGGCCATCACGTGCGGGAAAATGCGTTGCGAAGGAATCGGACAAAAAAGTCTGTGCCAGCGACACAAGGGGTGAATTCTTCCGACGAAGAGTACTAAGCCAGGCATTATGTCTCCTTTGTGGTTGACTGTGGTCGCAATGTGGAGTTTAGAAAGTGTGATAATGTGCGATGACTCCTTTGCCTTGACCAAAGCACGTGAATGTATCCTTTTATTGTGCGGGCCTCTCTTTTTTTTTTTTTTCCGACCCATACTTTTGCGTCGCTCTCTTGAAGCTCGCGCATAAGCACTGTGCAGGAACTTGCATGTGCAGAAGTTATACCGAAGAAGCCCCACTTAAAGACTGTGCAAGGACAGTGTCCTCAGCGATTAGTGTCCTAAGCCAGGGACTTAGCACGTCTGTAAGTTGAAACAGGCTGCACGATGTTTCAGCGTATTTCCACGTAGTCGAGTTTCTGCGTGCATAGGTTCCAGGTATTTCTTAAAAGGCCTTGCAGGTGACAACATTCCGGAAAAATCTGCATTGAATGTGACGAGTTTTGTTTTTCCTTCGCACGGTGTTCCAGAATTTCGGCAGAGCAGAGTTGGACTCGAGCTTTTCCTCAACATTCTTCAGCGATGTGCACAAGATGCTGTGGTTGTTCATGACTGGTGCAAAAGCAAGACAAAGCAAGTTTGTCATGGCATGAAGAAGCGCCTGGTTATATGATTCTGCCAGCTTTACTTTAATATGTTGTGACTGTAATTCAGCGGTAATGATCTTTCCGTTTTGGTGAAATAACCTTTCTTTTCTTTTCATTCCTTTATCCCCTGTGAGAAAATAAGGTCAGCAAGAACTTCTGCAAGGTTGCGATTCTTGTTCAATGCAGAGGCATAGAATTTTCTGGTATAGAACATGGGAGCGGCTCGCAGTTCATGCAGTTCCTGAAGTGCTGTCTCCCTGAAACGGGTGCCCACATTTGGGGCGTATTGCTTTTAGCTTGCCATTTAGTAGCACGCATCGTGTAGCACAAGTCGATGCAAGAACCTTTTCGGGAGCCTTTGATTAGAGCTGGCGCAGTTGTTTTCTTCCTGGCAGTGACATTTGTTCACTCAAGCAGTGTTGCAGTAATGGAAGTTCTCCCCGCTTCCACGGACGGCACAGCCTCGACTTATGCAGGTGTGTTAATGTACGTTTTGAAGCGCCGTACACGACACCTCAACTACAAACTGATTCCGCTACTCTTTTGTGGACAGTGGTGCCGTGAAAAAGATGTTCGCGCAAGCGTGTGCAAATGTGACACTTGGATGCAGCGTGCATGACTTTCATTGTACAGTGAGGATCAGTGTCCACCACTTAACGCTGTGTATCATTGTCGCAAACTCTTCTGTCTTTGTAGAACGAGTGAAGGTCTTGCAAATTTGACATATTTGGGCAGCAAGTGAAGCGGTCTTTGTCACAGCAGGTAATTGCCTTGAGTACCCAACGTCGAAAAAAATTTGTTTGTGTGTCAAAGTGGTAAGGGCAGGAGCAACGAAGCTGAGAAGTTGTTGAGGCATGCGTGACTAGTTTAGTTTCCATGGCGACAATGTTTAGTTCAGTGTTCCTATGCAACACCTCTTAACAGCCTAGTGTTGTTTGGAAGCGCTGCGTTTTTGCGCTCAAGGTCTGCATTTTTTTTTATTCATGAAGCAAAGCATTAAAGGTGGGCTTAAAAAAAGAAAAAAAAAAAAACTGGCGTTGGCATGTTTCAGTCTAGCACAATAAACAAAACTTCTACCGTGTATATATAATCATTGCAGTTGGCTTGGTTTAGCCATATTGTGGACTGATCTTGCTAGTTTAGTCGCAAATGTTTGACTGCACCTTCGGGTGTTCCTGCTGCAGAGTGGGAAGGGAAAAAAAATCAATCTAATAGTGCGAGTACTGCACAGCTTTTCTGATAGCTTGTTATTCCCTGAAATCTATGGTAAAATTTATTGATTATCTGGCTAACTTATATTAGAACTCCATTTCTAACATAGTCGATAGTGTTAACTGGAGCACCAATTCATTTTGCCATAGATTTATGAGGACATATTTCTAGAAATTAACACTAACCGCAGGATTTCTGCTATATATGATGCA